>NW_023270415.1:1050567-1232359 GCF_011800145.1 Mirounga leonina
GAAGGAAGGAAGGAAGGAAGGAAGGAAGGAAGGAAGGAAGGAAGGAAAGAAAAGAAAAGAAAGAAAGAATGAAAGAAAGAATAAAATAATGAATACATGCCACTGTGGGTTGGTTTTTGTTGTCTAAAAAGGTATGTTCAAGTTCTAACCCCCAGTATTGGTGGATGTGACCTTATTTGGAATAGTTTTTTGAGAGGTAATCAAGTTAATATGCAGTTATATTGGGTTAGAGTGGGTCCTTAATCAAGCATTAGTGTCCTTATAAGAAGAGAGATAGTTGGACACAGAGATACAAAGAGAGAATATCATTAGATGACAGAGGCAGAGATTGGAGTGATGTGTCTGTATGCCAAGAACTGCTGGCGACCAGAAGCTAGGAGAGAGGCATAGAACAGATTCTCTCTCAGAACCTCAAAAAGGAACCCACCTTGCAGGCACCTTGATTTTGGACTTCTAGAATCCAGAACGGGAGTGGGGGTGGGGGGATAAATTTCTGTTGTTTTAAGTCACCAACTTTGTGGCGATTTGTTATGGCAGCTCTATATCTATACTATAAAATTTGGATAATACAGGAAAGCAAAAAGAGATAAAAAAAAAATCACTCAGTAGTTCCACTAATCAAAAATAACCTCTTTAGGGACACCTGGGTGGCTCAGTTGTTTAAGTGGTTGCCTTTGGCTCAGGTCATGACCCCAGGATCCTGGGATGGAGCCCCACATCAGGCTCCTTGCTTGGTGGGGAGTCTGCTTCTCTCTCTGCCTGCCCGCCCCCTCTCTCCCTCTCTTTCTCTCTCTTTGACAAATAAATAAATTAAAATCTTAAAAAAAAACCTCTTTAAAAAAGCACTTTAAGGGGTGCCTGGCTGGCTCAGTCAATAGAGCATGCCACTCTTGATCTCAGGGTCATGAGTTCAAGCCCCACTTTGGGTGTGGAGCCTACTCAAAAAAACCCCCCAAACAAAACCACTTTTAAATGTATTTCCTTAATGTATGCTTGAATGTTTTGAAATATTTATGTTCATACTATGTACTGAACTTTTGTACTTTGCCTTTTAAGTTAATATTAAAACTTTTCCCTTTTACACAGCTACATTTTTTTTAAAGATTTTATTTATTTATTTGACAGAGAGAGAGAGCACAAGCAGGAGGAGCAGCAGAGGGAGAGGGAGAAGCAGGATCCCCGTAGAGCAGGGGGGCCCGATATGAGACTTGATCCCAGGACCCTGGGATCATGACATGAGCTGAAGGCAGTTGCTTAACCAACTGAGCTGCCCAGGCACCCTACACAGCTACTTTTGAAATCAAAAGATTGAGGGCCAAAAGGGAAGATCCACAAAGGATTTTTCATATACCACTGAATAACAAACATCATGTATATACATGGTAAATAGTGGAAAGAAGTTTGGAAAAGGCCATATGTGATTAGTTTAAAGAAAAGATTTTTGAAGCAGTTTTATTTGCCTATTAAAATTATTTTTTGGGATGCCTGGGTGGCTCAGTCAGTTAAACATCTGCCTTTGGCTCAGGTCATGATCCCAGGTCCTGGGATCGAGTTCCCACATCGGGCTCCTTGCTCAGCGGGGAGCCTGCTTCTCCCTCTGCCCACCGCTCCCCCTGCTTGTGCTCTATCTCTCTCTGACAAATAAGCAAATGTAAAAAAATTATTTTTTAAAAGAACAAGGAAACATCTGGTTTAAAATTTCAAACAATACCAAATAATATGTAGCCAAACATGTTTCTTTTCCACACTCATTCCCCATAGTGTTTCTACAAGGCAACAAGTTTAACAGAAGGTTTGAAAATAGAGAGGAAATAAAATTTTGTGGAAGAGAGCATTTGAAAAGAAAAGAATGTGCAAACTTTGGGACATGAAGATATTGCCAAGATTTCTTGTCTAATTAGAGTCTAAAGACATAATCCTTGCATCACTAGACTTGAGGAGGCTTCCAGTCTTGACTGGAAAGGATTTCTGAGTGATGGGACACAAATGGAAACAGCCTTGCATACTGACAGGCTCAGACATTAGAATCAAGAGGTGGTGATCGGGCTCTAGCACTGCTGAACAACCTGAGAAGACACCTTAACTTCTCAGAATCTCACTTTCCTCTTCCTTAAAATATTTTACTATCTGCTTGTCCTGAGATCTCAAGCAATATTAGTTGTCAAAAATTGTTACAGTCTAACTTGCCATAATGTATCACCCTAAATGTTTGCACAAAACAATTCTCAGTCTAAATACTTGCAGATATATGAAATGATTTATATACAGGGTTATTGTATATTGCTTATAATCGCAAAAAATTAGAAACAACCCAAACACACATTAATAGGAACTGATTAAATAAATTATATATATCCATACAATGGAATACTATAAAAAAAGAATAAGATAGCCTCTCAATGTACTTACATGGAAAGATCTCTAAGAAATATTGCTAAGAAGAAAAAGCCAGGTCTAAATAGTGTATTTAGTTATCCTTCTTGTGTGTAAAAAACATTGGGGAAGAGTAAAAATCTATATTCTAATTTGCTAGAATGCATAAAAAAACTCTGGAAGAATATATAAAAGCCTAATAAATGTGGTTACTTGGGGAGTTGATGGGGCAGATGGTACATAGATGGAAGTAACACTTTTTGCTATAGTTTCTTGTAGTTCAGTTATGAACATTGGGAATATATTACCTATTCAAAAATAAAAGAAAAAATTTAACTGGACATACACTATGCTTTTCTTTGGTGATGTACCTAGTCTTGTCATTACAGAGTCACTTTATTAATACTTAAATTGACTTATAAATGTGACCAAACATATAAAGAGTCTGCAAAGGTCTAGATATATTGATGGTGACAAATACCTATGTGAGATTTTGGAATATCATTTCTTGTACTTCTGACACACCAAAAGATTTTTTTTTTTTTTACAGTACTATCTTTGCAACACCATATTGTAAGGTAATGTCATGTTGCAGTATTCTTAGTATATGGTCATTATGTTGTTGGAGATGACTAAAGATCTATCATAAAGCTGAAAAGACCAAGGCACGACCACCACTAACATGCCTTGTCTTTTGACAAGTGGCTATGGCTATATAAAAAGTATTGCTACCTTGAAAAAAACCCACCTTTTCATCTATTTATTTTAGAGAGAGTGAGAGAGAAAGAGAGGAGGGGCACAGGGAGAGGTAGAGAGAATCCTCAAGCAGACCCCCCACTGAGCATGGAACCCAATGTGGGGCTTGATCCCAGGACTCCGAGATCATGACCTGAGCTTAAATTAAGAGTCACTTTACCGACTGAGCCACCCAGGTGTCTCAAGTATTGTTACCTTTTTTACATAGTCTACCAGTGTTCAAACACCAACTCTGACACCAACTGTGTATCCCACAATTCAATTCCAACACTAACTACCCAGAGTTAACACAGACCTCACAAACTTAAGGACAAAATCTCCAACAAAAATGCCTCAATTTCAGATGTCATTTGCAAGTTTTGGGTGTCCCCAGACCACCTGCACTTCTGCTCACCTTGCTACAAATTCCAAAATGCTCTGTTTCTACACCAACTGGATGGACTGCAATTCAATTCTGACACTAACTACCAGACTTAGCACAGATCCTAAGGGTTAAAGACAAAGTCTGTTGCAAGACTGCCCCCACTTCAGATGCCAGCTGTGAGTCTGGGAGGCCACCTGCACCATCTAACCAAGCAGCTATAGATGTGGAGGTTCCCCCAATCCCCTCAGGTTTTATAATCCACTAGAACTACTCACAGAACTCACTAAAAGTGCTATTCTTAACATTACAGTTTTATTATAAAGAATACTGTGATGGTTAATATTATGTTATCAACCTGACTGGGCCATGGGTGTTCAGATATTTAATTACACATTATTCAGGATGTGTCTGTGAGGGTGTTTCTGGATAAGATTAATGGTTAATGTTTTAATTGTTAGACTGAGGAAAGCAGATTGCTCTCCTTACTGTGGGTGGGCCCTGTAGGGAAGGAAAATTTTTCCTTCTATTCTTCTAGATTCTTTGGCTTCTCTAATAATTAAACTGACATAGGACAGATTAACAGGAGAAAACCAGATTTAATTTCATACATATGCGAAACCTATAGTAATATGAAACCCAAGGGCAAGCTGGGCATTGAGGCTTATATGCCAATCTGGGCTAAAGGATGGGATAGAAGCCTGGAGCTTCAAAGGAGAGGAGGTGATTCACAGGATGATAAGAAGAGCAGATGTATAGTAATTACATGCTTGATTTGCCATACAGACAGGTCATTCAGATAAAAGTTATCTGGTAATACTCTCACCCTGAGCCAGCCCTCCTTTCTAAATTCTTTTAGGATGTTAATGGAGAGGTAAATATCAAACTGGCATATTTTTGGGTCATGTCTTCTGTTCTCCTTCAGCCTCATCCAATCAGCTGAAGGCTTGAATAGAAGAAAAGGAGGACCATCCCACGAGTAAGAGCAAACTCTTCCTGCCTGATTGCTTTGAACCAGGACACCAGTCTTTTCCTGCCTGCAGATGAACTGAAACATCAGCATTCTTGGGTCTGCCAGCCTTCACACTGGAACTTACATTATTGGCTCTCCTGGGTCTCCAGCTTGCTGACTCAGATCTTGGGACTTTTCAGCCTCCATAACCATGTGAGCCAATTCTTTATAATACATATCTTTCTCCCCAATATATACATCCTATTGGCTCTGTTTTCCTGGAGAACTCTGACAAATGATATAGATAGAAACAGTCAAATGAAGAGACACATATGGCAAGGTCTGGGGAAGTGGGAGAGCAGAGCTTCCATGTCCTCTCCTCACAGGGTCCAGGCATGTTATCCTCTCAGCACACCAATGTGTTCACCAACTAGGAATCTCCATGGAGCTTCTGTTTTTATGAAGGTTTCATTATATTGGCATAACTGACTAAGCAATTGGACATATGATTGAACTCAATCTCCAGTCCCCTTTCCCTCCTCAGATGGGCTGGCCCAAAGTTCCAGCCTTTGAGTCATGTAGTTCATTTTTCTGGTGACCCTTCCTCATCCTTAAATTATCTTAATGAGTAACCTGATTAACATATCAAAGACACTCCTATCCTGATGGAAATTCCAAGAATTTTTTTAAAAAAGATTTATTTATTTATTTGAGAGAGAGAGTAAGCTCAAAGCAGGGGGAGGGGCAGAGGGAGAGGGAGAAAGAGAGAATCACAGCACAGAGCCTGACGGGGCTCAATCCCAGGACCCTGAGATTATGACCTGAGCTGAAATCAAGAGCTGGCCCCTTAACCAACTGAGCTACCTAGACGCCCCTGGAAATTCCAAGAATGTTTGAAACTCTGTGCCAGGAACAGGAAACAAAGACCAGATATAGCTTTTATTCTACCACCCTAACAGACTCACTGTTTTCTCTGAAGAGCCCTACCATGCCAAAAGCTTTTGATGATGTCATACAGCAGTACATCCTGAAGGAATTTGCCAGTAAGGGGGAAAATATTATGTACTTCAGGTCTAAACCCCTAAAATTGTGTGCTTTAGTTGTGAACACCCAATATTTTTTAATTGTATTATTAGTATGTGAAAATTGTTTTCTTTTTTTTTAATGTTATGTTAGTCACCATACAGCATATCATTAGTTTTTGATGTAGTGTTCCATGATTCATTGTTTGTGAAAATTGTTTTCTAATATCTTTATATTCACATGTAGTCTGTTCTCATCTCAGGATTGGAACTCCTCAAAGTTTTTTTCTTAATTTTCTTATTCTATCATTTTCTTTCCCACAGTATTATTTATTAATAAAAACAGTAAGAACTCAATAAATGCTTGCAGAGCAAATATTAAATAAATGCTAATAAATTTCATGTTTTATTAATAGTACAATGGTCTCTCTAGTATAGGCCTAGTGTTTTGGATTAACACTTGTCTAATTATTTTTTTTAAGTAAATTCTATGCCCAGTGTGGGGCTTGAACTCATGACCCTGAGATCAAGAGTTGCATGCTCTACTGATGGAGCCAGCGGGGTGCTCCAACACTTGTCTAATTAAAGGCAAGTTAATCTTATGGTCAGAAGTCACTAAAGGTCCATTTAAAAAATTATGTCATTGGAAAATCATTTACAAATAATAAAATTATTTGTGTTTCTGGACACACTACTAAGCATTCTCTAAGTGTTCATGTGTACCTGAAATGATACCACTTAGATACTGTATAAGGAGTGTTACTACAGTCATCTGCAATATAGTACACTTTATTTTCTACTAAAATTCTAGGGAGGTTTTCTTTTGCAAAATAGTGAGCCAATCCTCTGATTTCCCTTATCACAATCCTGCAATTTGCTCAGCCAGGTAGAAATGGAAGGAGTGCCCATATTTGTGATGATTAGAAGTCAATAAATGTCCTGGGTCCTCAGGATGCCTTGTGGTGACAAGGCTTTTCTGAGAGGGTCCGATATGTGAAATCTTGTTGTCAGGTCTAGATTTCAAGCATGTTCTGCTAGTTAAGAATACATAATTTTAAAGGAGAAAATAAAAACCTTACATAATGCAGGGAGATAAAAAGTTCAATAGGAATGACTGAGTCATCTTCAGTCAGTCAGGTTACTTTCCAAATCAAGGTCTCCAACTATAGATTCCTTCAGCTTAATTAATTAATTTTTTAAAAAATATTTTATTTACTTATTTGTCAGAAAGAGAGCACACTAGCACAAGCAGGGGGAGCGGCAGGCAGAGGGAGAAGCAGGCTCCCCGTGGAGCAGGGCGCCCGATGCGGGACTTGATTCCAGGACTCTGGGATCATGACTTGAGCTGAAAGCAGATACTTAACCAACTGAGCCACCCAGGTGTCCCTACTCATATAGATATTATATACAGTTAGTTAGATTTATAGCTAAGGAATTAATTTTTAGGGTGCTTATGTAAATGGTATTATGTTTTTAATTTCAGATTCCACTTGATCATTGCAGATATTTAGGAAAGTGATTGACTTCTGTATGTTAACCTTTTAACCTGTAACCTTGCTAGTTTCAGATTTTTTTTGTTGATTTTTTTTCAGGTTTTCTACCTAGACAATCATGTCATTGGCAGTTTCTTTCTTTCTTCTCCAGTATAATGTTGAAGAGGAATGATGAAGAAGGGATCCTTCTCTTGTTCCTGATCTAAGTGGAAAATCTTATAATTGGTCACCATTAAGTATCATGTCAACTGTTGTTTTTTGTAGATATTCTTTATCAAGTCAAGGAAATTCCCCTCTATTCCTATTTTACTTAGGGTTTGTATCATGAATGGTTGTTGAATTTTATCAAATGCTTTTCTGCATCTTTTCTTTTTAATCTGTTTGTGTGATTGATTACATTAATCGATTTTTGAATGTTGAAATAGCTTTGTGTCCCTGGGATAAATCCCACTTGGTTATTGTGTAATTCTTTTTATACATGGTTGGATTCTTTTTTTTTTTTAAAGATTTTAGCCATTTATTTGACAGAGAGAGAGACACAGCAAGAGAGGGAACACAAGCAAGGGGAGTGGGAGAGGGAAAAGCAGGCTTCCCGCTGAGCAGGGAGCCTGATGTGGGGCTCGATCTCAGGACCTCGGGATCATGACCTGAGCCAAAGGCAGACGCTTAATGACTGAGCCACCCAGGCATTCCACATGGTTGAATTCTATTTGCTAATATTTTGTTGGGGATTTTTGTGTCCATGTTAAAAAGACATATTGGTTTATAGTTTTCTTCTTTTGTAATGTCTTTGTCTGGTTTTGTTATTAAGGTGATGCTGAACTAACAGAATGAAATAAAAAGTATTCCTTCTGCTCTATCTTCTGAAAGAGATTGTACAGAAATGGTATAATTTCTTTCTTAAATGTTTGATAGAATTTACCATTGAACCCATCTGGGCTTGGTGCTTTCTCTTTTGGAATATACATATAGACTTATTTATACTGTCTATTTCTTCTTCTGTGAGTTTTGGTAGGTTGTGTCTTTTAAGGAATTGGTCCATTTTATCTAGGTTGTTGAATTTGGGGCATAGAATTGCTCATAGTGTTTTGTTTTGTTTTTTTGAGAGAGCGAGTTAGCACATGTTCGAGTTAGGGGAGAGGGAGAGAGAGAAAGAATTTTTTTTTTTTGAAAAGGTAGACTTTTAATAACTGCTTTTATCACCAGGTTAAGTCATGCAGTTACAAAGTAGTTAGAAATTTCTGAAAGGATATTGTTAAAAAAAAAAAAAGCTCATTTAAAAAAAAAAAGATTTTATTTATTTATTTGACAGAGAGAGACATAGAAAGAGAGGGAACACAAGCAGGGGAAATGGGAGAGGGAGAAGCAAGCTCCCCACCGAGCAGGGAGCCTGATGTGGGGCTCCATCCCAGGACCCTGAGATCGTGACCTGTGCCAAAGGCAGATGCTTAATGACTGAGGCGCCCCCCCAAAAGCTCATTCTTATATAAATAAGAGAGAGAGAATCTTAAGCAGTTTCCACACCCAGCACAGAACCCAATTCGGGTCTAGATCTCATGACTCAGATCATGACCTGAGCTGAAATCAAGAGTCAGATGCTTAACCGACTGAGCTGCCCAGATGCCCCATAGTATATATTTTTTATTGTATATTTAATGTCCATAGGATTTATAGTAATGCCCCCTCTTTCATTTCCAATTTAGTAATTTGCATTCTCTCTTTTTTTTTATTAGTCTGGCTAGAGGCTTATTAATTTTATTGATCTTTTCAAAGAACAAGTTTTTGGTTTTGTTAATTTTGCCTATTGATTTCTTATTTTCAATTTCATTGGTTTCTACTCTAATTTTTATTATTTCTTTTCTTCTGCTTTCTTTGGATTTAATTTGCTCTTCTTTTTCTGGCTTCCTAAGATGGGAGCTTAGATGACTGACTTTAGTTCTTCTCTTGTGTTCTAATACATGTATTCAATGCTATACATTTCTCCCTAAGCACTGCTTTTACTGTATCCCAGAGATTTTGATAAATTGTGTTTTCATTTTCATTTATTTAAAAATACAAATTTCTCTTGAGATTACTTCTTTGACTTGTGTTATTTGGAAGTGTGTTGTCTCCACATATTTTGGGAGTCAGTGGAGATTTTTGAGCAGAGGAATAATTTAATCTGATTTGTGCTTTAAAATGATCACTCTGGCTACTATGGTAAGAATGAGCTATTTGGGAATATCATTGAGAAGATGACAGAGGAGTAGGAGACCTGGATTTCGTCTGGTCTCAGGAATTCAGCTGGATAGGGATCAAACCATTCTGAACACCTACAAACTCAACAGGAGTTCAAAGAAAAGATAGCAACAACTCTCTGAACAGAAAAGCAACCACTTTCTGGAAGGTAGGACATGCGGAGAAGTGAATCTGAGGCAATATTGTGGAGGATAGATGGCGGGGGAGGGGACTCCGGTGGCCAATACCGCCAAGTTATAGAGGCGTGGAGCACAAAATTGGAACTTTTAGAAGTCGGCACCACTGAGGGATGTCACTCCAGTGGCTAAGCGGGGGGGTGGAACACTCGCTGGGACAGTGTGGTCTCAGGACCCTCGGGGTCACAGAAAGACCAGTGGTCCCTGAGTGCAGCAGAGCTCCCAGGTATCAGAGCGGGGAAGCTGGCTGCAGAGACGGAGATGAGGCGCAGGCTCTCAGCTTGGGGTTGCCATAAACTGTGATCTGTGGCACAGTCGGGCCACCGCTCTGTGGGGTGGGACCCAACAAGCGGCAGATCTGGGGAGACTCCCCTTCCTCCTCCGGGAGGAGCAGCGCGGGAGCGCACTGCAGGGATCTGCTGGGTTTGGAGACTCCACACGGGGTTGGGTGCCAGAGATAGAAACACTCGGTTGCAGGCTGGGTGAGCACAGAGTGTGGCCAGAGACCAGGGACACAGGAGTGATGGACTGCTTTTTTCTGGGGGCTCACTGAGGAGTGGGGCCTCGAGTTCTCGGCTCCTCCGGGGTGGAGATTGGGAGGCCGCCATTTTCACTCTCGGTCTCCAAAGCTGTATGGAAAGCTTGCAGGGAACAAAAGCTCCCGAGAGCAAACCCGAGCAGATTACTTAGCCCAGACCGGCAAGGGCGGGGCAATTCCCCCTCCGGCAAAGATATTTGGGAACCACGGCAACAGGCCCCTCCCCCAGAAGATCAGCAAGAACAGCCAACCAAGACCAAGTTTACCAAGCAATGAGAACGGTAGAACTCCAGTGCTAGGGGAATACTGCACATAGAATCCATGGTTTTTTTTACCATGATTCTTTAGTCTTTCAAAATTAATTTTTTAACTCTCTTTTTTTTTGAATTTTTCTTTTTCCCTGTTTCAACCAACATCTTATCAATCCCTTTTTTAAAAAACATTTTTATTTTTCATTTTCAGAGTCATATTCTATCCCTTCATAGTAGTTACCCTTATTTTTGGCATATATATATAAGTTGTTCTCTCTTTAAAATTTTGAGATAGAGTTTCTTCTAACAGATCAAAATATACCCTAAATCTCTAGTGTATGGCTTTGTTCTAGTCTCCTGTGTGATCACATTATCTCCCTTTTTAAAAAAGACCCTCTTCTTTCTTTTTTCAAACAACTTCTTATCTTATCAATTCCTTTTATAAAATTTTTTATAATTTTCATCTTTATAGTCATATTCCATCATTTCATCATATTAACCCTTATTTTTGTACATATATAAGTTTTTCTTTCTTTAAAATTTTGGGAAGCACTTTCTTCTAACAGACCAAAATACACCCAAAATCTAGTGTGTGGCACTGATCTATGCACCAGCCTGATTATATTTGATCATATTCTGTTTTTTTTTTGTTTTGTTCTCTTTTTATCTTTATCTTTTTCTTTTCTTTTTCTTTTTCTTTTTTCTTTCTTTCCCTTTCTTTCCCCCTGGTTTCAGGTCTTTTTTGATTTGTGTAGAGTATATTTTCTGGGGACGTTGTTACCCTGTTAGCATTTTGTTCTCTCAATCATCTATTCTCCTCTGGACAAAATGACAAGATGGAAAAAATTACCTCAAGAAAAAGAGGTAGTACCGACTGCCAGGGACCTACTCAAATACCAATATTACTACGATGTTGGACCTAGAGTTCAGAATCATGATTTTAAAGATACTAGCTGGGCTAGAAAGAAGCATGGAAGTTATTAGAGAAACCCTTTCTGGAGAAATAAAAGAACTAAAATCTAACCAAGTTGAAATAAAAAAGGCTATTAATGAGGTGCAATCAAAAATGGGGGCACTAACTGCTAGGATAAATAGGACAGAAGAGAGAATCAGTGATATAGAAGACCAAATGAAGGAAAATAAAGAAGCTGAGAAAAAGAGAGATAAACAACTACTGGATCACGAGGGCAGAAATCGAGAGATAAGTGATACCATAAGACGAAACAACATTAGAATAATTGGGATCCCAGAAGAAGAAGAAAGAGAGAGAGGGGCAGAAGGTATAATGCAGCAAATTATAGCAGAGAACTTCCTTAATTTGGGGAAGGAAACAGGCATCAAAATCCAGGAGGCACAGAGAACCCCTCTCAAAATCAATAAAAATAGGTCAACAGCCCAACATCTAATAGTAAAACTTACAAGTCTCAGAGACAGAGAGAAAACCCTGAAAGCAGCTCAGGAGAAGAGATCTATAACCTACAATGGTAGAAACATTAGACTGGCAACAGACCTATCCACAGAGACCTGGCAGGCCAGCAAGGACTGGCATGATATATTCAGAGCACTAAAAGAGAAAAATATGCAGCCAAGAATACTACCAGCTAGGCTGTCATTGGAAATAGAAGGAGAGATAAAAAGCTTCCAGGACAAACAAAAACTAAAGGAATTTGCAAAACGAAACCAGCCCTATAAGAAATATTGAACAGGGTCCTTTAAGCAAAGAGAGAGCCTAAAAGCAACATAGAACAGAAAGGAACACAGACAATATACAGTAACAGCCACCTTATAGGCAATACAATGGCACTAAATTTATATCTTTCAATAGTTACCCTGAATGTAAATGGGCTAAATGCCCCAATCAAAAGACAAAGGTTATCAGATTGGATTAAAAAACAAGACTCATCAATATGCTGTCTGCAAGAGACTCATTTTAGACCCAAAGACACCCCCAGATTGAAAGTGAGGGGGTGGAAAACCATTTCCCACGCTCATGGACACCAAAAGAAAGCTGGGGTGGCAATCCTTATATCGGACAAATTAGATTTTAAACCAAAGACTGTAATAAGAGATGAGGAAGGACACTATATCCTACTTAAAGGGTCTATCCCACAAGAAGATCTAACAATTGTAAATATCTATGCCCCTAACATGGGAGCAGCCAATTATATAAGCCAATTAAGAACAAAAGCAAAAAAACACGTTTACAACAATACAATAATAGCGGGGGACTTTAACACCCCCCTCACTGAAATGGACAGATCATCCAAGCAAAAGATCAACAAGGAAATGAAGACTTTAAATGACACACTGGACCAAATGGACTTCACAGACATATTCAGAACATTCCATCCCAAAGCAACAGAATACACATTCTTCTCTAGTGCCCATGGAACATTCTCCAGAATAGATCACATTCTAGGTCACAAATCAGGTCTCAACCAGTACCAAAAGATTGGGATTATTCCCTGCCTATTTTCAGACCACAATGCTTTGAAACTAGAACTCAATCACAAGAGGAAAGTCGGAAAGAACTCAAATACATGGAGGCTAAAAAGCATCCTACTAAAGAATGAATGGGTCAACCAGGAAATTAAAGAAGAATTAAAAAAATTCATGGAAACCAATGAAAATGAATACACAACTATTCAAAATCTTTGGGATGCAACAAAGGCAGTCCTAAGAGGAAAGTATATAGCAATACAAGCCTTTCTCAAGAAACAAGAAAGGTCTCAAGTACACACCCTAACCCTACACCTAAAGGAGCTGGAGAAAGAACAGCAAATAAAGCCTAAACCCAGCAGGAGAAGAGAAATAGTTAAGATCAGAGCAGAAATCAATGAAATAGAAACCAAAAGAACAGTAGAACAGATCAATGAAACTAGGAGCTGGTTCTTTGAAAGAATTAACAAGATTGATAAACTCTGGCCAGACTTATCAAAAAGAAAAGGGAAATGACCCAAATCAACAAAATCATGAGAGAAAGAGGAGAGGTCACAACCAACACCCAAGAAATACAAACAATTATAAGAACATATTATGAGCAACTATATGCCAGCAAATTAGATAATCTGGAAGAAATGGATGCATTCCTAGAGATGTATCAACTACCAAAACTGAACCAGGGAGAAATAGAAAACCTGAACAGCCTATAACCACTAAGGAAATTGAAGCAGTCATCAAAAGTCTCCCAACAAACAAAAGCCCAGGGCCAGATGGCTTCCCAGGGGAATTCTACCAAACATTTAAAGAAGAATTAATATCTATTCTTCTGAAACTGTTCCAAAACATACAAATGGAGGGAAAGCTTCCAAACCCATTTTATGAGGCCACCATTACCTTGATCCCCAAACCAGACAAAGACCCCATCAAAAAGGAGAATTACAGACCAATATCCTTGATGAACATGGATGCAAAAATTCTCACCAAAATACTAGCCAATAGGATCCAACAGTACATTAGAAGGATTATTCACCATGACCAAGTGGGATTTATCCCTGGGCTGCAAGTTTGGTTCAACATCCACAAATCAATCGATGTGATACAATATATTAACAAAAGAAAGAACAAGAATCATATGATCCTCTCAATAGAGGCAGAAAAAGCATTTGACAAAGTACAGCATACTTTCTTGATCAAAACCCTTCAGAGTATAGGGATAGAAGGTACATACCTCAGTATCATAAAAGCCATCTATGAAAAACCTACAGCGAATATCATTCTCAATGGGGAAAAACTGAGAGCTTTCCCCCTAAGGTCAGGAACGCGGCAGGGATGTCCACTATCACCACTGCTATTCGACATAGTATTAGAAGTCCTAGCCACAGCAATCAGACAACAAAAAGAAATAAAAGGTATCCAAATCGGTAAAGAAGTCAAACTCCCACTCTTTGCAGATGATAGGATACTTTATGTGGAAAACCCAAAAGACTCCACCCCCAAACTGCTAGAACTCATACAGGAATTCAGTAAGGTGGCAGGATATAAAATCAATGCACAGAAATCAGTGGCATTCCTATACAGCAACAACAAGACAGAAGAAAGAAATTAATGAGTCCATCCCATTTACAATTGCACTCAAAACCATAAGATACCTAGGAACAAATCTAACCAAAGAGGCAAAGAATCTGTACTCAGAAAATTATAAAATACTCATGAAAGAAACTGAGGAAAACACAAAGAAATGGAAAAATGTTCCATGCTCATGGATTGGAAGAACAAATATTGTGAAGATGTCAATGCTACCTAGAGCAATCCACACATTCAATGCAATCCCTATCAAAATACCATCCACTTTTTTCAAAGAAATGGAACAAATAATCCTAAAATTTGTATGGAACCAGAAAAGACCCCGCATAACCAGAGGAATGTTGAAAAAGAAAAGCAAAGCTGGCGGCATCACAATTCCGGACTTCCAGCTCTATTACAAAGCTGTCATCATCAAGACAGTATGGTACTGACACAAAAACAGACACATAGATCAAAGGAACAGAATAGAGACCCAGAAATGGACCCTCAACTCTATGGTCAACTCATCTTTGACAAAGCAGGAAAGAATGTCCAGTGGAAAAAAGACAGTCTCTTCAACAAATGGTGTTGGGAAAATTGGACAGCCACATGCAGAAGATGAAACTGGACCATTTCCTTACACCACACACAAAAATAGACTCAAAATGGTTGAAAGACCTAAATGTGAGACAGGAGTCCATCAAAATCCTAAAGAAGAACACAGGCAGCAACCTCTTTGACCTCAGCTCTAGCAAATTCTTCTTAGAAACATCACCAAAGGCAAGGGAAGCAGGGCAAAAATGAACTATTGGGACTTCATCAAGATAAAAAGCTTTTGCACAGCAAAGGAAACAGTCAACAAAACCAAAAGACAACCGACAGAATGGGAGAAGATATTTGCAAATGACATATCAGATAAAGGGCTAGTATCCAAAATCTATAAAGAACTTATCAAACTCAACACCCAAAGAACAAATAATCCAATCAAGAAATGGGCAGAAGATACGAACAGACATTTTTAGAGGAAGACATCCAAACAGTCAACAGACACATGAAAATGTTCTCAACATCACTCAGCATCAGGGAAATCTAAATCAAAACCTCAATGAGATACCACTTCACACCGGTCCAAATGGCTAAAACTAACAAGTCAGGAAAGGACAGATGTTGGTGGGGATGCAAAGAAAGGGGAACCCTCCTACACTTTTGGTGGGAATGCAAGCTGGTGCAACCACTCTGGAAAACAGTATGGAGGTTCCTCAAAAAGTTGAAAATAGAGCTACCATATGATCCAGTAATTGTACTACTGGGTATTTACCACAAAGATACAAATGTAGGGATCTGAAGGGGTACGTGCACTCCGATGTTTATAGCAGCAATGTCCACAATAGCCAAACTGTGGAAAGAAGCAAGATGTCCAGTGACAGATGAATGGATAAAGAAGAGGTGGTATATATATACAATGGAATATTATGCAGCCATCAAAAGGAATGAAATCTTGCCATTTGCAACAACGTGGATAGAACTGGAGGGTGTTATGCTGAGCGAAATAAGTCAATCAGAGAAAGACAGATATCATATGACCTCACTGATATGAGGAATTCTTAATCTCAGGAAACAAACTGAGGGTTGCTAGAGTGGTGGGGTGGTGGGAGGGATGGGTGGCTGGCTGGGTGATAGACGTTGGGGAGGGTATGTGCTCTGGTGAGCGCTGTGTATTGTGCAAGACTGTTGAATCACAGACCTGTACCTCTGAAACAAGTAATGCAATATATGTTAAGAAATAAGAAAAGAAGAAGATAGGAGGAGGTTAGAATGAAGGGGGGGAATCAGTGGGGAGACGAAGCATGAGAGACGGTGGACTCTGAAAAACAAACTGAGGGTTCTAGAGGGGAGGGGGTGGGAGGATGGGTTAGCCTGGTGATGGGTATTAAAGGGGGCACGTTCTTACATTAATAAGAGGAGGGAGAAGAACCATATGGTCTTCTCAATTGATGCAGAAAAAGCATTTGACAAAATACAACATCCTTTCCTGATTAAAACTCTTCAGAGTATAGGGATAGAGGGAACATTCCTTAAGTTCATAAAATCCATCTATGAAAAACCCACAGCGAATATCATCCTCAATGGGGAAAAGCTGAAAGCCTTTCCCTTAAGATCAGGAACACGTCAAGGATGCCCACTCTCACCACTGTTGTTCAACATAGTACTAGAAGTCCTAGCAACAGCAATCAGACAACAAAAAGAAATAAAAGGTATTCAAATTGGCAAAGAAGAAGTCAAACTCTTCTCTTTTCGTAGACGACATGATACTTTATGTGGAAAACCCGAGAGACTCCACCCCCAAATTACTAGAACTCATCCAGCAATTCAGTAAGGTGGCAGAATACAAAATCAATGCACAGAAATCAGTTGCTTTCTTATAGACTAACAACACAACTGTAGAAAGAGAACTTAGGGAAACAATTCCATTTACAAGAGCACCAAAAACCATAAAATACCTCGGAATAAACCTAACCAAAGAGGTAAAGGATCTATACTCTAGGAACTACAAAACACTCATGAATGAAATTGAAGAAGACACAAAAAGATGGAAAAATATTCCATGCTCATGGATCGGAAGAATAAACATTGTTAAAATGTCTATGCTACCCAGAGCAATCTATACCTTCAATTCCATCCCAATCAAAATTCCAATGACGTTTTTCAAAGTGCTGGAACAAACAATCCTAAAATTTGTATGGAATCAGAAAAGACCCCGAATTGCCAAGGAAATGTTGAAAAAGAAAAACAAAGCTGGGGGCATCCCATTGCCTGACTTCAAGGTATATTACAAAGCCGTCATCACCAAGACAGCATGGTACTGGCACAAAAACAGACATATAGACCAATGGAACAGAATAGAGAACCCAGATATGGACCCTCAACTCTATGGTCAAATAATCTTTGACAAAGCAGGAAAAAACATGCAATGGAAAAAAGACAGTCTCTTCAATAAATGGTGCTGGGAAAATTGGACAGCCACATGCAGAAGAATGAAACTTGACCATTCTCTAACACCATTCACAAAGATTAACTCAAAGGGGATGAAAGACCTCAATGTGAGACAGGAATCCATCAAAATCCTAGAGGAGAACATAGGCAGTAACCTCTTTGACATCGCCCACAGCAACTTGTTTCAAGATACATCTCCAAAAGCTAGTGAAACAAAAGCAAAATGAACTTTTGGGACTTCATCAAGATAAAAAGCTTCTGCACAGCAAAGGAAACAGTCAACAAAACAAAGAGGCAACCCACAGAATGGGAGAAGATATTTGCAAATGACACTACAGATAAAGGGCTGGTGTCCAAGATCTATAAAGAACTTCTCAAACTCAACACCCAAAAAACAAATAATCAAGTCAAAAAGTGGGCAGAAGATATGAAAAGACACTTCTCTGAAGAAGACATACAAATGGCTAACAGACACATGAAAAAATGTTCATCATCATTAGCCATCAGGGAAATCCAAATCAAAACCACACTGAGATACCACCTTACACCAGTTAGAATGGCAAAAATGGACAGGGAAAGAAACAACAAATGTTGGAGAGGTTGTGGAGAAAGGGGAACCCTCTTACACTGTCGGTGGGAATGCAAGTTGGTACAGCCACATTGGAAAACAGTGTGGAGGTTCCTCAAAAATTTAAAAATAGAGCTACCCTATGACCCAGCAATTGCACTACTGGGTATTTACCCTAAAGACACAGATGTAGTGAAAAGAAGGGCCATATGCACCCCAATGTTCATAGCAGCAATGTCCGCAATAGCCAAACTGTGGAAAGAGCCGAGATGCCCTTCAACAGATGAATGGATAAAGAAGATGTTGTCCATATATACAATGGAATATTACTCAGCCATCAGAAAGGCTGAATACCCAACTTTTACATCAACATGGATGGGACTGGAGGAGATTATGCTAAGTGAAATAAGTCAAGCAGAGAAATTCAATTATCCTATCGTTTCACTTATTTGTGGAACATAAGGAATAGCATGGAGGACATTAGCAGAAGGAAGGGAAAAATTGGGGGGGGGGAATTGGAGGGAGAGATGAACCATGAGAGACTATGGACTCTGAGAAACAAACAGAGTTTTAGAGGGGAGGGGGGGGATTAGTTACCCGGGTTCTGGGTATTAAGGAGGGCACATACTGCATGGAGCACTGGGTGTTATATGAAAACAATGGATTGTGGATCACCACATCAAAAACCAATGATGTATTGTATGGTGACTAACATAACATAATAAAATTAAAAAAAAATAAAGTTAGAACACTTTGATTTGTAAAAAAAAATAAAAAATAAAGGGGGCATGTTCTCCAAGGAGCACTGGGTGTTATGCACAAACAATGAATCATGGAACACTACATCAAAAACTAACGATGTAATGTATGATGATTAACATAACAATGAAAAAAATTAAAAAAGGAAAAGGAATGAGCTATTTGGGGGAAGTGTAGCAGCAGAGAGGCTCTTGGAATAAGCCAGGTGAGAGACATCGGAGGCTTACAGCAGGGCAGGAAACATGGAGACCATGAAGAGTGTAGTTTGTCAGATATATATGAAAGGTAGGGCCAGCAGAACTTCCAGATGGACTGAATACATGATGTGAGAGAAGGAGAAATGAAGGACCATTTTGGAGGCAAAGCAATAAGACACCATGAGTCTAGATGTCACTAAGTGACTGTGGAGAGAGAAAAAACTTCTAAGGATTGAGAACTAGCCCTCACTGTTCTGATTCGTAGAGAAAAGGAGAAATCAGAAGAGGAGACTCAGAAGGAATGGCCAGTGATGTAGGAGGAAGAGAAGAAGTATTAACTATGTCTTTTTATTTTCTCTATTTCAATGCTTTGATATCCTTTGGTCTTGTTGGCCCTTGAGGGATGGCCCACTTCAGGGTTAGTTAATTCCTAAAGATGGTAAATAACTCTCCTGGGATTGTGCCTTTCAAAAGCAAACCAAACAATCTAGAGTTTACACCTGCATCACCTCCTTTATTAGACATTCTGGGTCACTATTTCCTGCCTTAATCACTCCAGAGTAAGGCATCAAACTAAGGACGTCCCCTATGTTCCAGAACCCACTGAAATTATTTAAATTAGTCAGTCCTAAACCTGCTTATCCTGCCTTGTCCATTCTTTCTTGTGGAATCCACAATAAAGATTCTTGCCTATATTTCTCCCTTACCCCTTCTGTCTCCTGACTGACTGGTGCTTCCCCATGTGGCCCAACATGATATACCATGCCTACTTCTGTTTTTTAATTTTTTTATTTAAATTCAATTTAATTAACATATACCGTATTATTAGTTTCAGGGGTAGAATTCAGTGTTTCATCAGTTGCATACAACACCCAGTGCTCATCACTTCAAGTGCCCTCCTTAATGCCCATCACCCAGTTACCCCATCCCCTTACCTCCCCTCCAGCAACCTCAGTTTGTTTCCTATAGTTAAGAGTTTCTTGTGGTTTGCCTCCTTGTCTGTTTTTTTTTTTTTTTTTAAGATTTTATTTATTTGAGAGGGAGAGAGCATGAGTGAGGGGGAAGGGTGGAGGGAGAGGGAGCCTGATGTGGGGCTCGATCCCAGGACCCTGGGATCATGACCTGAGCTGAAGGCAGATGCTTAGCCAACTGAGCCACCCAGGCACCTCCCTGACTTACTTATTTCACTTAGCATAATACCCTCTATTTCCATCCAGGTCGTTACAAATGGTGAAATTTCATTCTTTTTGATGGCTGAGTACTATTCCATTACATACCACATCTTCTTTATCCATTCCTCTGTCGATGGATATCTGGGCCCTTTCCATAGTTTGGCTATTGTGGACATTGCTGTTATATACAGTGGGGTGTATGTGCCTCTTTGAATCGCTATGTTTGTATTCTTTGGATAAATATCTAGTAGTGCAATTGCTGGGTTTTAGGGCAGCTCTATTTTTAACTTTTTGAGGAACTTCCATACTGTTTTCCAAAGTGGCTGCACCAGTTTGCATTCTCACCAATAGTGTAGTGTAAGAGGGTTTCCCTTTCTCCACATCCTCGTCAACATCTATTGTTTCCTGAGTTGTTCATTTTAGCCATTCTGACCAGTGTGAGGTGGTATCTCATTTTGGTTTTGATTTGTATTTCCCTGATGTTGAGTGATGTTGAGGATTTTTTCATGTGTCTTTTGGCCATTTGTATGTCTTCTTTGCAGAAATGTCTATTGATGTCTTCTGCTCATTTCTTGACTGAAAATGGGGAAAAACAGAACTTTTCCCCTAAGGTCAGGAACACGACAGGGATGTCTATGCCTACTTTTTCTAGGGAACTGTGAGTATAACAAATTTTTTTCTTCATGACAGTCATTTCTCTATCTATGTGTCCTATCATATCTGATTAAAATGAATCCCAGTTACCCTTAAAATACCAGGAAAATGTGATAAGTTTGAAGCCAAATGAAAAAGTGGTTCTCAGATAACAGAATGGTCAATTATGCTAGCATCTGCTTGCAGGTCAAGTAGGATGAGCACTGGGAATTAACCATCAGATTCCATTATTGGACAGCATTTCAATATCGGAAGGCTTTTAAGCAGGGAAAAGATAACAACAGTGGAGAAAGGTAAGCTTTGGAGCAAAGACTTTAAATGATTGAGATTTGTCCCAAACAGGAGGGAAAAAAAAAGCCCAGCTACATAAAAGGGCAACACAGAGAAGATAGCATTAAAATTCTGAGAAGACAGAAATATTCCCAGAATGGATAATGAGGTTTTGTGTGTGTATATGTGCACAAGAGTGTTTCAATCACAGGTGCTAAGCTTCCCATTTGTGAGAAAATCCATGATTGCATTGGTTTTTGAGGCCTTACAACTTCCTGAGTCGACAAGTTAACTGACTTTAAATGGATCTGATTTTTATGTTGCCGATAGAACATGTCTGCATTTTCTGTACTACCTCCTTAATACAGACTAGAAGAGGTAGAGCAGTTTAATGAAGGGACAAGAAATATTAACCAGAAAAGGATTCAGGAAAGTAGAATTTGAATTTGGCCTGGAATAAGGACAGGATATTGGAAGATAGAGATGAGAGGGGAAATCTAAGGTAGAGATATAAGCATGAACGTGGCAATTAGCACATAGCAATAGCAATGGCATACCTGAGAGATGGCTTGAGTAAAGTGCGGGTTGACCATTGGAGAGTGATGAGAAACAATACAGGAGAGGTCAGCAGAGGTTGGATTCTGGAAGGTTGTGAAGGTCAGGTATTTGGGTTCGATATCCTTGTCCGGGTTGTTAAGTAGAGAGTTATTTGCTGTAACTCTCTATGTTAGACTTCAACTTTTGATGACAGCACTTCTTTTTCTGCTGAGCATGAATATAGCCTTAGATTTCTCCAAATAGCTCTTCAGGTAGCCACTATAGTGGTACAGCCACTATGGAAAACAATATGGAAGTTGCTCAAAAAATTAAAAATAGAACTACCATATGATCCAGCAATCCTGCTTCTGGGTACATATCTGAAGGAAATAAAATCACCATCTTGAAGAGATATCTGCACTTCCATGTTCATTGCAGCATTATTCCCAGTAGCCAAAACATGTAAACAATCAAAGTGTTTGTTGACAAACAAATAAAGAAAATGAGATGTGTATACCTACAATGGAATATTTATCCTCTTTAAAAAAGAAGGAAATCCTACTATTTGTAAATGCTATTGATGAACCTGGAGGATATTATGTTAAGTGAAATAAGCCAGACACAGTAAAACATTTTGTATGGTCTCAATTATATGTGGAATCTTAAATAAAAATATGATGGTAACTGAGAGTAAATGGTGATTGCCAGGGGCTGGGATATAGGAGATGTGCAGAGATACTCATTAAAAGTTACAAACTTCCAGTAATAGGACAAATAAGTTCTGGAGACCTAATTTACAGCACGGGGACTATAGTTAATAATAATGTATTATATACTTCAAATTTGCTAAGAGAGTAAATCTTTCTTTTTAAGATTTTATTTATTTATTTGAGAGAAAACACAAATAGGGGGAGGGTCAGAAGGTGAGGGAAGAAGCAGACTCCTCAATGAGCAGGGAGCCTGACACAGGGCTCGATTCCAGCACCCTGGGATCATGACCTGAGCCGAAGTCAGACGCTTAACCAACTGAACCACCCAGGCACCCCTAAGAGAGTGAGTCTTAAGTGTTCTCATCACTTGAGAAATTGGTAATTATGTGAGTTTGATTATGAATCATTTCACAGTGTATAAATATATCAAAACATCACGTTATGTTAAATATACACGTTTTTAATTTGTCAATAATAATAAAGCTGGAAAAGAAAAAAAGACAAGCCACAAGTCCTGTTCACCCTCAAGGGGAAGGGAACATCCTAGGGCATGAACATCCTAGGATCATGCAGTGCCTTAGACTGTCCAGCACAAACATTAATGACAATGAGGGAAGCAGGAACTTCATGGGAGTTGTACTTCTACTGTTGGAAGAAGAGGAAGAGTTATTTTGGCAACTAGAAGGAGCCAACATGGATCTAAGGACCTAGTCTGCGTAATGCCTTCAAGTTGCCATTAAAGGGATTCTGTGACTTTTTTGTGTCTCTGCATCTTCTCGTATGTCATTCTTTTCTTTCTGTTTCCATCCATAGTTGTTTTCTGTATTTTCCTGGATAGATGAGGGAGAGATAGATAGAGAGAGGGTGGGGGGAGAGATATTCATGTTTGACCAAGGTCAAACATGTTTGTTGTGACAGACCTTCACATAGGCTGCTAGTCAGTCAATAGAATGGGTGCCCTGGAATGGTATATTAGCTGTAGCTGGCAGGAAGTGGTTTAACTGTTGCAGCTGGACCACTTTTGTTCAAGGAACAGCTTAGGGTCTCTTCCACTAAAGCACATGATAGGGCATTTTTTCTCAAGAAGGGATTAGGAAATGACATATACCAGTTATCCAGTGGTTATATAGAACTCAAAAGCTAATAAATAGCTAATTTATCATTTATTAATACTGTACTTCTTTCTAAAAAAGAGACTTTGTGGTAGTTTACAGTACAGTATAGCAAATACCAAGATAAGGAACCAAATAAGTGTAAATTGTGACATGGAATAAGTGAGAAAACAAAGTGAATTGAAAAGGTGAAGTCGGAACATACATTATATACCATGAACATTTCCTAGACAGGTGCTAGAGATTTGGTTTTGAGTTTCTTCGCAGCCAGAGCCAAAGGAAACACAAAATGCCTATAAAAATTATTTGCCTACTAGGAAAAAGAATAGTTTTCTTTTATGGTATAATCATCATAAGAATGGCAACAATTTATTGTGCACATTTGATTGCCAGATACTACATTTAAAATATATGTGTTAAGTATAAATCCTAAGATCACTTCTATTTCACTGGTGGGAAACTGAAGATTAAAGAGATTCAATGCCTTTTTTAACGTCACAAGGTGAACAAGTGGTTGCACTTAGATCTCTCTGATTCCAAATCCATCATTTCTTCATTGCACACTGAAGAGCTGAGGGAGCTGTGCTGGAAGGTGATGGGGGAACCTACACCCACTGCTCACCTTGGCCTTTTCTGAATCTCCCGGGTTCTTGAGCCCTTCACACTGTCCCTTGCCTCATGCTGATACCCCACAAATACCAGACTTTGCTTCCACAGTGTTCTTTGACTGTTTCTAACACTCTAGACAGCTTTTGATTTGCTTCTTTCTTCAATTTAAGTTCCATATTGATCAAAGTTGTATTAGATTAGTCAATTTTTTTTTATTTCTGTGATTTTATTCTTCCTTCACCCAATTTTCTTTTTTGTTTTCTTCTGTTTCTTCGACTCCCAAAAAATTTGAAGTAACTTTTCCCCCTAGTTTTTCCTCATTGTCACTGAGGCTTGTTGCTTTTACATACTATTGTGAATAAGCAAAAATTGAGCATTTTTGTTTTCAAGTTACACAAAATCTGGCTTCCTCCCATAGACTGTAATTTGCTCTTCAAAGAACAATAGGTAGGAAAATGGTAGGACTACTATTGGCTTTGCCAGTCTTGTTTATAAAATGTGAAGACAACATTTATGTATTTTTTTAAAGGGTGTCTATTTTTTATTTTATTTTTTTAAAGATTTAATTTATTTATTTGTCAGAGAGAGAGAGAGAGAGAGTGCACGAGGGCACAAGCAGGGGGAGTGGCAGGCAGAGGGAGATGCCGCACTTGATCCCAGGACCCTGGGATCATGACCTGAACTGAAGGCAGATGTTTAACTGACTGAGCCACTCAGGTGTCCCTGTGTATTTTGTTTTTAAGATTCAAGCATTTCCTGAGAAAATATTTACAACTGGTAAAGTAGAATTGAATTTGGTCAATGTTTTGCTAGTTGATAATTTTGATTCTGTTGTGGGGAGGAGAGGATTTAAGCTATTAAATGCCATTATCCATCAGTCTGCCCTAATAAGATGGTAAATATATGTCAGTAGAAGTTCATCAACATCCAAATGTAAGTGGACCTTTGTGAAAAATGTATGATAATGGTTACTCGAACAATGTTTGTAAGAATAGTTAACACAAAGTAACAGTAAGCAGGAAGAATGTATTCGTTTCTTATTGCTGCATAACAAATTATCCCAAAACTTAGCGGCTTAAAACAGCAAACATGTATTATCTTATTTTCTGTGGGTCAGGAATCTGGGCATGCCTTAGCTGGGTCCTAGGCAATTAGGTGATGGCCAGGACTGCAGTGTCATCTGAAGACTTGACTAGGGCAGGGTATGCTTTCAAGCTCACCCTTATGTTTGTTGACAGGATTTAGTTCTTCATGGCTGTTGAACTGAGGGCCTTACTTCCTCCAATGCTGTTGGCCAGAAGCTGATATCAGTTCCTTGCCACCTGGGCTTCTCTCTAGGGTAGCTTTCCATATGGCAGCTGGTGACCCTCGGGGGAAGCAAGAGAGCAAGAGAGAGTGCTGTAGATGGAATCTAGTCTTTCTAAAACATAATCTCAAAAGTGATATCCCAGCACTCCTGTTTTACTTTATTCACTGAAAGCTAGTTAGTAAACTCAGCCCCCATAAAAGGCAAGGGAATTATAAAAAACAAGGGCATGGACACCAGGAGGGGATCATTGGGAGCCATCTCAGAGGTCTGCCTACCACAAAGAGTGAAACAAACATTAGAAGAATGCTGTATAGCGTCACTTCACATTATGGGACAGAGATGGGACTGACTACAAAGAAAAAGCAGCTGGCGCTCCAAGTTCAGAGATTAAGAATAGGGCCTTTCTTTCCCAAAGCTTCAGACACAGGTTAAGAGATGGGGTAGGGGTGCCTGGGTGGCTCAGTCAGTTAAACGTCTGCCTTTGGCTCAGGTCATGATCCCAGGGTCCTGGGATCGAGTCCCCCATCGGGCTCCCTGCTCAGTGGGAAGCCTGCTTCTCCTTCTCCCTCCACCGATACCCCTGCTTGTGCTTTCTCACTCTGTCAAATAAATAAATAAAATCTTAAAAAAAAAAAGATGGGGTAAATAAGTATGTGGGATGGAAAGAACTAAGAACCACTAAAAGTAAAAACTTCAGACTCCTGAATACTACTATAGCAGCATCAGCATCTACAATCAGGACCAGCATTGTAAGGGCAACTGGGAATGAAAAGAGCATTAACTTGGGAATGAGAATTTTGTCCGAATTCCATCTCTTTTGTAAGTACTGGTAGATTCACGCTGTTAGGAAAATCATTTCAGTTCTTTGGGGTTTAGTTTCATTTCTTATAAAATGGGGATGGTAGTATCAAATATTGCTAATTATATTTGTGAGGATGGTATTAAGAGCCATGATAGTTACATAATACCAGATGGCAACATTTCTGTGTCACTATAGTGAAAACTAAGGATGTAAAATCTTTGCTTTTTGAATGACATGCTTCCTAATTACTGAGAAATTTTATTTTAGACGTTTTTGAAAGAACTTTCCGACTTAGACATAGATTTTAGTGTTTCACTATCATGCATATCTCAAAAGTAAAATATGAATGCAATAAATTCATTTAATTCTAAGGGGCTCTTTAAATTTTCTGTTGAATGCCTTTGAATCATTTTTCAACACAGAATTGTCAATGCCCTATTTTGTTTTGACTTTTAATAATATGCTTCTTTTAATTCAATATATCAAAATATTATTTCCATATTTAATCAACATGAAACATTCTTAACGAGATGTTCTTAACATGAATTGTTAAACAGTTAGGGTTTTGCAAACCTGCGCTGTCTCCCTTACAGCACATCTCCAGGCACGAGCTCATAATACACGTGGTTGCCGTATTAGGGATTGCAGCCGCACTGCACATGCCTTTTTTAAAAATTTAAAAAAAAAAAATTAAAAGAAAATTTTCCCCTCCGCTCCATTGCACATGCCTTTTAACAAATATTTTCTCTTTGCCTTTTTGCTCTACATTAGGATGACTGACTCAACGTGATGTCCCAATGACTTTTCGACTTTTACTTTCCATCAACTGTAGTAGCTTAGGAAGCCGCCCAAACAGCCCCGAGGCCCTGCATACCCTTGGTCTAGGTGACCTGAGCGAAAGCCGCCGGGGGAGGAGCCCATGGTGACGCGCGCCGGGACGCCGCAGGGCGGGGGCCGAAGCGGCGCGCTTCCGGAAGTGGCACTGACGTCGCTGTGCGTGCAGGCGGCTGCGTCGGGCTGCAGGAGAAGATGGCGGTCTCCACAGGTCGGTTCCCTGGTTGGGCTGCCTGCTTTCCCACTCCAACCCGGCTTTGCCCCTCCACCTGCTGCTGGCGGCCGGGCACTGACTGTGTGGGAGAATCTGGAGTGCGCCTTCTCGGACACCGGGCTCCCCGTGGAGCGAAGCCCGGGAGCGGGGAGGGGCCGGGCGGGCCGGGCGCCGGCGCCCAGGGCTTGGGGCGGCCGTCGGGGGCGGTGGGTCGTGCTTGCGCGTCGGCCGCGCGTCCTCAGGCTGGGGGCGGGGTGGCTCTGGCGCGGGCGCACTCGCGGGGTCTGGCGGGTTCGGGTCCGATTGCTGAGCGGAAGACGGTGTGGGAGGGAGGAGAGGAGGCCCAAGGTGGGCGGTGTCAACCTCAGGCCAGGAAGGGTTTCAGGGTGAGGGGCGTCATGGATAGAGTGGGGCTTGCGTTCCCTTGGGCTTGCTTTTATATGGGTGGAGGAAGAGAGGACTGAGGAGAACTGTTAATCTTTGTAATAACGGAGAAAGGATGACCATTCCTACCTGACTGAATACGTGTTGTCTTTTTATTCATTTAAATGCAAAACTGTAGTGCAAGTAAAATAAAAGCATAGAGCAAGGAAAAGCTAATTGAAGAAGTGGTTTCTCAAGCTGTTCAACTCTTCTCTCGTACTGAGTAAAGTGGTTTCCTATGAGCACAGACTTTGAAATTAAATATTGACGCTGAGATTTTCGAAGCTTGACCATTTTAAAAAATGTTAAAATGAAAATGTTAGGTTTTACTACTTAAACATATGTTTGATCTTTCATTTTTCCTAGTCATTATTGAAACCAGGTTATAGAATAGTGTGATTTAATAATTCATGCCATCATTGCATGAAAACGAATTTTTAAATCTATATTGTGCTGAAAAATGGAAGGTTGCAGTGTATGTTACTGGAACACCTCAGAATACATTCAACATATATTTTAATGAAAAATTGTGTCTTTTAAGTCTCATCTTTATTTACAGATGTCATAGGTGATGAGATCTTTAACAGTTTTAGCGCTGAGAAATATACTTGAGGTCAGAGCGAAGTAGTAAAACAAGGATTATTTCAAAAATGAGGTTTTACTGTTAAGACTTGCTATTTGAAATCCTGTGTGCTTATGAATGGGCCGTATCTTTTTAAGAACTGTGCTTAGTACCTATGGGTTCTTGAAAATTTAGTTTTGATAGTTATGAGTTGTAGTCATTTGATAGTTATTAGTAATTTTGTGGATTGCATTGTTTATTTAAACATGATTTTTTCCTTAACATTATACGTATGAGAAAGTGTGGAAATACTTTGAAAAGACCAAATATTAGATGATATTAATGGCAGATACTTTTTGTTAACTACTTTTAGTCATTTTTAAGGAAGTCAAATATAAATTATAAAGATGTTGCTGATTATTGTTATATTTCCTTATGCATACATCGGATGCTTGTGTTTTCTAGTTTATATTTCAGCATCACAATTGTTATATTTTCACTCTGTTTTTAGATTTATGAAATTTGAAGCCTTAGCATAATTATTAAGGATGTTATTTAGGCATTTGAGCTTTCTTAAACCACTGAAATTCATTTTGAAACTATTACTAAAAACTTCCCCTGGTAAATTTCAGAATTATTCTACTCAGTTTATGTGCTTTACATTATTGACAGTATTGAACTGAGAGGGATATGAGTGCAGAAGCAGCTTTGGACTTTTTAAATTATACTTTGTTATATTTTTTTATTCTTTGCTTCTTGGTGGCATGGAAGGGAAACAGTATGTGTATATGTGAAATAAATGATGTAACTTGAAATTTATTAAAATGAGATGAGCTAGATGGATGTAATAATGTACATGTTTTGGGGTGCCTGGCTGGCTCAGTCTGAGGAACATGGTTTTGATCTCGGGGTCTTGGGTTTGAGCCCCATTTTGGGTGAAGAGATTATAAAAAAAAAAAAAAAACTTTGTAAAAAAGAGAATCATTTAAAAATGTACATAGACAAAGTAATCTTGGATAAAAATAGTTATTTGATAGGACAAAAAGAAGAGAAACCTGACAAATATTTTTTGATCTTTTCTAAGGAATTTTATTTATTTTTTATTTTTTAAAGATTTTATTTATTTGTCAGAGAGAGCGAGGGAGGGAACACAAGCAGGGGGAGTGGGAGAGGGAGAAGCAGGCTTCCCGCTGAGCAGGGAGCCCGATGTGGGGCTCAATCCCAGAACCCTGGGATCATGACCTGAGCCTAAGGCTGACACTTAACAACTGAGCCACCGAGGTTCCCCAGGAATTATATTTTAATGTGCATTATCTAAAGGTGCATTACCCTTCCTTTTACTAGAAGAAAAATTGGGGAGAAAAAATTCTAATTAGAATGGGAACTGTTGGTCCTCTTATTTTGCAGATGAGAAAACTGAGGCCTAAAGAAATACAAGATTGTACATAGTGATGGAGTCAAGATTAGAATTTGGGTTTTTTTTTTGTCCTCAGTTTAATGTTCTTTCTGTTATGAGGAACTGTGAATTTGGAATATTCCTCAAACATGAATCTTACTCCTTTTTATGCTTGAGAGTGACTTTCACACTTTTCTTTCTAGCAGAATCTTTGTTTCAGACTGTTAGACTCTTATGAATGGAAATTGGGCTGTGGTGGAGACCCACTGGCTAGGTTCCTCTTTTCCAAGAGGCAGAGTCACCTTGGGGGGCTCAAGAGGATTTCATAGGACATAGCTTAAACACTACTTTAAGGAATATAAATTTATTAGTTCATTTAGTAACTTTGATTCAAAAATTTAATTAGATCCCAGCACTAAGAAAAGACGTAGATAAAAAAAAGTATGTGCAGTACTTTAAAAAAAATAAATTTTAAATTTTAGAACAGTTTTACAGAGAAGTTGTGAAGATAGTACATAAAGATTGTACATTAGAGTACCTAATGTAGATTTTCTGTCTCAGGATCCCATCTGGGATACATTGTAATGTGAAACATTTTAAAATTTCGTATCACTTAAGTTACACTAGTGTTACAGTGGTGTTCTAGTCTTTGAATGTAGATGATTGTAAAATATCTTTAAGTAATGAGAAGCTCAGGAAAAAATGGAGTATTTTTTCTTTGATAGTGGGTCTGTGTAAGCCATATGGTTGAAAAATGAAACCAAAATAAAACTTACTAATTACTCTCTTCAGAAGTGGGTAGCATTGTATATATGGGAACAAGAACTAGATTAGCAGTGTTTTAATTCCCCTGCCAGCCCCTGATAGATTACTGTGGCATGATAGGCATGCCACTGGATCTCTTAAGCCTTGTTTTCCCCATCCCTTCTATGAAAAGGTTGGACAACATGAGTTTGTTTTCCCCATCTTCAAGATTAATGAGCAGAATTTGGGAGTAGTAACAGAAAAGATCTACATGTGTAGATCATAACATACAATCTGGGAACTAAACAGTAGGAGAGCCAAATTGCAGTAGTCTAGTACATTTCCCTCTTGAGACTTTATTACCTGGCCTGATAGAGTTTTCTGTGTCCCTTAGGAACCTACATACCCTTTTGCTACATACACGTTTGCTCTTGACAATATGATTAAATAATACAGCCTTATTATACAGGCAGTCATCCCTTTGTACAGTACTACAGAGTGGTAAAAATGACGATTCAAACTGAAACTGTTCAAGGCATTTTTTTTAAAGATTTTATTTTTTTGAGAGAGAGACCAAGAGAGCATGAGTGGGGGGGTGGGCAGAGAGAGAGGGACAAGCAGACTCCCTGCTGAGCACAGAACCTGATGGGACTTGATCCCAGGACCCTGAGATCATGACCTGAGCCAAAGTCAGATGCTTAACCAACTGAGCCACCCAGGTGCCCCCAAAGCAGTTTTATTAAATAAGAAAAATTATTACTCTGTGACCTTTGAAAATGTTTGCTCAGACATTAAAAACTCTTCCTGTGGTTACAAGTGTATAGGAAAATGAAAAAAAAAATTGTAAAATAGTATTTGCTTAGTACTCGAAATTAAACATGAGACATTAAGAATTAGAGTGTTTTATTTTAAAAAATTTGTCAAGAGTAGTTGGAACAATGTTTCCTTTTTCTCATCATCCTTTTCTTAAATTACTTCCCTCATATACATCCATAAGCTCACATTCACAAAGTTCATGTGGCTGCTCATCTAGAGTCTCCAACACTTTATGGTCGGGTATTTCTTCTATAACTACTTATATTTGATTCACATTTCACTTCAGTGTTACTAGTTTTTGTTTCTTTGCTGCACTTTCAGTTTTCATTTCTTCGTTGTGCTTTGATTGCTTTGATCTTTGTTGGCTAATTTCTTTTATTGGCTATTTTTATAGAATGTCACATGGGTTGGGGTGCCTGGGTGGCTCAGTTAAGTGTCTGCCTTTGGCTCAGGTCATGATCACAGGGTCCTAGGATTGAGCCCTGCATCAGGCTCCCTGCTCGACCCAGAGTCTGCATCTCCCTCTCCCACTGCATCTCCCTTCCCCCTGCCGTGCTGTCTCTCTCATGCTCTCTTTCTCTCTCTCTCAAATAAATAAAATGTTAAAAAGAAAATAATGAGAATATCACATGGGTTTACTACTGGCAGACAAGGAGGCAACACTACTATAAGCTTTGCTGTCTGTATGTGACTAACAAATGTGCAATGACCCATCACCAACAGATGTGAAGTGATTGGCCACTGGTTACGATGCTCATCTATCTATTTAGTGATTCGTGGACTGGGGAGCTAGCAGCAAAGTTTGTACTTAATGCAGTTACTCACAGTTACTAGGCTGCTAATTGAAGCTTCAGCCATGTTGTTGGGGGACTGGTGTTATTTAAACGATGCTAACTGAAATTCAGTCAGGCAAATGGAAACTATGGAAAGCAAAGATTATCCTTAGTGGAAACATCCACTTGACAATTATTTGGGGAGCCGTTTGACACAAAATTTCAAAGTGGATACATGAGGCTTGCAGACTAGAATAAATGGAATAAAATTCAGTGTTCAAAAGTTTGTTTCAAATATAGTTGACTTTTTAAAAGAGCTGATGCTTTTATAAGTAAATCTTTGAGGTAATATTATAAGGTGGGTCTTCAGGACTGGTGTTTGTGAGTGACTTACTCTTATTTACAAAGTCTCCACTGATTTGTATAAGAGCAGATGTTATATTCAGTTTAAGTTAGAACTCAGCAAAGTTCCAGACCACAGGAGAGAAATCCGTAAAGCCTGTGTAGGTCTTTACATAAGTTGAAATAGTAGTTCTAAAGGAAAGCACATTATTGATTATCTAGGCCCTGGGCCAAGTTCATTTTATAGATGAACAATGGAAATACAGATATGAAATGACTTTCACAAGATTATTTAGTTAGATGTTGAGTTCAGAGCTGGTTTCTTGATTTCAAGTTCTTTGATACTACTTTTGTATTACACTGTATTCTATAAACTTTTTGTTTGCTTTTATTTTGTAGGAACCTAACAGTGTGATTTCATAAATAAATGTCATTAAGAATCAAGACAAAACACTTGAAAGAGTGTAATGGCATTATAAGTAATTAAAACTATATGTTCTCTTAAGATGTAAATGATTATGTTGAAAAAATAAAAAAATCTAACAATTGATATTAATAGCTAAATCTTGTTACACATTTAAACAAAATTATTTTTTGTGAGCACAAATTTGGTATTGCGGGCACATACACATAGTAGTTATTTCCCTTGGTGATTCTTATAATATCTAACATTTTTCCTCTGAGCTTATTTTGGGGATGGGATGGAGAAGAGGTTATTATTGGTAGTGCTATGAGGTTTATAGAAATTCAGCTCTATCAGAAGTAGGAAGCATAACCTGATGAGTTATCATAAACATTTCCATATTGCTCATAAAGTGGCCCTTAAGGACACTTAATACTGACTCCCCTTTCCCCCATTCTTCTTACCTACTTCTCCAAGTAGGGTGCCTCTGGACAGGACTGTGTATGTTCATCAGGTAGAAGAACCTGGTTCCAAGCTTTGTGAGACTGGGAAGACTGGGCAACAGCTATGTAACCTGGGCTCCTTATTCTCCCCAGGGGTTTGAAATGGTTTCTAAAATCCAGGGTCCTGGGGTGCCTGGGTGGCTCAGTTGGTTAAGCGGCTGCCTTCGGCTCAGGTCATGATCCCGGGGTCCTGGGATTGAACCCCGCGTCGGGCTCCCTGCTTATCCTGGCATCTGCTTCTACCTCTGCCCCTCCCCCCACTCGTGTTCTCTTGTTGTCTCTCTCTCTCTTTTTCCCTGTCTCAAATAAATAAATAATCTTAAAAAAGAAAAAGATAAAATCCAGGGTCCTTTGGAAAAAGGCCAGTCTTCTCCATGAGGTCCTTGACTATACCTTTGAGTGATGGTTCACTGAGAAAGCTGAAGCTTCTGGGAGATGGAACTGTAAATAAATACTGAATTTAGTTTCAGGGAGTTACTCTTTTCTACTTAATTTTTTTTTTTTTTTTTTGGAAAATCTTTGTTGAGATAGAATTCATGCACCATACAGTTCACCTATGTGTACAATTCATTGTTTTCTGGTATGTTTGCAGATGTAAGCAACCATTAACTACAGTCACCTGAGAACATTTTTATTACCTCAAAAACCCTGTATCCTTTAACCCTCACCATCTTATCCCTGTATCGTCCCCTTCCAGCCCCTGCAACCACTAATTTATGTTCTGTCTCTGTAGATTTGCCCATTCTGGACTTTCATATGAATAGAGTCATAGAGTATGTGGTCTTTGGGTCTGACTTCTTTCACTTAGTATAATGTTTTCAGGGTTCATCGATGTTGTAGAATTTATCAGTTCTTATGCATTTCTTTTACTGGCTGAATAATAATATTCTATACACCACATTTGATTTATCCATTCATTGTTGATTTGGATTGTTTCCACTTTTTGGCTATTAGGAATAATGCTGCTATAAACATTTGTGTGCCAGTTTCTGTATGGATGTATATTTTCGTTTCCTCTGGTATGTATCTAGGAGTACAGTGGCTGGGTCATATGGTAATTCTATATTTAATTGAGAAACTGTCAGACTGTTTTCCAAAGGGAGACCATTTTATATTCTCACCAGTAGCTTCTAAGAGTCCTGATTTCTCCACATTTCACAAACTGCCTGACTTTTTGATTCCAGCCTGGTGGGTGTAACATGATACTTCATTGTGTGTGTGTGTGTGTGTGTTTTTTTAAAAGATTTTATTTATTTATTCATGGGAGACAGAGAGAGAGAGAGAGGTAGAGGTAGAGGGGGAAGCAGGCTCCCTGTGGGACTCCATCCCAGCACCCTGGGATCATGACCTGAGCCGAAAGCAGATGCTTAACCAGCTGAGCCACCCAGGCACCCTTCGTGGTTTTAATTTGCATTTCCCTGATGACTAATGATGTTGAGCATCTTTTTATGTGCTTATTGGTCATTTGTATATGGTCTTTGGAGAAATGTCTATTCAGATTCTTTGCTTATTTTTAAATTAGGCTATCTTTTGTTGAGTTTTAAGAGTTCTTTATATAGTCTAGATACAACTTCCTTATCATATATATAGTTTGCAAGTATTTTCTCCCATTTTGTAGGTAATCGTTGCACTTTTTTTTTTTTAAACATTTTATTTATTTATTTGACAGAGAGACACAGCGGGAGAAGGAACACAAGCAGGGGGAGTGGGAAAGGGAGAAGCAGGCTTCCCGCGGAGTAGGGAGCCCGATGTGGGGCTCGATCCCAGGACCCTGGGATCATGACCTGAGCCGAAGGCAGACGTTTAACGACTGAGCCACCCAGGCGCTCCAGTCGTTGCACTTTTTTGATGGTATCCTTGAAACCCAAAAGTCTTAAATTTTGGTTAAGTCCAGTTATCTATTTTTTCCACTTTATTAAGATGCAAAGTATGGCTTTTGGTATGTATTTCATTGTCTCTTTGTTTTAAAAATATCATGTTGACATATGTAAATTCTGCACTTGATTTTAGCCGAAGGGGGAGAAGTGATGACATAATGTAACTTCTAATTGATGATCTGATTATGATTGTTTTACATAATTATTGTATGACAGAGGGCTGTAGGAGTCCAAGCTCTCTCTTGCCAGGTATGAGGTTTAACCTTACAGTTAAAGAAGTTAAATAGCCAGATATAAGGCATACTCTAAACAGTTTATGATTTGTAAGTACTGTAATTATGATGTGGATTTTTCAGTTTAGAGACTGGAATGTTATTGAAAAATCTAAACAATGCATAGGTTGGCTTACTATTGTTATCTATGCTAGTGTCACCTGTTACCTAATTTATCAGTTGTGGCTTACTAAACTCTATTCACATAAGTGGTTATTTCCTGAAACACTTAAGTTGTAAAGTTTTTAATTTTCTTAAGTGTTTACCTTACAAGCAGTGATTTGGAGGGATATTTAATTATTTTGCTTAATACGGTTTTCTGACTGCAAGCTAATTGGACTCATAGGAGAGCAGTTATACTCATTTAAATGGTCTCTGTCAGAAGACCTCATATCTTCTAGAGTGTATGCCATTTTTAATTTTACTTAGACATTCATATTAGAGAGGAACCATGGTATATCACAGCTTACCCAACTTTCCTCCACTTCTTAGTTTATTCTAAGGGAAATGTCCTTTCCTAGTTCTAGAATAGACATTGTTAGCTGCTCTCCTGGAGAATAGTAACTTCTGTTACTTTTGTGTTTTCCCTTGGTTTGCCTATCTCACTGAGATATCTAGAGTATCTGAGCAAAGTCTTCAACAACTTACTGCATTGTGTTTGAATGTTGAATGTATCTGACACCTGAGTGTAAGCTTGGGGAAAGGATTCTGTGTTGGTGTTAGAATCAGCAGCACCTGCTACCAGACGACAGTCCGGTCGATAAGTGTTGAGAGGAAGATTGAAAGTAAGCACCTGCCATAAATTCACGAAGTGTTTTTTGAGTGCCTCTTGTGTTGCCATCATTATGGTACAGTTTCTATTTAAGTGATTTAGTGAGAAAATAAATGGTTGAAGTAAAATCTAGCTTTCTCTCTTTGTAAATTATGTTTTACACATGAATTCTGTTTTTAGTTTATTTTTCTGAAGTAAAACAGTATTATAAGATTTTATGTTCAAGTTTATTCATTAAATAAACACATTAAGTTGGTTATTTTCTCCTTATCTAGCTGAGTTAGTATACAGCACATAACTATATGAATGAATTATTCGTATAGTTCCAGAATTTTTTGGGAGTATCTAGGGGCTGAGTGGTTTTGGTTGTAACCTAGAGTATCAGTAGCATAATTAATATTCTGTGCATAATGCATCTCCTAAACCATAGAATTGAGATTCTTTACAGATCCTGTATTCCAGAGGTTTTTCCACTTATATTTAAAGGTATAGTACAGATGCTTCAGATGTACAATATTTGATTTGAATTTTGTTTTTTTCAGATGTTTTTATTTACCATGTTTAATCAGTTCTTTATTTTTTAAAAGATTTTATTTGAGAGAGAGAGAACACGCGTGCGTGTGTGCGAGAGAGCACAAGCGGGGTGGAGGGGCAGAGGGAGAGGGAGAAACAGACCCCCAGCTGAGCAGGGAGCCCTACATGGGGCTCCATCCCAGGACCCCGAGATCATGACCTGAGCTGAAGGCAGACATCCAACTGACTGAGCCACCTAGGTGCCCCATATACCAGATTTTAAAGTACAGGGTTCTACAAGCATGTTAACGTGTGTTGTCATTCCTTGATTAAATATTAAGTAGTTATTATAAACTTAAATGTATTGTAGGGGCGCCTGGGTGTCTTAGTTTATTAAGTGCCTGACTGTTGATTTCGGCTCAGGTCATGCATGATCTCAGGGTCCTGGGATTGAGCCCTGCATTGGGCTCTGTGCTCAGCCGGGAGTCGGCTTGAGGAGTCTCTCTCGCCCTCTGCCCCCCCCCCCACTTGTGTGTGCACATGTGTGCACGCTCTCTCTCTAAAATAAAATCTTAAAAACAATATAGTGAAATAGTTTTTAATCTCATGCAATTTCTTGAAATGTTTATTTTAGAGACAAAAGTTAAAATTGCTATACATGATAAACCTTCATTTCAGCTAAAGAATATATTTTTAATATATTTTTCTGTGACTTAATGTAAGTATAATTTTTAATATTAAATCAGTGTTTATATTACTGTTTCATACTATTGATGGATATAATTCCATTCTAAAGTTTTTTGTAATGTAAGTCATAAGCCTTGATGTCAATAATTCTGTATTCTTAACATTTTTGACATTCTTGATGATAGCATTTAATGTGGGACTGTAATTGCTGGTTTTGAAAAAGCTAGTTACAATTGTGGAATGGGTTTTTTTCTGAGTGAAGAACTGTGAATAGGGATTAATGATTCAGTCAGATTTGTTCCTTTGCTGAACAAGTGGTCAGAGCTAACAGGATGATAGGCCTACTTAGCTAGGAATTCCACTGATGGTGTGTGGAAGAGAGTAAGTGTATGTAGTCCAAAATAGAGGGCAGTAAAGTGGTGACACAGAATGACTTCATACTTTTCTAAAATATTCTGCTATTAATGACATTGTAAGATAAAAAGTCCTAATGAGTTTAAAGCATCATTTATAGGTTATCTTTGGGTCCATATTGATGAACATTTGAAAACTTCTGATAAATATGACCGATGTGTATGTGTTGTTAATTAGGCCTGTTTTTTCATTTATACACAGTAAATGTAATTCATGTACTTTATTATTTTTTTAAGTTTTCATTTTAATTACAGTTAGTAAACAGGGTTATATTAGTTTAGGTGTACAATATAGTGATTCAACACTTCATACATCACCTGGTGCTCATCACAAGTGCACTTTTGAATCTGTATTACCTATTTAACCCGTTCTCCCACCGACTCCCCTTTGGGAACCATTAGTTCTCTTTAAGACTCTCTATAAGTTCTTGATTTTTGTCTCGTTTTTATTTCCCCTTTGCTTGTTTGTTTCTTAAGTTCCATATAGGAGTGAAATCATATGGTATTTGTCTTTCTCTAATTTACTTATTTTGCTTAGCACTACACTAGCTCCATCCGTGTCGTTGCAAATAGCAAGATTTCCTTCCTTTTTTATGGCTAAATAATATTCATTATGTTCCACACACACACACACACACACACACACACACACACCTTTATCCATTCATCAGTTGATGGACACTTGAGCTGCTTCCATATTGTAGCTATTATAAATAATGATACTGTAAATATAGAGGTGCATGTATCCTTTTGAATTAGTGTTTTTGTATTCTTTGGGTAAATAACCAGCAGTGTGATTGTGGATCATAGGGGAGTTTCATTTTTCGGTTTTTGAGGAACCTTTACTGTTTTCCACAGTGGCTGCACCAGTTTGCATTCTCACCAGTGGTGCAAGAGGGTTTTTTCCTCCACAAGCTCATCAACACCTGTTGTTTCTTTTGTTGATTTTAGCCATTCTAAGGTGTGAGGTGATATCTCATTGTACTTCTGATTTGCATTTCTCTGATGTTAAGTAATGTTGAGCATCTTTGTTGGCCATCTGTATGTCTTTGGAGAACGGTCTATTCATGTATTCTGCCCATTTTTAAATTGAATTGTTTTTTGGGTGTTCATTATATATTTTGGATGCTAACCCTTTATCAGATATGTCATTTGGAAATACCTTCTCCCATTCCATAGATTGTCTTTTAGTTTTGTTGATTGTTTCCTTCATATGTCTCAATAGTTTGTTTTTGCTTTTATTTCCTTTGCTTCAGGAGACATATTTAGAAAAAAGTTGCTGTGGCCGATGTGAAAAAAGGTACTGCCTTGTTCTCTTTTAGGATTTTTATGGTTGCAGGTTACACATTTAGGTCTTTAATCCATTTTGAATTTATTTTTGTGTAGGATATGAGAAAGTGGTCCAGTTTCTTATGCATGTTGCTGTCCAGTTTTCCCAATACTATTTGTTGAGACTTTTTCTCATTGGATACTCTTTCCCACTTTGTCAAAGATTAATTGACCATATAGTTGTAGGTTTATTTTTGGGTTTTTCATTCTGTTCCATTGATCTATGTGTATGTGTCTCTTTTTGTACTGTTTTGATTACTACAGCTTTGTAATACACCTTGAAGCCTGGAATTGTGATACCTCCAGTTTTGCTTTTCTCTTTCAAGATTGCTTTGGTTATTCGGGATCTTTTATTGGTTCCATACAAATTTTAGAATTGTTTGTTCTAATTCTGTGGAAATTGCTGTTGGTATTTTGCTAAGGATTGCATTAAATGTGTAGATTGCTTTGGGTAGTGTAGACATTTTAACAATATTTGTTTTTCCAGTCCATGAGCATGGAATATTTTTCCATTTCTTTGTGTTGTCTTGAATTTCTTTCATCAGTATTTTACAGTTTTCAGAATATGGGTCTTTCACTTCTTTGGTTAGGTTTATTCCTAGGTATCTTACTATTCTTGGTACAGTGGGAAATGAGATTGTTTTCTTACTTTCTCTTTCATCTGCTGCATTATTGATGTATAGAGAGGCAACAGATTTCTATACATTGATTTTGTATCCTGCAACTTTACTGAATTTGTTTATCAGTTCTAGCAGTGTTTTGGTGGACTTGCTTTCAGGTTTCCTATATAGAGTATCATGTCATCTGCAAATAATGAAAATTTTACTTCTTCCAAACCAATTTGATTGCCTTTTATTTCTTTTTGTAGTCTGATTGCTGTGGCTAGGACTTCCAGTACTGTGTTAAATAACAGTGGCGAGAGTGGACGTCCTTGTCTTGTTCTTGACCTTAGGGGAAAAGCGCTCAGTTTTTCCCCATTAAGGATGATGTTAGCTGTGGGATACAATTCATGTATTTAATTTTATTTTTTTAGAGAGACCGGGGTGGGGGGGGAGGGGGAGAGGGAGAATCCGATGTGGGGCTGGATCTACGATCCTGAGATCATGACCTGAGCCAAAATCAAGAGTCAGATGTTTAACCGACTGAGCCACCCAGGCGCCCATAATTCATGTATTTTAAAATGATTTTATATAATGTTTTAAATACGACAGTTACCTGAATGTACGGCAATTGGCCTTTTAAGTTTTTGCATTGCTAAACATTTTTCTCCAGAGTACTTTTTCAAACCTGCTCTTCTCACCTTTACCTATCTATGGCTATTTAGCAAAATCACTGCAAAACTTAGTGGCTTCAAACAGTGATTCATTCTTTCTCATGATTTTCATTAACAAGGTGGTTCTGCTGGTTTCACGTGATGTTGGGCTGGGCCTGTTGCCCAGGTGCCTTGGTTCAATAAGGATTGGCCATTCTCTGGCCTGTTTGACTTCTTCACATCCTGGTAGTGTGGCTTTCAAGAGAGCTGAAAAGAAGAGAAGCCATCATGCCTCTGAGAATGCTATTCTCACAACTGCACCAGCATCACTGTACCATATTCTATCAAAATAAGTGGCAAGGCCATCCCAGATTCAAGCGGAGGGGAAATAGCCTCTATCCCTTGATGGGGGAGGGGGCTGTGTCCTGTGGGAGAAGAATTGTTCATAGTTGGCTTTGGAGGCAGTCTATAGACTACTCCTTGTCTTTTGTTCTTAAAGTTTTTTTTTTTTTTTTTTTTTTTTTTATTTATTCATTCGAGACACAGAGAGAATATGAGCAGGGGGAGAAGCAGAGGGAAGGGGAGAAGTAGGCCCCCCGCTGAGCAGGGAGCCCGATGCAGGGCTTGATCCCAGGACCCTGGGATCATGACCTGAGCCAAAGGCAGACGCTTAACCATCTGAGTCACCCAGGTGCCCGTCCTTGTCTTCTGTTCTTGAGGACAAATTCATAAAGTGGAATTTTAAGTCAAAGCATATGAGTAAAAATTCTTGTTATATTTTGTCAAATTACCTCTTAAGCAAGGTAGAATTGATTTCCAGTTGTGTGTAATTATGTATAAATATACTTTTCTCACAGTTCTACCAGCACTGTGTTTAGCATGTTTTAAATTTTATTTTTTGATGGATGTATAATTTCATCATACTTTAGCTTGCCTGTTTTTAAAAAATTTTCTTGTTTGGCTTATATTCTTGTTTTATCATTTGTCGTGTCTGTGAAATATATATTACCCATTTATTGTCATAAACGTGTGTGAACATTTACTGCTTGTTCAAGGAACTGGTTATTGATATTAGCAGGTTTTAATAATTTAAGAAGTATTGAAATCAACTTGAAAATTTTATACCTTATATTTAGTACTTCTTTTATTTTTCTTTTCAACTTCTTAGGATAGGGTCATGTCTGATAATTCTGAAACAGTCCTCTAGATAAAATGAAGGAAGGTTAAACGGGGAGGAAAATTAGACTACACTTTTCAGTGGTAGAAAAAGCAAAGAATTTCTGGCCACCTTTAATGTGCTACAAAGTACAGTGATTCTCAACTATTTTGATTGCAAGTTAATAAAAGAATCATGAATATTTAGAAGGTAAAGCAGTATAAATTGCAAACACTAAAACTGCATTTTATCTTTGATTTAAAGGCGTTTCAGGAATCATATAGGTAAGTTGTTTTTTTTTTTTCAAAATTGATCTCTGATAACTTGCTTTCATGGAGTTCAAGAATCCTAAATTTGGAAAAAATGTGGTTCAGGAAGGATTCTGAACCAGAGAATGGAGATGAGGGCAGAGAAAAGGCGAGAGGATTTCTTCTTCCTGTTGCCTCTTCTTTCTCCTTAGTCTGGTGGATTCCCTCCTATAGTAAGCTTTTATGTATTGATCATTGAGATTTGTTGGGATGGACAAAAGGTTGTACATTACTGATGTAGTTTAGTTTCACATTTCATGCTGAAATACACAAAGTGTAAAAGAAAACACTATTTGCTCAGAGTCACCTGGCTAGTTTCTGGGTAGAGCAAAATATTAATGAAAATTTTGTGTTGCTTCTTCTTGTCTTTAGCACTTCTCATACTCTGATTTCTGTGTCTTGCTCCCCTATTAAACTGTAAGCTGCAAGAGGGCTGGGAGTGTGTCAGTGCTAGATCCCATTTGTGTCACATAGTTTCTAGCTTGTAGTTGATTTTTGATTTTGGTTAATTGGAAGTAAATAAAATTACAGAATTACAATAAAATGAACCACAGTTTTCTTAGTTGAGGCATTTCCTGGTCTTTCATCACAACTGATGCTGTTTTCCTTTTCTTCCTTCCTTATCTGGAGTTAATGCTTATGGCCCGCCCCCTCCCCCAACCCCACCCCTTGCTGCAGGTAAAGTCTGAGTTTGCAAGTGCACCTGTCCTTTCTGTGTTGAGCCCTGCCTTCCAGGCCATATCTGGCTCTTTGCTCATTCATTCTCAACTACTATCCCCAAACATTGCCTACCATTCTCTCTCTCTCTGTCTTTTTTTTTTTTTTTTTGGTGATGTCCCTCCTTTTTTAAAGAGACTTTAAACGGCAGGAAAAAAGCTCTCTCAAATTCTAGTGAATTATTCTTGCTTCAGGTGTTTTTTGAAGAAATAAAATATTATCAGTACCGTTCCAAGTACTAGGCCTCTTTCTCTTTGCCCAGAGATGACTGCTATCCTGATTTTGGAGTATATTGCACAAGCGTCTTTCTACTTTTGCTGCATATGTGTGTACTCTGGAACAGTATAAAGACTTATTTATATATGGCTTTTGAGGGGTTCATTTTTTTTCTTTTTAATTGTGGTAAAATATATATAACATAACATTTACCATCTTAACTGTACAGTTCAGTAAGGTTAAGTATATTCATGTTGTTTGCAACAATCTCCAGAATTTTTTCAACTTTCAAAACAAACCATGTACTCATTAAATAGTGTGCTTTAAAAACTTCAGAATTGGGGCGCCTGGGTGGCTCAGTTGGTTAAGCAACTGCCTTCGGCTCAGGTCATGATCCTGGAGTCCCAGGATCGAGTCCCGCATCGGGCTCCCTGCTCAGCAGGGAGTCTGCTTCTCCCTTTCCCGCTCCCCCCTCTTGTGCTCTGTCTCTAAAATAAATAAATAAAATCTTTAAAAACAAAAAACAAAAAACTTCAGCATTGATGGATACTTACAGCTCTAATTCTTTTACTGTAATTGCAATAGTCTTGTGTCATTGATTATACCTTGTTAGTCTTAGGTTGTTTCTAAGTTTTCACTATTAGAGATAATGCCTAGTGAGCGTTCTTATTCCTGTCTTCCTCTGAGCACTCAAATGAATTTCTTCAGCTCTATGCTTGGATCTTTCTAAATATTACAGTTTGCTCACCAAAGTAGTTGTACTAGTTTATTCTCATGTCAACAGTGAATGAGCTTCTCTTCTCTACATTTTCATCAAATCAAGTATTGTGAGACTTAATGTTTGTCTTTCTGGGGGATAGTTATTATGGTTTTAATTTATGTTTCCCTGATTACTGTTGATGTTAAGCATCTTTTTATATGTTTATTGTTCAGTCCTTTTTCCTGTTCTGTGGAGTTTCTTATTCATAATAGTCTTTTCCTTGTCTCTATATTTTAGATGGTAACATTTTGCCAGTTATGTTACTCGAATCTTCTTTCAGTCTGTGGCTCATCTTTTATCTTTCATTGAACTTGTTTTTTATTTTGTGAAGTTTATCAGTCCTTTGATTTTGCTTTTTTTTTTTTTTTTACTTTTAAGAAATCCTTTTCTATATCTCAAGGTCATAAGGATACCTTATATTTTCTTAAAGTTAATATTTTGCTAGAATTAGCAAATCAGTTGGCCCAGAATTGATTTTTTATGTATACTGTGAGATAGGGATCTGATTTTTTCCATATAAGTAAAATGTCCTAACACCATTAACTGAAAAGTACATTCTTTTCCTAGTTTTTTCTTTTGGAATAATTTCAGATTTACAGATACGTTACATAAACAGTACAAAAATTCCCATATACCTTCACCCAGATTCATCAAATGTTAGTATTTTAACGGTTTTATGTGCACTTGCATATGTGCTTTCTTCCCCCTTCCCTTCCCACACAGACACATTTTTTTCTGAACCATTTGAAAATAAGTGACAGACATATGCTTCTTCACTCCTAAATATGTCTCTATGTGTTTACTAAAACCAGGCATTCTCTTACATTACAACAATGTAATTTTCCAAGATCAGGACATGAACATTGATACAGAACTTCTAACATACAGGCCCTATTCAGATTCTGCCAAATTTCCCACTACTGAGCTTTATTTATTTATTTTTTTACATTTGTTATTTAAACTCAATTTAGTTAACATATACTGTATTATTAGTTTTAGGGATAGAATTTAGTGATTCATCAGTTGCATATAACACCCAGTGCCCGTTATTTCAAGTGCCCTCCTTAATGCCCCTCACCCAGTAACGTACCCACTCCCTCCCCTCCAGCAACCCTCAGTTTGTTCCCTATAGTTAAGAGTCTCTTATGGTTTGCCTCCTTGTTTGTTTTTATCTGATTTTATTTTTCCTTCCCTTCCCCTCTGTTCCTCTGTTTTGTTTCTTAAATTCCACATATGAGTGAAATCATATGATAATTGTCCTTCTCTGACTGACTTATTTCGCTTAGCATAATACCCTCTTATTGGTTGTTACCAGTGGCGAGATTCCATTCTTTTTGATGGCTGAGTACTATTCCATTGTACATATATACACCATATTTTCTGTTTATGGAATCTGTTGATGGATATCTGGGCCCTTTCCATAGTTTGGCTATTGTGGACATTGCTGTTCTACACAGTGGGGTGAATATGCCCCTTTGAATCACTATGATTGTATCCTTTGGATAAATACCTAATAGTGAAATTTCTGGGTCTTATGGTAGCTCCATTTTTAACTTTTTGAGGAACCTCCATACTGTTTTCCAGTGGCTGTACCAGTTTCCATTTCCACCAACAGTGTAAGAGGGTTCCCCTTTCTCCACATTCTTTGCCAACATCTGTTGTTTCCTGAATTGTTAATTTTATCCATTCTGATGGGTGTGAGGTGGTATTTCATTGTGGTTTTGATTTGTATTTCCCTGATGCCGAGTGATGTGGAGCATGTTTTCATGTGTCTGTTGGCCATTTATTTGTATGTCTTCCCCCTTCCCTTCCCTTCCCTTTCTGATTTGGGTCCTTTCTGTTGTTTTTTTTTTTTTTTTTTAATTTCCAGATGTCTTTGGAGAAATACCCGTTCATCATGTCTTCTGCCCATTTCTTGATTGGATTATTTGTTCCTTGGGTGTTGAGTTTGATAAGTTCTTTATAGGTTTTTGGATACTAACCCTTTGTCTGGTAAGACATTTACAAATACCTTCTCCCATTCCGTAGGTTGCCTTTTAGTTTTGTCAACCATTCCCTTTGCTGTACAAAAGCTTTTTATCTTGATGAAGTCCCAATAGTTCATTTTTGCCTTTGTTTCTCTTGCCTTTGGAGATGTGTCTAGCAAGAAGTTGCTGTGGCCAAGGTTTCTGCCTGTGTTTTCTTCTAGGATTTGGGTGGATGCCTGTCTCACATTTAGGTCTTTCATCCATTTTGAGTCTATTTTTGTGTATCGTGTAAGAAAGTGGTCCAGCTTCATTCTTTTGCTTGTGGCTGTCCAGTTTTCCCAACACCATTTATTGAAGAGACCGTTCTTTTTCCATTGGATATTCATTCCTGCTTTGTTGAAGAGTAGTTGACGATAGAGTTGAGGGTCCATTCTGGGTTCTCTATTCTGTTCCATCGATCTATGTGTCTGTTTTTGTGCCAGTACCATACTGTCTTGATGATTACAGCTTTGTAATACAGTCTAGGAATTGTTTTACCCTAGCTTTGGTTTTCTTTTTCAACAATTCCTTTGGCTATTTGGTGTCTTTTCTGGCTCCATACAAATTTTAGGATTATTTGTTCCAGCTCTGTGAAAAATGCTGATGGTATTTTGATAGGGATTGCATTGAATGTGTAGATTGCTGTGGGAAGCATAGATATTTTAAGTGTGTGTTCTTTCAATCCATGAGCATGGAGCGTTTTCCCATTTCTTTGTGTCATCCTTAATTTCTTTCATAAGTGTTCTGTAGTTCTCAGGGTACAGATCTTTTTTTTTTTTTAAAGATTTTATTTATTTATTTGACAGAGAGAGACACAGCGAGAGAGGGAACACAAGCAGGGGGAGTGGGAGAGGGAGAAGCAGGCTCCCCGCAGAGCAGGGAGCCCGATGCGGGACTCGATCCCAGGACCCTGGGATCATGACCTGAGCTGAAGGCAGTCGCTTAACCAACTGAGCCACCCAGGTGCCCCCAGAATACAGATCTTTTACCTTTTTGGTTAGGTTTATTCCTCAGTATTTTTTCATTTTTGGTGCAGTTGTAAATGGGATCGATTCCTTGATTTTTCTTTCTGCTGCTTCTTTCTTAGTACATAGAAATGCAACTGACTTCTGTGCATTGATTTTATATCCTGTGATTTTGCTGAATTTCTGTATCAGTCTAGCAATTTTTTGGAGTATTTTGGGTTTTCTACATAGAGTATCTGTGAAGAGTGAAAGTTTGACTTCTTTTTGCTGATTTGGGTGCTTTTTATTTTATATTTTTTTGTTGTCTGATTCCTGAGATTAGGACTTCCAGTACTGTTTTGAACAGGGATGAGAGTGGATGTTCCCTGTCATGTTCCTGACCTTAGGGGGAAAGCTCTCAGTTTTTCCCCATTAAGGATGATAGTCGCTGTGGGTCTTTCGTATATGGCTTTTATGATGTTGAGGTATGTTCTCTCTAACCCTACATTGTGGAGTGTTTTTATCAAGAAAGGATGCTGTATTTTGTCAAATGCTTTTTCTACATCTATTGAGAGGATTATATAGTTCTTATGTTTTCTGTTATTAATGTGGTGTATCACATTGATTGATTTGCGATGTTGAACCACCCCTGCAGACTGCAGACCAGGAATAAATCCCACTCCTGGTGGTCGTGGTGAATAATCCTTTTGAGGTACTGTTGAATCCTATTAGTTAGTATCTTGGTGAGAATTTTTGCATCCATGTTCATCAGGGATATTGGTCTGTAATTCTCCTTTTTAGTGGGGTCTTTGGTTTTGGGATCAAGGTAATGATGGCTTCATAGAATGAGTTTGGAAGTTTTCCTCTCATTTCAGTTTTTTTGAACAGTTTTGGAAGAACAGGTATTTTTCTTTAAATGTTTGGTAAGATTTCCGTGGGAAGCAATCTGGCCTGGACTCTTGCTTGTGAGGAGGTTTTTGATTACTGCTTCAATTTCTTTGCTGGTTATGGATCTGTTCAGGTTTTCTGTTCCTGTTTCAGTTTTGTTAGTTCATACGTTTCTAGGAATGTATGCATTTCTTCCAGATTGCCTAATTTGTTGGCATATAGTTGCTCATAGTATTTTCTTATAATTGTTTTTCTTTAGTGTTGGTTGTGATTGCTCTTCTTTCATTTATGATTCTACTGATTTGGGTCCTTTCTGTTTTTTTTTTTTTCCCCCCAGTAAGTCTGGCTGGCGTATCAATCTTGCTAATTCTGTTAAAGAAACAGCTTTTAGTTTTGTTTATTTGTTATGTTCTTTTGGTTTCTATTCCATTGATTTCTGTTCTATATTATTTCTCTTTTTCTGGATTTAGGTTTTATTACTCCCCCTGCTTGTGTTCCCTTTCTCGCTGTGTCTCTGTCAAATAAATAAACAAAATCTATTAAAAAAAATATAGGTCTCCTGATACTTTGCTACCTTATGTGTGTTCCTCTACTTTGTGTTTTCATAATTTTGTTTGTCCCATTAAGGAAGATAATGTGAAAATCAGACAAGTATTTGAGTTTTAAATTACTGAAAAACTGTAGAGTATTACTCAGAGAGGTTTTATAAATGCTTTTATTAATACATGATTTTAAGCACCATAAAACCAGAAATTTCATGGACTTCAATTTTAATACTTTCTTTACAGTATTTTTTACATGACAAATTACAGAAATTCTTTGTTTATATGACATATTTCAACAATGGTTTTTAGAAAATACATATTTTAAGTTGTATACATTCTGTAATCTCCCTACTTTTTAAAAAAAATTTTCTGGATTTTGGGGTGCCTGGCTGGCTCAGTTGGTGGAACATGTGACTCTTGATATTGGGGTCATGAGTTCAAGCCCCACATTGGGCTTAGAGCTTACTTAAAAAAAAATAAAAATGAGTAAAATTTTCTGGAGTTTGAGATGCAGTATACAGTGATAGAGTGTTGTAGCTGTGTTGGGAAATTTGAGTATTAGTTTTGACCCAGCTGCTAGCTTACCATGGGCTTGAATAAGTTACTTCATGTCTTTGGGTCTTTGTAAATGTGGATATAGCTGTCCATCATAGCTCAAAAAATTTCTTTTATATACAGATAGATGGCTGTATGAGAAAGTAATTTGAAAAATATAAAATGCTATGTTATTTCCCTGGATAGGAATGTTTTGCTTTGAGTACACCCAGTCTGTGACATATGGAAAGGTTCTTTTTAAGAAGTTCAGAACAGTATGTATTTTGTCAGAGTTGCTTCCACAGTTGGCCAAGATGTGTCTCTCATCCCCATCAGGTTTGCAGGGACTGAGGACAAGTTAGCAGTAGCTAGGGAAATGAGTTCCATCCGGGGCTAGTGGGTTCCAAAGGGGGCATTGGAGAATAATGGCTAAGAGCTTCAACCCTGAGTCACTCACTCTCCATATAATTAGATTGAATTTTATGAGATTACTTTTTTTGTTGGTTAAAAAGATGCCTGAATAGTAGCAGTTTCATTTTATAAGGTTCAACCTAATAATTTAAGCTTTAATTTTCTTACGTAGTGAAATGGTGATATTATATCAATTTACAAGATGAGATTTAATGAAGTACTTTCTGTCTGTAAAGCTTTTAGCAAATGTTTGTCTCATAGGAGGAGCTCAATAAATATATTATCTTTAATCAAGTCAGCTTGTTGGGGGTTTGAGGAGAACTGAGAACTCCCAAAATGGGGCAGAACCAGAGAACTAAAATCACAGGTGGGACTTTTCACGAGTTCCATCTTAACAGTGTGTCTGCTCAGGTTTGTTGCAACCCACACCTAAGAACCCTGCAGGGGCCAGGTAAACGGCCTGGCTGCATCCCACAGCACACATGCCCCAGATACTCTCTTCCTTAACCTCATAGGTATTCTGGGTAGTGGGACAAGGGGAAGGGACCCATAGCCAACTTGGGTGTTCTTGAGGACCAGCTAAAGCACATAACACAGAAAAGGTTTATTCCATCCCTACAGGTGTTTTCCTTTAATTTTTGAGTAGGCAATGATTCCTCTGGTCCGGTCTCCCTACTCCTGCCCCTCAAGCAAGACCAATATTATTCATTGGGGCATTTTAAAATAGCACTTGATAATGTCTGCCATAGAAATATGTTCATAAGTAGGGGAAAAAGGAAGTTACAAAACTATGATTCATGATCTCATTTTGATAAAATATGGAAATCACATATTGTGTATGGGAAGTAGTAATCTGAAGAGAAGTACACTAAATGGTAACAATAATTATTCCTGAATTTTGGGAACTTTTGTACATCTTAGACTGTTTACCATCAGCTGGAACTGGAATCCACACTGCCCTCTCTAAAACTGCACTACCTCTTATCTTTTTTTTAGTGTTACTTTAGAACTATTTTAATTTAGATGATTAATTGCAAACTGATTTGCTTTGTTATTGTTTCTCATGTTTGTATGGATAGATTGACAGATTTATTACATTCAGGGATATATACTTTTTTTGCTGTAACTTGAAAAAGGTAAAAATTTGTAAATTAAAGTTGGGATATCTTTTTTCCTAATAAATATGGCATGGCAAGATTTATTCTATTTATTTGGTAGTCTTTATGCCTTTATTTTTAGTATTATGGGAGTTAAAGGCAGGTGATTTGGAATTTGATATCCTTCAGATTTAAAAAGCTGGAAGCATGTTTTATAGGTTGTTTGTGTTAAAGGATGGTAATATTTTTGCTGTTATCTCTCAGAAGTGCAGGTTACATTGTAATGTACTCAAGAGAAAACTAGATTAGTGGAGAAGCCTGGAGATGGGTTTTTGAATTGGTTTGTCAACTAACAAATAGTTAAGTGACTTTTTGTGATAATTTTCTTTCCTCCTAAAGTGTTAAGTTTTGGACTCGATGATCTCTGGTGTTCTTCTGGACCAAAAATTGACAGCATTTTAAAAGTTACAGCTAGAAAGGGGTAGATTTGTGGGTTACTATTTTTTTCTTTTAGCAAAGATCCCAGATTAAGGGAGTAAAATATTTAAAACTATTAAAAAACAACACACAGAGACATACAGGAAAAAGACAAGTAGAACTATAGAAAAGGGCTCGTAGATGGCAGAGATCCAGAAGGCAGTTTATGTAATACTTCAGTTTTCATGGAACAACATCCCCATCTTGTGGCTTTTTTTTTTCTTCACAGATATTAGTGGTTGGATGAAATAAAGCCAGAGTGCTCTAGTCCTGATTTACAGCACAGTGTGTTTTGGTTATTGTTTGTCTTATACTTTAAAAGCAGAGTAGTCTTAGCTGCTATAACTTTTTGAATGTTAGTATTGTCAGTAATTGATCTATCAATCTTAGAACTATTTCCCCAAAAAGCTATATAAAGAAAGGGTGAAAAAGTTTAGCAGTAACTAGGTTTATCACTTTTATGGCACTTATGTAAAAAAAAAAAAACCATTAATTTTACATTGTTCACTTTGTAGTTTTGGTGGCCATAAAGGTCACTTGATTGAATTGTTTATAAATAGGAGGCAGCAAAATTCAATGCAAATTTAGAATAATTCTTGGGGAATGACTTCATAAGGATAAGGGTAATCAAGCTCATTTACGATTACTTTAAAAAACAATTCAGTAGTAATATATTGTAGAAGTCATGCATGACTCTACAGTTATAGGAAAATAGCAATATTAGGTGAATAGAAACTTAGAGCTTAGGATACAATTTCTGGGGTCCTCCCTTCAGGGTTGTACAAAGAGCTTTTCTTCTCACATAGCTTAGATGGAGGTTAATAGAACTTTTATGTAATTCTGTCTAAAAACAAATAACTAAAATTACCATCATAGTCAACATTTATTGAGTTTAAGATGGATTACCTTGTCTAATTTCACAGTGATTCCGTGAGGTAGGAACTACTGTTACCTCACTTTTACAGGTGAGAAAACAGGGCTGGGGGGTCACATATCAGTGGTTCGCAGAACTGAACTTGGGCAGTCTGATTCTTAGATCTATGCCAGAATATGCTGCGTGTGTGGTTTGTTTTTTTTTTTCCTCCCCTAAGAAAGGCAGACTGCTACATGCAGCACCTCATTTGGATGTGTCTGGAGTCTTGGAAACTTGACTACCCTACGTTCTCCTACAAATGGATCTAGAGAGCTTGTTTGGAGTTTCTAGCAGGGGAGCACGGCTACTCGTATACCCTTGACCGAAGAATGGTCCTCCTTTATCGAGGAAGGTCGTCGTCTTCGACTGAGCGCGCAGCTTCAGGAGGGACGCACATGGAGCGGTGAGGGAGGAAGGGGACACCAGCCTAGCCAGTCAGATCAGCTGAATCAACCCTGGCGATCAGTGGGGTGACAGATGTCGCAGCCACATCGCCCTCACATACTGCCTGTGTAGTTTGTACTGCTGTGCAACTTGATGGTTAAAAGTGGCTTTGGTCTAGAAACTGAGAATTTGCCTCTTACAGCTGTGTGACTTTGGGTAGGTCACCTAACTTTTTCATATCCTAGTTCCTTTAACTGTAAAATGGGTGCTTTTAGGATTAAATGGGATAATTTGCTTAAAGTAGCACATAATGTATGCTGAGCAAGTGGTTATTAGTAATCATAGTAGTTGTAATAAATGACTACTCTTGTTTCTTGTAATTTATGACCGCTCCATATTTCTGTGGCCCAAAATTTTCAAGCATTTTTTTAATAAAGCACAGTACATAAAATGGCTAGTGTTCTTTATAAGTTACAATATTTATTGCGTTTTTATTGTATGTCCAGAAGGATTACTATGAATTAGTACCAAGAGAGAAGTTACACAAAATGAGTTTTAGAAGAGATGTCTCTAAAAAAAAAAAATGCAAGAGATGTCAGTTCTTTCTGTTTCATGATTGTGTGTGTGCATGCATGAGAGAGAGTGCACAAGCATATGTGTGCAAGCTCCAGAGCCAGAGAGAGAGGCTTCTAGGGTCATTTACATAATTTTTTTTAAGACTTACGTGGTCAAACTGGGGGATGTTTGAAACTAGGTGCTGCTGAGAACATGGGAGACCACAGGGTCCATCCTTTGGAAAGGCTAGGCCAATAATTTTGGGAAAGGTTGTGGTCAATTAGAAGAATCATGGTTGGATTCTAGGGGTTGGAGGTCACAATGGTGGCAAAGACCAGGTTTATTGAGAATGAAAGAGTGAAAACTGTGAAATGCTAGGAGATTCTAGGCAGAGGGGAAGATGTCTGTGTTAAGCTTTTAGATATAGGGGCGCCTGGGTGGCTCAGTCATTAAGTGTCTGCCTTGGGCTCAGGTCATGATCCCAGAGTTCTGGGATTGAGTCCTGCATCCAGCTCCCTGCTCTGCGGGAAGACTGCTTCTCCCTCCCCCACTCCTCCTGCTTGTGTTCCCTCGCTCGCTGTGTCTCTCTCTCTCTCAAATAAATAAATAAAATCTTAAAAAAAAAGAAAAGATTTTAGATATAAAGTAGGGGTAATGAGGTCTAAAGAAGGACAGGTATGAGAAGGGCTAATGGATCAACAGTTGTGCTAGGTTGGGCCCAGAGTTGAAGGGCGGGTCTTAGGAAACTGTTACATCCATGAGGAGAGTTGTTCTTAAATGGAGGAACTCTCCAAGTGATGATTAAGTGCTGTTCTGACATGGAAGAGGTAAGACCCTACTGGTTTGGGGGGAGAAAAGGAAAGGAGACTGACTGGGGACTGGATGGGGCTGCTTCAGCATTCTAGAAAAAAATAATACCCTCTAGGGCTTTTTTTTAAAGATGGAACATAATTCTATTCTTTAAAAAGCATTAGAGAGTGTTTGTTAATAAATTTGAGCTTTTATGAACTTTCTGGTCTTTGCCCATTTATTTGATGCATTGTTCTAGGCTTGGAACAGAAATCTCAATTATGGAAAATACTCATTTTATAATGATTTCTTTATGATTGATTTATGTCAGGATAACACTGATTAATTAGGAATTTATATACATGTTCTATATTGCAGTAAATATTTGGTACAGTGTTTAGTGTTTGCATTTTGAGCAGTTTTTAGATTGAGCATTTTCTGAGCAGAATGCTTAAAGGGAATTTTGCCTTTTTGGGGAAATAATTTATAGAAGTTAATTTGGAAAAAGCTGAATTTGAATATATGCAGCTCTTGTAATTACGGGCTTTTTACATTTACATGACATTCTTTTGTATAGGAGTTAAAGTTCCTCGTAATTTTCGCTTGTTGGAAGAACTTGAAGAAGGACAAAAAGGAGTAGGCGATGGTACGGTTAGCTGGGGCCTTGAAGATGATGAAGATATGACACTTACAAGGTGGACAGGCATGATTATTGGGCCACCAAGGGTCAGTGCTATAAATTATATATTTTTTATTATTTATTGTCATTTTAGAATAAGCATTTTTATAGTATTGATATTAAAATAATTATCACTTCTAACTGAAACAATTCCTCCCTTTTAATTCATTTTGTATACTTTTATTGATGCTTCCTGTGTGTAAGGTATAATGCTTGATTTTATGGAGGACTGGGGGGAAAAGATCGATATGGTCATTGCTGTCAAGGTGTTAGCAGTTTAGTAGAGGAAAAAATAAGTACAAATGACAGACTTTAAATATGGCAGAGAAAGTTCACTACGGGACTTTAGAATATGTTTCTTCTAGCTGGAATAATTGAGGAAGGCTGAACAGTGGAGGAAGTTGCCTTTGGAATGAGCCTTAAAGGACTGACTGGTAGGATTTCAGAAGGTGGTGATGGGGATGGAGAACATTCCAGATAGAGAGGAGAAAAGGTGAGGAAATGGAGGGGTATTTGGGAAGAGCAAACAGTATATTTTGACATAACATGTTACTAATCTGCTATGTGTGTAACCAAGGGTTTCTAAATTGGTTTTGAGTGCACACTGCTATTTGCCCTTTTGACATTTGACTTGCCTTGTAAATGCTATAGGCCTCAATTTCTTCATTAATAAAGTATATAGAAAAGTCTGTGATTTTTGCATATTTTCTAGCATTGTTGGCAACAGATCCAGTTGTGTTTTATTCTTAGGTCTTTCTCAAGTTTATGAAGTTTTATTTGTACTCAGAATCTTTTCCAGACTGGGAAGTATTTTTCTACATTGCATTCCTTACTCAAAGGTCCCATTTACTGCACTCTTGGCAGTGAGTCTTTGAAATATATATTGCGTAATGTTTTTGACTTAATGGAAAGAACACGAATTCGAAGGTTTTTTTTTTTTTTTAGTCTTCAGTTTTGTATACTATTGGCTGCCTTATGATGAGAGCATTTCAACTGTTTTGCTCTTGGATATAGTTTAGATTTCCTCTTGATTATCACAAAAGAAAAATGGATCCAAGTAATCAGCAATGTTAACTTTAGAGAGTGAATTAATGTATGTTTTATATTTTCTGGTATTCCTTTGCAAGATTTGAGCACACTACTAACCTAACAAACTCCCACTTCTTCCACTGCTTTGATTTTTCTATAAGATAGTTGAGGAAGGATATGTAATATTGATGTATTTTATAACTTGGTATTTGTAATGAAAATCTTGATTTTCACTGCCTATGAACGTTATTACCATGTTTGGTTAAAAAAAAGTGATTTATGAACACTCTTAATGAATAGTTTGAAGATTTGACAGTCTGAACTTGGTAGAATATAAATTTGAAATTATTTAGATTTCGTTTTTCTCCAGGCACTACCTCCAATGGACTTCAAATGTTAGGAATGTTTTGAAGCTTGTGTATGAGTTCCTTAGTGGTTCTGTGGGCTGTCCCATAGCATAGTTCCCAAATATGGAAGAGCAGCTCCCACTGATCTCACCGTTGGGGTCACCAGCAGGGCTCCCCAGATTAGCTGCCTTTCCTGGTGTCACTGAACTGCAGGAAGCTTCTGTGTCCAGGCTATGCCCAGTGCATAGTGAAGGCTGCTCTAGCTTGGGGACGAGTGGGTCTGGCTTGCTTGAAAAGGGCATGTAGACACAGTGCCGCCAGTGGCCATGCTGGGCTTCTGTTCATTGGGCCTTCCCCCTTTCTGGGGGTGGGGGTCTTGGAGCTTCTTCTCACTTCCTTTGGGTGCCAGGAAGAGGCAAGAGGGGAGCACCTTAAAAAGGCACAGCATCTTTCCAGCCAGCCAGTGATTTCTCCCTTGCATCACCCGCTTTCTCTCCACTTAGCTTTCCTCACTGAGGCATGTGGGACCCAGTGGGGTGAATGCCTTGTGCACTCATTCAGTTGCCTTTTGAATTTTTTTTTTTTTTAAGATTTTATTTATTTATTTGACAGAGAGAGACACAGCGAGAGAGGGAACACAAGCAGGGGGAGTGGGAGAGGGAGAAGCAGGCTTCCCGCTGAGCAGGGAGCCCGATGCGGGGCTCGATCCCAGGACCCTGGGATCATGACCTGAGCCCCCCAGGCGCCCTCAGTTGCCTTTTAATAAAACCTGCAGGGGTTGCTGTCTCACCTTAGTTGTTTTCTCTTTAGAAGGTACCATGTTTAAAGCAGTTTGTCCTCAGCTTTAGGTATCTACATCTAACCCGGATAATGGGAAAATTTTTACCTTACCATACTGTTACTTGGTTAATGGTTTTTAAATTGTTTTATGCATTATTAAGATCCCTGTTTCTTTATGTTATTCCAGTATTTGTTGGATTTATATGATTAGCAATTTTGTTTTTCATATATGTTTGTGTTTTAAATTTTCTGAAGCAATACTTTTTAGCATTAGAGGTTTAGTAACTTTTCCAAGTTTCCTTATGTGTAAATGAAGATACTCTATCCATCTTTATATATATATATATATATATGGAGGGGCGCCTGGGTGGCTTAGTCGGTTAAGCGTCTGACTCCTGATTTCAGCTCAGGGTCGTGGGATTGAGCCCTGTGTCGGGCTCAGCACGAAGATTTCTTGAGATTCTCTCTCCTTTTACCTATCCCCTTGCTCACGCATGTACAAGTGCTCTCTTTCTCTCTTAAATAAAATCTTAAAGAAATATGGAGAATTAAATGACTTAATTAGACAATAGGAAGGTGCCTGACTAGTATATATTTAGTAAATATTAGTGCCTTTTTTTACTTTATTTTACTATTTTATTAGATAACAGAAAGATGTGGCTGTTTTTTAAAATTTAGAGGTTATAGGGACACCTGGGTGGCTCAGTCGGTTAAGCGTCTGCCTTCGGCTCAGGTCATGATCCCGGAATCCTGGAATCGAGCCCCGCATGGGCTCCCTACTTGGCGGGAAGCCTGCTTCTCCCTCTCCCACTCCCCCCGCTTGTGTTCCCTCTCTCGCTGTCTCTCTCTCTGTCAAATAAGTAAAATAAATTAAAAAATAAATAAATAAAATTTAGAGGTTATAAAATTAGTCCAAGGTGTCCAAAGTTTAGATGATGTTTACTCTAAGCATTGAATTAGATCAAAAGGCTAGCTTAGAGTTTTTTAACTTATGTATAATGAAATGTACAAATCTTACCATGAGTTTCCACAAATATACCTTGTTGCCTATACTCTAGATACAGAACATTTCAGTCACCTGTGCCTCTTCCCACCTCCACCCCAGGCACTACTTCCTGCACCTTGGAGCAGTTTTGCAGGTTGTAGAACTTGGTATAAGTGGAATCATGCAGTGTTTGTATTTACTGGTCTGCTGCTTTTGACTCCGCACAGTATCTTACAGATTCAGCTGTGTTCCATATGGTAGGAGTGTCTTTCTTTTTATTACTCTGTAGTATTTTACTGTATGGATATATACCACAATGTGTTCATGGTATTTGGATTTTATCTACTTTGTGGTTATTAGAAATAAAGCTGCTCTGAGCATTCTTTAAAAAGTCTTTTGTGAACATGTTTGTTTCCATTTTTGGGGGGATAAAATGCCTAGGATTGGAATTGCTACATCATAGGGTAGGTGGACACTTATTTCTCTCTATAAGAAAATGCCAAATTGTTTCCAAAATGGTTATACCATTCTCTATTCCCGGCAAAGTGTGAGAGTTCTGGTTGTTTCTACATACAGTGAGTATTTCCAGCATTGTAGAATTTCTTGGGGGCTATTATTTTTTTTAATGCAAGTTTTATAGAGAGGCTAATGTGTATCCAGATTGGAGAACCACAGACTGGATTATTTCCTTGAGATCTCCCTGATTTTAGTCCTGTCTATACATATCCAAAGTGCTGGGCGTGTTGTTTAATTGATTTATGCCGTTAAACTGGGATGACTTTTATGCAGGTGTTTCTTTTTAAAGTGTCAAAATATTTAATAATCATATGTACAAGATTGTTGCATACACTTTAAATTACAGTAGTTTAATATCCCAGATCTGACCTCCACTTGGGAATAGCTCTTAAGGGAAAGGAAGCTGTGGATCAGTTTGGGTAAGTGAAATCTGTAGATGGTTAGCTAATTTGTTTTTCCAGGTTTATGCAGTAACCAACAGGTATTAAATTTGTCACTTTCATTTATTTTTTCTTTGCTATTATTAATTCTACATTAATAAGTTAGCCAAGTGAGCAAGAGCCATAGGGTAAAGAGTTAATTATAGCATGAAAATAAGCCTAAATAATTTGGAAGTATTTTAGTTTGGGAGCTTTAAAATAGTTGTTTTATAATGTGGTGATGTTCAACTTCTTAATTAAGAAACTATTTTAAAATGATATGGAGACATAAAGCTTGCTGTTGTAGCTCTGAAAATGGAATTTAATGAATCACAAGGTTAATGAAGTAATATAAATATAATAGGCATGAAATAATTGTTTTATTGCCGTAAGGTGGTATAATATGCTGGTTTCCCTTTAGCTAGAAGTTTTTGATTGCTGTATAACCGTGTAATTCATTGTCCAGCCAGACCCTTTTGAGAGTGAAGAAGTGTTGTTAATAATTAATACTGGGACAGTAGGAATAGATAGAATTGTTCTGGACAAATGGGAACCTTTACATATGTTTGATACAAGTCAAGTAGTCCCTCCCCCACAATATAAACTTTTTAATAAAATCTGAATTTGTTTTGTTTGTTTTTTACTTTTAATTTTGTTATAGGTATTGTTTGTACTACAAAAAGCAAGTTCTGATTGTCTCGATATTACTTTGTAGAATTATTTTAATATTATAAAATCTTGACTTTTAAGTATGCTTGCTCCATTTTTTTCTGACCATATAAGTCAAATAAATTGGAATGTAGAAAAGCAAATTCTTGATCATAAAGTAATATCAAATATGTTCATATTGTACTTTTGCTCTTTATTAGCACTTGAATGTAATTATTATTATTATTATTACTATTATTATTTTTTGCCTTTCAGACAAATTATGAAAACAGAATATATAGCCTGAAAGTAGAATGTGGACCTAAATACCCAGAAGCTCCTCCATCAGTTAGATTTGTAACCAAAATTAATATGAATGGAATTAATAATTCCAGTGGAATGGTAAGTTAAAATAGTCATTTTATTCTTATATAATGAATAATATGTAGTCAGGAGAAACAGAATTTAAAAAGGACCTTTGTTGAGCTGGAAGTATAAAAGAAGTTAGTCTTAATGTTGTTTTTCTCTTATAAATCAACCTATCCTTAAAAAACCTTTATGTACCAGCCTAGATAGATGTGAAGACAGCAATTTTCTTAGGGTTTTATTAATTGCTTCAGTATTCCTATTTTAGTTGAATCCTTTTTGGTGAAAAGATGACCATTATTTCCTTTTGAATGTTCTTTTTCTTTCTTTTTTTTTTTTTTTAAGATTTTATTTATTTATTTGAGAGAGAGAGAATGAGAGACAGAGAGCATGAGAGGGAGGAGGGTCAGAGGGAGAAGCAGACTCCCTGCCGAGCAGGGAGCCTGATGCGGGACTCGATCCCGGGACTCCAGGATCATGACCTGAGCTGAAGGCAGTTGCTTAACCAACTGAGCCACCCAGGCGCCCTGAATGTTATTTTTCTTTAGGTTAAGGTACATTTGGTGAAATTAAGAGGATGAATATTCTTAAAGAGGAGGCTTTTCTTTGAGGAACAAGTATGTCTGTATTAGAACAAACAGGTTAAGCACTTGTCTGTTGAAAGCAAATAAACCAAAATGACATGTTCTACCAGATTCACATAGGGAAGTTAGTGGAAAGGCTGAATTTCAGTATGAGTAGTTTGTTAAGGTTCATGTTAAGACTTTTTTTTTTTTTTAAGATTGTATTTATTAGAGAGAGAGAGCAAGTGAGCATAAGCAGAGGGAAGGGCAAGGGAGAGGGAGAAGCAGACTCCAGGCTGAGCAGGGAGCCCGATGCACAACTCCATCATGACCTGAGCCGAAGGCAGACGCTTAACTGACTGAGCCACCCAGGTGTCCCCTATGTTAAGACTTTTAAATCCAGACTCTTAAGATGCCATGTTGAGGGCACACTGACATGCAAAATACATGTTAGGAGGTGTTACAACAACATAATAATAAAATGAACGTCATCCATCTTAGAAAATAGAGTGTTATCAATATCCTTAACTTCCTGTGTGTTCCTCCTCATCCCATCCCTGTGTTCCTTTTCCTCACCAATGGTAATTAACATCTTAAAGATTTTCTTTTATGCTCTTACTTTTTTTTAAATTTTACCCAGTGTATCACATGTGTCTACCTATCCTTCCTCCTCCTTTTCTTCCTGTTTATCTACCTATTTACCTACCTTAATATATCTATTAAAAACCATGAGTTTATGGGGCACCTGGGTGGCTCAGTCAGTTAAGCATCTGCCTTCGGCTCAGGGCATGATCTCAGGGTTCTGGGATTGAGTTTCACATTGGGCTCCTTGCTCAGCGGGGAGCCTGCTTCTCCCTCTCCCTCTGCCTCCTACCCCCTGCTCGTTCTTGCTCACTCGTTCTCTCTGACAAATAAATGAAAAACAAAAACAAAAAAACACATGAGTTTATGCTAGTACCTTCAGTTCTATTCCAACACGATAGAGCATATTCCATATTTCATCTATTCCACATTTGTAATTCCCTCTGGCTACAAGTCGAGCCTTGGACATAGAGTTATCCCTCTAGCCCCCAACCTCAGTCAAATATGCAAGCACACAGCTAGGCCCCAGAATGGCTGGTGCCTCGCTGCTGGGTGCACTGGATGAAAGCATGACCCTAACAGGAAGAAGGTGAACAGGTCATTGGAAATCTCAGCTCCGGACCTGCTGGGTCACTTCCAAACCTCTCTACCTGGTGCACGCCAGCTAAAAGCTGGGTTCTGAGAGTCCTTCTTGTCAGTCTGTCAATCTTTGTAATTTACTGGGAATATTTAGTCCATTTAATATACAATATATTAATACATTTAGGTTTAATAAATTACCTTATTTTGTGGTTTCTGTTTTTCCATGTGTTTCTGTTTCTTGTGTACTTTTGAAATGGTTGTTCTCAACTTTTTGAATTCTGTTTCTGTTCTTTCAGTGGTTATTCTAGAAATAATTATTTCTATGTCAGGTAATATTAAGAGATGTTATAGAAGCAGTATTATAAAACATTTTGAATTTACAGAAAGAATATTGTTTAGGGAATTTCTTTTGTGACATACAGCATTGCCTTTATGAGGAAGATATTTTTGTTAAATTTCTCTACCAGGAGGAGCTGTTCTTCTCAACTGCTGGTTTGTTTTCATATTATAGACTCTCTAAATTAATTAATGGTGGGTTCTGCATTGTTGTGGGAACTAGGAAATTCAGGATTAAATTTCAGGCACACCTCTAACAAGTTTATCTGATCTCATGGGTGTCTTAATCTACTTTTTGAAATTTTGTCTCTCTCTCTGCTTTTCTTCCCTTACCCATCTACCATCAGTCCTGTCAGTCTTTGTTGAAAATGTAACTTGAGTCAGGTCTTACTTTTCTGTTTACATTGCCACTGAATGAATGTTGACCATCATCTCTTGTCTTGCAACACTATCTCTGAATTTGCTTTTTTACCTCCTCCAATCTTTGCAGAGCAAGGAGCCAGAGGATCTTTCTAAAATACAAATTGTGACATGTCACTTCTGTGCTTTAATATCCTTTAACGACTTCAGCCTCATTGTGCATGCTTTTTGCTGTGGCTCATTGGGACTCACAGGGTACACATTGCCCCACACACCTTTCATTTTGCCTTAGGACTGTTGCACTGTCTGTTCTTCAGTCTGGACATCTGTTCCACTCTGGCTAATCCTTACAGATGCTTCATTTCTTATTGTAAACATCACTTTCTCAGAGGAGTCCTTCCTGATTCTCCAGTCTGAATTCTGTTTCTTTTTTTACTCTGATAATCTTTTTCTTTGTAGCAGTTACTATAAGTTCATTACCACTTTTCTCTTTTTTTTCATTTTTGGTGTCTTTTTTTTTTTTAAAAGATTATTCATTTGAGAGAGAAGAGAGAGAATGAGCACACAAGCAGGAGGGAGAAGCAGAGGGAGAGGGAGAAGCAGACTCCTTGCTGAGCAGGGAGCCAGATTCGGGGCTTGATCCCAGGAACCCAGGATCATGACCTGAGCTGAAGGCAGACATTTAACTGACTGAGCCATCCAGGCGCCCTCATTTTTGGTGTTTTTAAAAGAAATATTTTTAACATGTAGACAAGTTTTAGAAGATGATATAACCAACATCTTCCATTTCCCTTGTCAAATTTTAGAATGTTGGTCTTGTTTGTAATAGCCCTTATTAGTATTTTTTTTTTTAAAGACTGTATTTTCAATAGTTGTTAGCTCTGTGTACCTTTCCCCAGTTTCCCCTTCCACTTTCCTCAGAGATGTAGTCTCATCTTGAATTTGGTGCTTATCATTTCTGAGCATGATTGTTGTGCTTTTACTATGCATGTGTGTGTGTACTTGTGTATTGTATTGCCTTTGTCAGTGATTTTTGAGCTTAATCCATGTTGAGTCATTTAAATTAGATTGTTCCTTTTTATTGCTTAATCTGTTTTTCACTTTCTGGGCATTTAGGCTGTTTTCAACTTTTTTTTTTTTTTAAAAGATTTTATTTATTTATTTGACAGAGACACAGCGAGAGAGGGAACACAAGCAGGGGGAATGGGAGAGGGAGAAGCAGTCTTCCCGCCCAGCAGGGAGCTCGATGTGGGGCTCGATCCCAGGACCCTGGGATCATGACCTGAGCTAAAGGCAGACGCTTAATGACTGAGCTACCCAGGCACCCCTGTTTTCAATTTTCACTGAAAAGATTGCTACTGTGGACATTCTTATATATGTATTCTTTTATTCTAGGGCAGTGCTTCTAAGACTTGGGTATTGGTTGGTTGGTTTGTTGGTTCCAGTATGTTACAGATCAATACTTTTGTAAAATAAAATAAAAATTACCAAGAAAATGAAATAAAGATAAAATACAAGTTCAGATTTTTTAAATAAAAATTTCTATGTCAAATTATCATAGAACTCTTGACATACTCTCAATTTCTGTGCTTATCTTGTGGTGCACCAGCAAAAAATTAGTTCAAGGCCTGGCATCATTCCATGGAACATACTTTGAGTAGCACTGCTCCAGGGCATACACCTAGAAGTGGAATGTCTGCTGAGGTGTGGGGCTTGCCTTCGACTTGATTGAATATTGCCAGCTTACTCTCTACAGGGCTTTATCCACGTCTGTCCTGCTAGCTGTGTATAACAGTACCCTGTGATCGTACATTCTCACCAACACTTCATATTGTCAATCTGGAATGGGGATTTGAAAACAGGAAAAGGAAATACTGATTTTAATTATTAGAGTGTAGATGAGTGTGTAGAGGGTTAGAGGTAGGGTGAATACACTGGACATCAGTTTTTCTTTTGATTGATATTTAAGAATTTAAAGTATTACTTTCGTAACTAGTAAATAAATAGCCATAATCTCACATTGACCATTGGTGATATGCCAGGATAATTTTATATATTTTGAGGTTATTTAAGTACCTGATGAATTATGGGTGTTGCTTTAGTAATTTTGGTTTATATTTATTTAATGCAGCAAGGCAGATTTATTCCTTGTGGATGGTTAGCACTGTAAAACGTAAATCATAGTTATTTTTGCTGTGAGGTCTCAAGTTTTGGAGTTTATTGTATATTATAGAATGATAAGATGCAGAGTTGTTCTGACATGATATTTATTTTCCCATGCTCTTTTTTTCTCTCCTCTCTCCATCTTTTTTTCCCCCAATTTTTTTGTGTACTCTGTTGGTATTTCACAGGATTTGCAATCACTTATGTTTATTTAACTATCATGTAACTTTACAGCTGGAAGTGTTTGTTTCTGCTTTGGAAAGAACTTGGTATTTTCTCCACTTGTAAACTGTTGTTCACTAATGGAGTATACTTAAAATAGGCTAAGGGGCTTGCTACTCCATAAGTTAAAGCATTAGAGTAAGCACTTTAAGTATATCTTAACATTATAATACTCTTCTTACTGTTTCATTTACTTGTAAGAGAATTATTTAAAAATTATCTTTCTCTTCTATTTTAAGCAGTTTATTGTGATATAATTTGCATACCATAGAATTCATTCAAAGTGCATATAATTCAGTATTTTTTTAGTATTCACAGGGTAGTGGACCCATTACCACAATCTAATTTTAGAACTTCTCAGAGGAAACCCCTTGCCCATTAAGGGAGTATTGTCATCCTAGCAATGTTAGGTCTTCTGATCCATGTATAGGGGATGTCTTTTCATTTATTTAGGTCTAAGTTTTGAACAGTATTTTATAGTTTTCCTTATATCAGTCCTACACTTATACCTATGCATTTTATTCTTATCCAGTTGTAAATGGCATTGTTTTCTTAATTTTATTTTCAGATTGTTTATTGCAAGTATATAGACATGGTTTTTATAAATTGATTCTGTATCCTGCAGCTTTATTTATTTATTAGCTCTGCTAGTTTCTTTAATGGATATCTTAGGATTTTCTATATACTAGATCATGTCCTCTGCAAATGGAGATTGATCTATTCATTCTTTTTAGTCTGATTGCCTCTTACTTCATTTTCTTGCTTGATTGCCTGGCTGGAACCTCCAGTACCATGTTGAGTAGCAGTGATATTAAGTATGATGTTAGCTGTAGGTTTTTATAGATACCCTTTTTCAGGCTGAGGAAGTACCCTTCTATTCCTGGTTTGTTAAGTGTTTTTTATCATGAAAAGTTGTTGGATTTTTATCAAATGTCTTTTTGTGTTTGTTGAAATAATTATGGTTTTTGTTCTCTATTAATATGGTTTATTAATTGACTAATTTTTAAAATCCTGAGCCAAACTTGCATTTCTGGGATAAATCCCGCTTGGTTATAATCTTTTTTATGTGTTATTCAAGGTCAGCCACAGGTGGGAGTCACAAAGCCACAGCTTTGTGAGCCTGTGCACAGCCCTGTACATGTGTAGTCTTCTAGATTCCCAGGGATATGTTGGAATTTTTCAAAGCCCCTATGGGCATCTTATTTCCCAGTTTTTCCTCTGAAATATTTTGATCACCTTCCTGTTTGTATTGTCTCCCCAGGCAGCAGAGATATTAAAGCAATTGACGCTGATTATTTTTGACAAATTCCTGGGGTAGGTGTGGATGTGGTTGGGAGGAGTAGTAGGCAGTACTCAATGGGTGAATTTTGAGGTCAGATGAAGAAAAACCCTGTGAGTGGGGTTTTCCAGGGAACTGCCAGACAGGTCAAGTGATGTCAGTTATCTGGGAATAAGGCTTTGAAGGAGCTGCAGTCCCATTCTATCCATCTTCTTCAGTGGAAGGTTATTTTAGTATAGTGCAGAGAAGGCACTGGAAAGAAAAATCCAAAAGCAGAGATCAGGTTCACAGCTTTTTCCTAAATCCCAGTGAAGATAATTGCCCAGATTCTGGGTAGTGGCATTGGAAATGGAGAGGAACCTTCAGACCTTATCTCATCAAGAAGCAATTGTTAAATATGTTTACAGTGTAGTTATTTAACATTTGTTTATTTCTGATGTCCAAAGTTCACTACATGTTTATTGTAAGATATAGAAAAGCACATACACACAAAAGACATACATTTTTAGGAAATACCTGTTACAGAAGTAACTATTTTTCCTAAGTATGATATGAACCTGTAGTTTCATAATGTTCTCTTTTGTGAAAATAGAGCCAGGCTATGAATTTTAAAAGCACTTCTTCTCATTAAAGTATGTTTAATAAATTGGTGCCATAGTACTTTAAACTTTGTAGTTAATTTTGCTCTTTTCCCCCCATTTCAGGTGGATGCACGGAGCATACCAGTGTTAGCAAAATGGCAAAATTCATATAGCATTAAAGTTGTACTTCAAGAGCTAAGACGTCTAATGATGTCCAAAGAAAATATGAAGCTTCCACAGCCACCAGAAGGACAAACATACAACAATTAATTTTAGTGGCTCTCAAACTTGTCTTAAATCAACAACCTTCTACTCATGTTAATGTCTTGATTAAATATCACAATGCAGAATACCCACACATTAAGTACAAGAATTCCAGCTGGTAAACATGACCTGGACATTTGTAAGAATATATTTAATATATGTACACCATTATGTTTTCAGGTTACAGGAGGAAAAATGCAGCACAATTTTTTTTCTCTTGTTAAGGCACTGTCATTTAAGCATAAACCTGGAGTACTCAAAATAGAATTCAGGTTTACAAGATGAAAGCATGGAGAGAAGAGTCAGATGCTGTGGAAGCATATGTGTTTCTGAAAAGTAAAAAAAAATCTCAAGAAGGAAAAACAGAAATGGCATGCTTTATCCATCTTGCTTGAGCTTCAGTTGAAATTGTCTAAAGTAGCAGGTACAATGAATATTGTCACAAATTGTGTTAATTTTTGAAGCGGTGTGGGTGCTGACTACTAGTAGTATCAAAAATATGTTCAGGATTGTTTTGATACCTGTATTTATAATAAAAAAATGTTGTGGGGGAGGTCGATGAATTTCTGTTAAAAGCCGTTCCTGTGTGTTACATGTAACAGACATGGTAAATATTTGTTTACAGTCTTTGTTTGACAAACCATGCATTTAAGTGAAATCAACAAAAAGGAAATAGGTGTATGGATATGTGATTTTGAGATTAAAGTTAGTCTTAAAATGTAAATAAAATGTGGAACGTGTCCTCAGAAACTGTGCCATTTCTATTATATTGATGTGGTATATATACAGTACCTTGCTGAGGTAGCAAAAATTGGAATTATTGTAGCTATTCATCTATAAACACCTTTTATTATTATCCTATTTTATATACTTCTTCTGAATTGGAATTTGCAGAGTATTTCAGAGAACAAATTACCTAATTAGTTTAATTTCTTCCTTGGAGAAAGGAATCCCAGGTATTATATTTTGAATTTTAGTTTACCAGACTATTATTTAAAAATGTTTGAATTCTAGCAGTTCTTACAGAATTATAAATTGCAAATTATCTGAATACACATTCCATTTTTTCTTTGGAACCTCTTTTTTCTTTAGTTTTCTGTGACATTTCTTCCCCCAATGCTTCTAATACTTACTAATCGCAATTAATTTTATCCAGTTTCACTTAACCTCCACTTTGGCGAATAGTAATTCTTAATTGAAAGCTCATTTATGGTCTACCTTTACCAAAATGACTCAAGGCTTTAAGTCACTGTTTTTCATTTCAAAGCACTGGGTATACTACTTTGTTGAAAATGTTCTTTTCTTATGAATTCCATGAAGAAAATAGAAAGGCAGTTAGGTAACAAGGACAAATTTCTCAAAGATGCCTGACATGTTATTATCAAGTCATTCACAGTTAAAGCTCTGAGCTACTTTTTTTTGGTTAATAATACATGAAAGTTAGTGACAGTTTGTCTAAATTTACTAATTTCTACATGGCTATTTTTAATTATCAAAGATGTTTAAAATGCTTTCAGATGATACATAGAAATTATATACCCATAAATTAGTGCATGTGTAATTTATTAAAGTAGGTTTGAAATGAATTATATTGGAATACATTCTTAAAATTTTTAAATGGTTGAAGATTAACTTGAATTACAGTGACTTCATTTTAAGACCATTACTGGTCTAAATCAGTCTAGCAACTACTTTTCCACTTTGGAAGCGTGTCTTGTCATACAGTGTAGCTAATAACCATTTGAATGTTAAATTATATTGGTGCGCTGAAAATCTGGGTACCTTGATCTCTTGTCCTCTTCCTTTTCCAAATCCACTGTTGTGAAGGGTTTCTTTCCCCAAGTATATGTTGTCTGAGTTGGCCTGAGGATATTTATTTCCCCTGTTTTGTTTTTGGGACTGTGGATCTCTGCAGAATTTTGCATGCCAATTAGACAGTTTCCAAAGCAGAATCCATTTGCATGTCACAATCAAGATATACATGGCAATCTGAAACACACTGGTTGATTATAGAAGGAGCTAATATAGAACCGCTCTTAATTATAGTAACATTTCTAAGAATGCATTTTTGAAGCAATTTTTCCTTTGTCTTCTAAAGTGGCTAAGGTTATAGGAGTGTATGGTATTAAATGAACTGTAAAATTGCCTTCAAAATTTGTTTAAAAGGCTACCAGTTGCAATCCTAGGGGATGATCAACACATTTAATAAAGATTACAAAAATGAAATTCTTGTCCTATTAGGTCAGTGTTATGTTTTAATGGTTTTAGTTACTAGTTTTCAGAATTGCTGGTTTTAACATATTTTTTCTAATATTTTTAAAGTGATGGCATTTGTTATGGGTTAAGTGTAACTTTTCAGAATTTTGGAACATAAACATTTGTAAGGATAGTGGCATTTGAGTCTTCTGGGTGTAATACAGAGGAAATTTATAATTTCAAATTATCCTTTTAAAATAATTTATCACACTTCAGTTTGAGTAAGTGCTTGGAGAGTACATTAGTTTTACTCACATATGATTTATTAGTCTGGATTACTTAATGCCAATTCATTGATTTAAATATTTCCCACTGTATATATTTTTACTGATAAATACATGTGAAATTAATATTGTTTTAAAAATTTAGAGGACACAGCTGGAAAATATTAGTACATTATCCTTAATAGATTTGGTGTGTATGGCTTTGGGCAGTTCAGGTAGGTGCATCATGGAATTAACAGACTTTGGTCAAAACTATGTTAACCCTTTTAATGAGCACATGATTGTGTTCTTATGTACAGTTTAAAGAATGTAAGTACTAATGATAAAGTCTAGTATAATGAATAGTGGGATTTGGTAGGTATTTAAGGAATTTTTTCCCCCTGATTTCATTTTAGAAGTATATTTTTTAGACCTATGTGTAGAATCATAGTATTGTTTATTGCTGGGAAGGATCTAAAAGGCACTGATTTTACTTTTCTGATAAGTATCAATGTAATTTTCCAGTATCATCTTGATTGATTTTTGGTTATTTTCACAAAAAGATTCCAATTCTCACAATTTTGGGAAGCATATGTATTTTGTATGTAAAATAGAAACATTATAAAAAGGAATGGAATGGATACAGTGTATTACAGAATTTATATGAGCATTGGCAGTTAATTCCCACCCAGAACTGTGTTTACTAAAAAGCAGGAAATGTATGGAAATAAAATACCTTTTATGCTAAAGTTAATATGCCTTATAGAAGTTATATTGAGTGGATGGAAATCTTACCATAGTTCACACTGAAAATGTTATTTTAAAAGTATAGTGGAACATTGAAAATAAAAGATACACCATATGCATTTTCTGAAGAGAAAAATTTGAAGGTATTTGGTGATACAGAAAATGATGTCAAAACCATCAATTTGTGGAATAAGGGAGTTTGGGGAACTCATGGAGTGAGTACAGTGGATATGAAGAGGTTGCCATGGTGTTTACATCCTTAGTTGGATATTCTCACCAAAAAAAGTTCCTGAGGGTAGGCTTCATCTCATTTCCCATGTAGTGTGTAAGACCAAGCCACGAGTTTTTTGGCAAGTTCATTAGGAAATCAATGATCAAAGCCAGATAGATCTCACTTTCTTAACTTAGAAAGGTTCCAGGAATCATTCTTTCTAAAATGAGTAACTGACCAAATACCACGTAAGGTTCGTGCAGTGATCCGTTGGCTGCCAAATGTAGGCTTGTGTGAATTCTTTTATCTTGTCCTTGTTCAGAAATGCACAGCTGTTTATCTGGAAGTTTTTGCAGCCAAGAAATTATACAAAAGTGAAGTTAATATTTTACCCCAAAGGAAGACTAATAGTTGGCACTAAGAATCCAGTAGTAATGAGAAACCTGTGGCCAGCAAAGAAGCAAATTACTGAGTTGAGAGTAAAAACTTTAGTTTGTTCAGTGCAGTAGTTGGATCATTTTTAAAAATATTTTGTTCGGGGTGCCTGGGTGGCTCAGTTGGTTAAGCGTCTGCCTTCGGCTCAGGTCATGATCCCAGGGTCCTGGGATCGAGCCCCACATCTGGCTCCCTGCTCAGCAGAGAGCCTGCTTCTCCCTTTCCCTCTGCCTGCCGCTTTGCCTACTTGTGCTCTCTGTCTCTGTCAAAAAAAAAAAAAAAAAAAAAAAAAACTTAAAAAAAAATTAAAATATTTTTTCAAAGATTATAAAGACACTGTTAACAATTGAGTGTATATTCTTCATGTAGTATAATTGCTTTTTTAAAAACAATAGATAAAAAAGTAACCTGGAAAATTTACAGTATAATGTGAGATTTTAACAGGATATCCTCCTATTAAAATGTAGTAAAATTTGTTTTGATAATGTCATTTTTGGGGGGTCCAAAGACGACTCCTTTTACAGTCAACAAGCAAGGTAAATGTAAATGCTTTATTATACAAGGGTGGGATGAATTGTAGTTTAGCAGTCTTTAATAGAGAAAAAATAGTAGATTTTCTTCACAGTTGATAACTGACAAAGTAATGTATTACTGTTTTGCTCCTTTTCAAGCCACATTGGCCAAGTAATGATTGTCAGATGTCCAGCTTATTATCATAAATTATCATTCTTTTGCTATAATTTTAAAAACTCCAGACAATTTTAGTGGGTGACAAATTCAAAGTGGGTGATAGGTTTTTATTCAGTAATTGCAATACTCAAATGAAAATAATTGAGTACACAAGAAAAGTAAAATATCTAAATGCCTAGATTTCTTAATCTTGAGTAATGTATGGACTTCTTTAAGGAGAAAAATAGTACTTGTGGACTCAGTATTGTTTTGAATTATTGTTAAAACATTGTTTAATGCATAAAACTGTACTAATGCAAATGTATAAACTTACGCTCTTGGGCTTTATAAAATTATAAAGTAAATTACATTCAACTGCAGAGTAATTAAAATGTAAAATAATTTAGAATTGAGGATGTTTTATTTAATCTGCTTGAAATGTAAATATTGGTGGTGTTTCTTTTTGGCTGCCCCCCCGCCCCGCCTTTTTTTTGCCATGTCCATACTATGATGTGCTGCCATATGCTACCATATTTCAAATTTTCTTACCTTTTTTCCCTTGCCAGACTGCTACAGAAGCATCTTTGCTATGTTATCTGACCTTCGTTTGGTGTAAATACAATTCTTTATTAAGTCCACTACTGTTCTTTTCTGTTAGCCAGACAGTTCTTGCAAAGAACTAAAATTCCTGAGTCTTTGATTCTACTTTGAGACCACAATTGTCTTAAACCCTTGATTATGAAGGATTACAGTGATACTCACTTTACTGTCATTGTGGTCCTGTATAGGAATAACAATTATAATTGGTGATGATAGGTAACTTGATATACTGATAACATTTTAATTTAATTTATGGTAACAATTTTTCCTTTTTTAAAATTTTAAATTCAAGTTAGTTAACATATAGTGTATTACTAGTTTCTAGGGTAACACATTTTAATCAATGATGTCTTCAAGCTAAATGGTATGATCCCCAAGCTCAGTGGTAAGGAGTGCTAAACACATGTATTGTTTTAGAATATAAACTGCAGTTAAAAGAGACCCCTCCCTCTCTGTTTTGAGTACTGTGTCACCATGCTCTGGTGAATATCCGTTTCCATCAGCTCATGGTCACCTCTGTTCTTCTTGTGACCAGTTCTCTTCTGTCCTGTTGAGTGGATTTTTCCTTGCAGTTCCTTCAGGCACTTTCAGTTTTCTTCTCCACATCATCCTGGATGTGATCTCCATCCTCTTCCTTTGGCATCAACATTAACCATGAATTTGAACAATACTCTTGGGAGATTGTTTCACCAGCTTGAATCAGTTGATATGCTCTGACTCCTTCCTATCATGTGCCCTTTGTTCACCACCTCTGTTAATGTTTGTAATCCTGTGTCCTTCCTAACTTCTTTACCACTCTGATTGTAGATCTTTTTCTCAACCTATCTCTGTTGTCCTCCTTGGCTTTGTGTTGATGTTTTTGGCTTTTAACTTTTGAGAGTTGATGTCCAAGCAGCCAACTATGGTGGTCATGATCATCACAGTAAAGTTGTAAGTTATTTATAAATGTATTTTAATAATTGTATTATTTGAATTTTAAATAACATACCTCCAAAGTATATTTTTTGAAACTAAAAAATTGGATGTTTTCTTATTTGAAATAAGATTTTTAAAAATATCACCTTTTGAAAGCAAATGTATTTGGCTACAAAGAAATGTTAGAATTATTTATTTGGATTAAAAGTTGTTGGAATCATGACTACCAGATATGAGGTAACTTTTTATGTCATGAAAACTTTATTGAGTTCTGTTTACGAAACACATTGGGATACTTGTTTTCAAGAACTCCCTGTGTTAAGTCCTTATGAAATGCCACTTATTAGTACATGAATATAGATGATAATATGGAGTTTATACATAAATATAAATTATGGTCAACTCTTGGTTATTGAGTGAATGATGTTGGCAGGAGGAGAGGTACTCTTTACTGATAGAGCCTAAGTGCCCATTAGCAATAAGGTTCTAAGGTGAACAGGATAGTAACAATTGGTAAATGAAGAAGAGCAGTAGAGAGGAAGTTAGTGCAAATCCTGGGGTGAATACTGTTTTGCCATGTGCCTTATGACTTTAGGCCAGTTAGCTTCTGTAATCTTCACTTTCTTCTTAAAGTCCATGTTTACCCAGAGTTGTGGTTTCATGAAATAATATGAAAGTTTTATTTACAGTCTGATACAGTGATCAATAAGTGGTAGCATTTAAAAATAATAATCTAAGCATTAAATCTTAAGTTATGTTAAAATACGCATTTGCATTAAGTGTCTACTGTGGAAAGCGTGGGCTGATTTTTCAAAAAGTTATATGAGGTTATGTAGGCTTTATTTAGCTACTTGTGCATTCTGGATGAATTTAATTTCTGGTCATGGTTGAAGGTAAACAGATGGGCTTCTGGATGTTAGTTCTGGCATGACTGGCACCCCTGACATTGGCCAGAGGATCCCTTCCCCCTGTCCTGCTCCTGGGTGTGGTGGGCCTGGTGGATCCACATCTGGATGGGCACGGTTGTTTTGGTATCAGCAGGTTTTTACAATGAATTCCATTGGAAAGAAGTAACTTACTTGTAGTGCAAAAGAGAGCTTGCGTAACTTGGGCTGAAGGCCCCACTATTTCAGCTACATTCCAGTAGAAAATTTCGTATATGCAGCCCACATAAAGTGAATGTGCTAAGAAACATGATTAAAGGAAAAGATTACATTTCAAATTTACATCCTCCAGTAATCATCTTCCCCCCCCCCTTTTTTTTTTAAAAGAGAAGAGAGCTGTAGTTGTTTGTTTTTTTTAAGATTTTATTTATATATTTGTCAGAGACGAGAGAGAGCACAAGCAGGGGGAGCGGCAGGCTCCTCTCTGGACAAGGAGCACAATGCGGGACTCAGTCCCAGGACCCCGGGATTATGACCTGAGCCAAAGGAAGACGCTTAACCGACTAAACCATCCAGGCGTCCCAATCATCTTCACTCTTGAATGTAATCATATTGAAGTCATCTGAGTTTTAGAGCCCCCTTCCCCCTGCAAAAAAAGTCTACTTGTAGTAAATGTCAATATGTGGTGCCTCCAAGGAAATCTCAAGAGTAGGGTGCCTGGGTGGCTCAGTCGTTAAGCATCTGCCTTCGGCTCAGGTCATGATCCTGGGGTCCTGGGATTGAGCCCTGCATCGGGCTCCCTGCTCGGCGGGAAGCCTGCTTCTGCCTCTCCCACTCCCCCTGCTTGGGTTCCCTCTCTCACTGTGTCTCTCTCTGTCAAATAAATAAATAAAATCTTTAAAAAAAAAAAAAAGGGCTTTCTTCTTGCTCATCCTTGCCTTCCTGGAGTTGTATATAATGTAATTCCTGGATAGGTTAAGACCTCAGCAAATGTTTATTTAATTGTGTTTTATCTAGTCAAAAATGTGGGTTAAGTTAATAATACTTGCCCCTAATTCTCCTGCCAGGTGTTAAAAGACTGGCTTTTAATACTGTCTTTACCACTAACAGTTGTCTGATTTTGGTTAGTTGATTTTATTTGGTTATATTAGTTCATTAATTCAACAAAACTATGAGGTTTGTGCAGTCCACCAGGCATGTGTGTACGGTGGTGTCAACGGTAGTGTCACACAGCATCTTACGGTTACAGGCTACTGGGGCTTAGAGATGGGCAAATAGGCAATTTATTTAATGACAAATGCCAAGAGAGGTGAAGCGTTGGCCTTTGGGGGACATTCATAAGGAACATCTATCTTCTTGGGACTGAATTCCTAAGGTTCTTGAACAGCTACACATACTATGATTGATAGCATGTCTTTTAAAGAGTATAAATACATACTGATTTGCTCATCCTGGTGTTTGATAACCTGCGAATTATTTTTTTTATAAATTTTATTATGTTAATCACCATACATTACATCCTTAGTTTTTGATGTAGTGTTCCATGATTCATTGTTTGCGTATAACACCCAGTGCTCCATGCAGAACATGCCCTCTTTAATACCCATCACCAGGCTAACCCATCCTCCCACCCCCTCCCCTCTAGAACCCTCAGTTTGTTTTTCAGAGTCCATAGTCTCTCATGGTTCGTCTCCCCCTCTGATTTCCCCCATTCTTTCTTCCCCTCCTGCTATCTTCTTTGGTAATCTGTGAATTATTAAAGGGTTATATTGTCATTAAAGAATAATTTAGACTTTAAATAGCCCACATATTCTCTGGGGTAGTTTCCTGACCCACGAAAAGGAAGTTGGAGTAGACAATTCTGAAATGCCTTCAGTGCCAAGTTAGTTGATTTTTCAGTCATTTACAGTGTGTGCTCTAAGCAGCATAGAATGCTCTATCATGTGTTGAGCCTTGCTGGTCCTGTGGGGGTACACAGAATCATAGTTTTGTTTGTGTATAGTGTGCAATCTGGAAAGGATTTAATTTAGTGGTATAGACCAGTGCTGCTCAGATTTTAATGGCATTTGAGTGGGGAGTTGAAGATTTAAATTCAGTACATCTGGGATAGGCCCTAAGGTTCAGTATTTCTTAAATTCCCAGTGATGTCCCTGGTTGGTGGACCACACTTTCAGTACCAAAGGTCTAATAAACAGTATTTTGGGGGAAAGTAATGGAAGAGAATCTAGCATATAGCAGACACTGTTGAGTAGACCACAATATGGGTGCGTAAGCTCATTCTCTTACTCTATACAGAGAAGGAGCAAGGGCAGTTGCACGGAGGAGTCCCCATGTGTGCTGATTGTCTTTCCAAATTCTCCCTTGCTTACTTTTTTGGCCCTCTGCTGTTAATTCCTCTGGTGTTCTTCACCAGCCCCATACTTGAGATCTGCTGGCTGTCAAATCGTGTGTTTGTGTGTATATGTGGAGGGGTGTAGGGCTGATTCTACCCTAGTATCTAAATTTGACATTGCTACATGATGAAGGTTAATGCTCTTTCAAATGTTCCTATCTAGGCTGTATATAGATTAGTTTTACTGCGGCTGCTGCCCTTGGCATTTCCTGTGCAGACAGTGATGTTTCTATGCCTCCAGTCCCCCATCCCCTCAGTGCACCTCTGGTCTCTGTGGACCCACCATTGAATGTATGTCCACATTGCCCTGGTCTTGAATTTATTTGCAAAGCTACTCCCTTCCCCTGGTTGGATAGGCATTTCTGAACACTGCCTCACAGAATCCAAACCTTCATCCCCTGTTAATACTAGTTCTTTTACCAACCCTGGGAAGCTCCTCACCCCTGTTCCAGACACATGGCCATTTACTTTTCCAAAACGAGATTTCTTTCAAGTATTCTGTTATGGCTAAGTTCAAATCTTATCTCAATTAAAATGTTACCTCATACTACTTTCTTCTTCTCCCAAACTGTATATAAAGAAAAAACTTGTAGGTGGAGGCATTATTTTCCTGGAGGGAGCAACAAAGTGGCTTGCTGTGATGTAAGTGCAGTCCCCCACCAGCATGGCCAGCCTCGCCTGTCTGGTGTTGGCATAACCATTGAGTGAAAGGATCAGGGTAGTAAGAAGCAAACTTTGCTGCTTGAGGTCACAGAAATGCCAGCTTGCAGTGGAAGAGGGAGATAAGTGAAAAGAGGGGCCTCCTCAGTTACTACTAGAACTGTTGAGGGTTTTTTTTTTTTTTAAACTCTATTTCTCAAACGTTTTTAATTGACCAGGGCAAATTGATAACATAATAGTTACAGATAATTATGTAATAGATACTTGTTGATTTAATAGTTTACTATGTAAAGTGTGATTTTAAGGTTACCTGCAATGTTGTGTATTGGATGATCTTTATTTTAATTCCTTTCTAGTTCCGAACTTCAGCACATAATGTTGTAGAGTTAGGTAGGATGGCTCTTAAAACATTCCAAGCACTACAGACATTTCTCTTCCTAAGGTTGTATTGCTATTTTATCTACAGCCTCCCTGTTAGCACTTGTGGGTGAATATGACTATAATTTTGAGACCATTTCTTTTGAGAAACATTACTCATGTAATAATGATGGCTCTTAAATATGATTACCACTGAGTTTAGATGTGTTCCTTGGACAAGGGAAAAGTCAGGTACTTGTCAAGAGTTAGCGATGTTGAAGGGGTATCTTGCTAGAATCAAAGATGGGGAGCAGTGACATCATGAGCCACCTTCATGTTAGAAAATATTTTCATCACTGAAAATTACTCCTGTTGTTGTTACCAAATATACTAGTTTTCTGAATTGTTGTCTCTAAGCAAAGAGTAAAAGTGCAAATAAAAACCCCATGATTTCCAGAACTTTGTCATCAACTCACTTTCTAAATATTTATATTCTAGTCTGGATTGAAATTTTAATGAACTATGTATAATTTGAAACAAATTTTGAAAGGCAATGTGGTAGACAACCATTGTCCACCTCTTTCCTTTCATTTGAGATGTGGACACTGCTCATTTTCCCTCTGGGGGCAGATGTGTGTGGGCTGAGGGAGAGGAGGTGGTGTGGACTGCTATTCTCACTGTGAGGGTGCAGCCAGTCAGGACAGGTTGGCCCTCAGAGACAGACATACGAGATGGACAGAAAGGATGGTGTGGTATTCAATTCTGGTTCCTGTTGCCTCTAAAACCCAGCTCCACTTCTGCCCTTTCCACCTGCCCTTTTCATGGTCATGTGACCATTAATAGATATTTATGATGGTTTGCCTTCTTTTTCTGTTGTAAGATAAGTTACAAATTGAACTGGTATTGCTGGTGTAGTTCATTGATCCAACACAGGTATTGGCGTACACTTCACTGGCTTACCTGAAATACATTTGACCTGCCTCTCAAAGTTAACCATGTAGAGGTTGGACATATTGATGAAGCCAGTCTACCTTTGAGCTAACATGGTATGGAACACTGCCCAGTAGTGTTCTCTATTAGAATGTGCTGACTGACAACCTGGTCAGGTCCTCTCCTAAGCATGATTGGTTCATGCACCCGATGAAGGTGCTCCCCGGAGTTGAAGCTATGTTGGACAGTGCTGCAGTGTTGGTTTGCTACTCCACTCCATTCCAGCCCTGACAGTACTAGCCCTGAGGCCAGGATAGCTGGGAGTGATGTCATATCTACATTTCCTGAGCGTTTCATTTCTATTTCTTTTTAAATTGAGATATACATTACATACCATATAATTCACCATTTAGCAGTGTAAATTCAGTGTTTTTAAATACATCCTCAAGATTGTGCAACTATCACCACTATCTAATTCTAGAACATTTCCAGAATGATGGGCATTTGAGCTGTTTCCATTTTTTTTGGCTATAACACTATTACAAACATTTGTGTACAAGTTTTTGCATGGACAAATGTTTTCATTTCTCTTGGATAGATACCTAGGAGTAAAATTGTTGAGTCATATGGCAGCTCTGTTTAATCATTTTGAGGAACTGCCTGGATATTTTCTACAGTGGCTGTGTCATTTTACATCCCTACCAGCAATGTATGGGGGTCCTCATTTCTCCACATCCTTCTCAACGCTTATTTGTTTTTGATTCTAGCAATCCTAATGGACATAAAGTGGTAATTCAGTGTGGTTTTTACTAATCACTAATGAAGCTGAGCATTTTTTTTTTACAAGATGTGTATATTTTATTTAAAGAAATATCTATTCAAGTCCTTTGCCCCTTGTTAAAATTGGGTTCTTTGTTGTTTTATTGTTGAGTTGTAAGAGTTCTTATATATTTTGGATACTAGATCCTTATCAGATACATGGTTTGCAACCCATTCTTTGTATTATCTTTTCACTCTCTTGACGCTATTCTTTGGTGCACAAAATTTTTTAATTTTTATGCAGTCCAGTTTTTCTATTTTTTTTTCTTTGGCTGCTTATACTTTCATGCATCTAAGAAATCATTGCCTAGTCCAAGGTCATTATGATGGTTGGTTTTATGTGTCAACTTGGCTAGGCTATAGTAACCAGTTATTTAATCAGTCACTAATCTGGATGTTCCTCTTAAGATACTTTATAGATGTAGACACAGATACAGGCAACATCTAAAATCAGCTGACTTTAAGTAAAGGGAACCACTCTCAATAATGGGAGTAGACCTCTTCCAGTCAGTTGAAGGCCTTAAGAGAAACAACTGAGGTTTCCGAATAAATTCTGCATCAAGTCCTACCCGAATTTCCAGCCTGCCAGCCTGCCCTACACATTTCAGACTGGCCAGCCCCCATAGTCACTTGAACCAGTTCCTTGTAATAAATTTGTCTATCTCTATGTTGTGTCTACCTATATCTATTGATCAATTGATCTATTGGTCCGATAGAGTAACAAAGATTTACATCTATGTTTTCTTCTACAAATTTTATATTTTTAGCTTTCACATTGAGGTCTTTGGTTGGTTTGAGTTAATTTTTGAATATAGTGTGAGGGAGGGGTCCAAATTCTTTTGGATGGTGATATCCAGTTATCTTGGCACCATTTGTTGAAAGGTCTTGGAACCCTTGTCAAAAATCAGTTTACCATATATGTATGGGTTTATTTCTGGACTTCCAATTCTATTCCATCAATCTGCTGTAAGTCTAGCCTTAATGCTAGTACCTCACTGTCTTGATTCCTGTAACTGCAGTAGGTTTTGAAATCAAGGATTGTGAGTCCTCCAGTTTTGTTCTTTTCAAGATTGGACTATTCTGGTCCTTTGCATTTCCATATGACTTTTAACACCAGCTTGTTCATTCTTGTGGGAAAAAAAATAGAAATTTCTATAGAGATTGCATTGAATCTGTAGATTGCTTTGGGAAGTATTTCCATTTTAACAATATTAAATCTTCCAACCAGTGAACATGGGATGACTTTATTTATCTACATCTTTGATTTCTTTCAACAATGCTTCATAGTTGTCTTTGTAGTAGACAAGTCTTGTACTTTTTTAAGTTTATACCTATGTATGTTATTATTTTTGATGCTACTGTAAATGGAATTGTTCTCTTAATTTCATTTTCAGATGATTAATTGCTACAACTAATTTTTGTATATTGATCATGTGTCTGCAATATTTTTTTCCTCTGCAGTAGGCTCCCTGAAGAGAAATTATGTGTACTCTGTAGGTCTAACCCATTTGTATCTTAATTAGATTGATGTTATATCCCAAAGAATCTAAGCCCTTTACTATTTTTCATTAGTTGCCTTTACATTATTCCCAAGTAATGACCAGCACTGTCAGCCACAGCAGCTTATCAAGTCATACGATGAAATGAGTTAGTTGTTAGCATTAACTGGAGTTTAATTCCTCTCTCCCAAACATTGATCTTTGCTTCCTTGTTAGATATGTGCTTAGGACAAAGGATGTTTGTTACTGTACAAAGGAAATAATTCCAGGGTAGGGTGTGAAAATAAAGCACGTGCAATAAAGACGACAGTATGAAAATCAACATTCCATGTTGCCTGAGTAGTGATTATTCTGGAATACTTCGTTATAATTTCAGATCTTCTAATCCCTGTCTTTAGTGATTCTGAACATTGGTATAACAAACCTAAAAGTTTCTCTAAAATTATATTAGGGGAACACTTAAAGTTGATATTTTACTTTAGAGAAATTTTTATTTAGCATTTTGTGTGGGGGTGAGGGGATGGTTATAGGGAGGCCTCTTGAGATTAAAGCTTCTGTGTCCATGCATCATTTTGTCCAGTTAAGTATAATTCATGACACTGGAGCATGATTTTTGAAACTTGGACCATTTATACTCACGTTTTTACACTTGTTTTTGCAACTGACCGTCCTTTTTGAAAACTCTATGTTTATATTGAAGTATTTTTAAAGATACAGACATTCTAACATTTACCTCTAAATACTTCTTAAAAATAACATGGGTCCTACATAGTCAAGTTATTATCAAAACTAACATAACCGATAATTTTTAATAATTGAGATATAATTGACATGTAACATTGTTTCAGGTGTACAACATAATGATTCAACATACGTATATATTGTGTAATGGTCACCACAGTGTCTACTTAATATCCATCTCCACACATAATTACAAGACATTTTTTTTCTTGTGAGAACTTTCAGATCTACTCTTTTAGCAACATTCAAATATACAATATAGTATTATTAACTTTAGTCTCCACTGTATACTACATCCCCACAATTTGTTTATTTTGTAACCGGAAATTTGCACCTTTTTATCATCTTCACCCCATTTTGGCAAACCATCAATCTGTTCTTTGTATATAAAGTTTTTTGTTTTTATGATTCCACAAAAAGTGAGATCATAAGGTATCTGTCTTTCTCTGTCTGACTTATTTTACTTAGCATGTAACCTTCTAGGTCTATCCATGTTGTTGGAAATGGCAGGATTTCCTTTTTTATGGCTGAATAATATTCCATTGTGTCTATGTGAGTATATATATATTTCTTTCCCCCCCACCCCATTTTAGCAATTCATTTATTGATGGTACTTAAGTTGTTTCTGTGTCTTGGATTTTGTAAATAATGCTTTGAAGAGCATGGGGGTGCAGATATCTTTTTGAATTAATGTTTTTGTTTCCTTTGAATGGAATTCCTAGATCATATGATAATTCTATTTTTAATTTTTTGAGGAACCTCCATACTGTTTTCCATAATGACTGCACCAGTTTGCATTCCCACTGAGGGTTCCTTTTTCTCCACATTCTTGCCAACACTTGTTTTATCTTGTCTTCTTAATGTTAGCCATTTTAAAAGGTAGGAGTTGTTACCTCACTGTGGTTTTGATTTGCATTTTCCTAATGATTAAGTGATATTGAGCATCTTTTCATGTGTCTGTTGGCCATCTGTATGTCTTCTTTGGAAAAATTTCTGTTCAAATCCTCTGCCCATTTTTAACTGGATGTTTTTATTATTATTTTTGGTATTGAGTTGTATGAGTTGTTTATATATTTGGGATGTTAACCCCTTACCAGATACATGATTTGCAAATATTTTCTCCTATTCCATAGGTTGCCTTTTCATTTTGTTAATGGGTACTTTGCTGTGCAGAAGCTTTTTAGTATGATTTAGTCTTACCTGCTTATTTTTGCTTTTGTTGTCTTAGCTTTTGGAACCAAATACAAAAACTGATTGCCAACACTAATGTTGAGGAGATTACCACCTATGTTTTCTTCTAGGGATTTTGTGGTGTCAGATAATATGTTCAAATTTTTATCCATTAAAACAAATTTATATTTTAATTTAATTTAATTTTTAAAGATTTTATTTGACAGAGAGAGAAAGCACAAGTAGGGGGAGTGGTAGAGGGAGAGGGAAAAGAAGGCTCCCAGGACCCTGGGATGACCTGAGCTGAAGGCAGACCCTTAACGGACTGAACCACCCAGGCATGCCTAATTAATTTTACTTGAAGTATAGTTGACATACGATATTATATTAGTTTCAGGTGTATGATGCAGTAATGAAATCCTCACCACAATAAGTTTAGTTACTATTTGTCACCATGCAAAGTTATTACAATATTATTGACAATATTCCCTATGCTGGACTTAATTATTTTATAACTGGATGTTTGTACCTCTTTTTTTTTTTTTTTAATTTATTATGTTATGTTAGTCACCATACAATACATCATTGGTTTTTGATGTGATGATCCACGATCCATTGTTTTCGTATAATACCCAGTGCTCCATGTAGTACGTGCCCTCCTTAATACCCATCACCAGGCTAACCAATCCCCCCTCCCCCCTCCCCTCTAAAACCCTGTTTGTTTCTCAGGTCCACAGTCTCTCATGGTTCATCTCTCCCTCCAATTCCCCCCCTCATTTTTCCCTTCCTTCTCCTAATGTCCTCCATGCTATTCCTTATGTTCCACAAATAAGTGAAACCATATGATAATTGACTTTCTCTGCTTGACTTATTTCACTTAGCATAATCTCCTCCAGTCCCATCCATGTTGATGTAAAAGTTGGGTATTCAGTACCTCTTAATCCCCTTCCCTATTTCACCCATCCCTCCCACTGTGTCCTTTATGCAACCATTAGTTTGTTCTTTGTATTTATGAGTCTGTTTCTGTTGTTTGTTTGTTTTTTAGATTCCACATATACATGAAATCGTATGGTATTTGTCTTTCTCTGTATGACTTATTTCACTTAGCATTAATACCCTCGAAGTCTATCCTTTTGTGAATGGTAAGATTTCATTCTTTTTATGGCTGAGTAATATTCCATTGTGTATATATGCCATGACTTCTTATTTTTTTATCTTTTTAAAAAAAATTTTATTACGTTATGTTCGTCACCATACAATACATCATTAGTTTTTGATGTAGTGATCCACAATTCATTGTGTCTGTATAACACCCAGTGCTCCATGCAGTACACGCCCTCCTTAATACCCATCACCGGCTAACCCATCCCCCCTGCCAAAACCCTCAGTTTGTTTCTCAGAGTCCATAGTCTCTCATGATTCGTCTCTCCCTCCGATTCGCCCCCTCTTCATTTTTCCCTTCCTTCTCCTAATGTCCCCCATGTTATTCCTTATGTTCCACAAATAAGTGAAACCATAGGATAATTGAATTTCTCTGCTTGACTTATTTCACTTAGCATAATCTCCTCCAGTCCCATCCATGTTGATGTAAAAGTTGGGTATTCAACCTTTCTGATGGCTGAGTAATTTTCCATTGTACATATGGACCACATCTTCTTTGTCCATTCATCTGTTGAAGGGCATCTTGGCTCTTTCCACAGTTTGGCTATTGCGGACGTTGCTGCTATGAACATTGGGGTGCATATGGCCCTTCTTTTCACTACATCTGTGTCTTTGGGGTAAATACCCAGTAGTGCAATTGCTGGGTCATAGGGTAGCTCTATTTTTAACTTTCTGAGGAACGTCCACACTGTTTTCCAAAGTGTCTGTACCAACCTGCATTCCCACCAACAGTGTAAGAGGGTTCCCCTTTCTTCACAACCTCTCCAACATTTGTTATTTCTTTCCCTGTCCATTTTTGCCATTCGAACTGGTCTAAGGTGGTATCTCAGTGTGGTTTTGATTTGGATTTCCCTGATGGCTAATGATGATGAACATTTTTTCATGTGTCTGTTAGCCATTTGTATGTCTTCTTCAGAGAAGTGTCTGTTCATCCCTTCTGCCCACTTTTTGACTTGATTATTTGTTTTTTGGGTGTTGAGTTTGAGAAGTCCTTTATAGATTTTGGATACCAGCCCTTTATCTGTAGTGTCATTTGCAAATATCTTCTCCCATTCTGTGGGTTGCCTCTTTGTTTTGTTGACTGTTTCCTTTGCTGTGCAGAAGCTTTTTATCTTGATGAAGTCCCAGAAGTTCATTTTTGCTTTTGTTTCACCAGCTTTTGGAGATGTATCTTGAAAGAAGTTGCTGTGGGCGATGTCAAAGAGGTTACTGCCTATGTTCTCCTGCACGATTTTGATGGATTCCTGTCTCACATTGAGGTCTTTCATCCACTTTGAGTTTATCTTTGTGAATGGTGTTAGAGAATGGTCGAGTTTCATTCTTCTGCATGTGGCTGTCCAATTTTCCCAGCACCATTTATTGAAGAGACTGTCTTTTTTCCATTGCATGTTTTTTCTGCTTTGTCAAAGATTATTTGACCATAAAGTTGAGGGTCCATATCTGGGTTCTCTATTCTGTTCCATTGGTCTATATGTCTGTTTTTGTGCCAGTACCATGCTGTCTTGGCGATCACAGCTTTGTAATATAGCTTGAAGTCAGGCAACGTGATGCCCCCAGCTTTGTTTTTCTTTTACAACATTTCCTTGGCGATTTGGGGTCTTTTCTGATTCCATACAAATTTTAGGATTGTTTGTTCCAGCACTTTGAAAAACGTCATTGGAATTTTGATCGTGATGGCATTGAAGGTATAGATTGCTCTGGGTAGCATAGACATTTTAACAATGTTTATTCTTCTGATCCATGAGCATGGAATATTTTTCCATCTTTTTGTGTCTTCTTCAATTTCTTTCATGAGTGTTTTGTAGTTCCTAGAGTATGGATCCTTTACCTCTTTGGTTAGGTTTATTCCGAGGTATCTTACGGTTTTTGGTGCTCTTGTAAATGGAATCATTTCTCTAATTTCTCTTTCTACAATTGCGTTGTTAGTGTATAAGAAAGCAACTGATTTCTGTGCATTGATTTTGTATCCTGCCACATTACTGAGTTGCTGGGTGAGTTCTAGTAATTTGGGGGTGGAGTCTTTTGGGTTTTCCACATAAAGTATCATGTCGTCTGTGAAAAGAGAGAGTTTGACTTCTTTGCCAATTTGAATACATTTTATTTCTTTTTGTTGTCTGATTGCTGTTGCTAGGACTTCTAGTACTATGTTGAACAACAGTGGTGAGAGTGGGCATCCTTGACGTGTTCCTGATCTTAAGGGAAAGGCTCTCAGCTTTTCCCCACTGAGGATGGTATTCACTCTGGGTTTTTCATAGATGGATTTTATGAGCTTGAGGAATGTTCCCTCTATCCCTATACTCTGGAGAGTTTTAATCAGGAAAGGATGTTGTATTTTGTCAAATGCTTTTTCTGCATCAATTGAGAGGACCATATAGTTCTTCTCCCTCCTCTTATTAATGTGTTCTATCACATTGATTGATTTGCAAATGTTGAACCACCCTTGCATCCCGGGGATAAATCCCACTTGGTCATGGTGGATGATCCTTTTAATGTATTGTTGGATCCTATTAGCTAGGATTTTGTTGAGGATTTTGGAATCTATATTCATCAGTGATATCAGTCTGAAATTCTTTTTGATGGGGTCTTTGCCTGGTTTGGGGATTAAGGTAATGCTGGCCTCATAGAATGAGTTTGGAAGTTTTCCTTCTGTTTCTATTTTTTGAAACAGCTTCAGTAGAATAGGTATTATTTCTTCTTTGAATGTTTGGTAGAATTCCCCAGGGAATCCATCAGGCCCTGGACTCTTGTTTTGGGGAGGTTTTTGATCACCGCTTCAATCTCATTACTGGTTATTGGCCTATTCAGGTTGTCAATTTCTTCTTGTTTCAGTCTTGGCAGTTTATAGGTTTCCAGGAAGGCATCCATTTCTTCCAGGTTGCTCAATTTATTGGCATATAGCTGTTGATAATAATTTCTAATAGTTGTTTCTATTTCCTTGGTGTTAGTCGTGAACTCTCCCCTTTCATTCATAATTTTATTAATTTGGGTCCTTTCCCTTTTCTTTTGGATAAGTCTGGCCAGTGGTTTATCAATCTTATTAATTCTTTCAAAGAACCAACTTCTAGTTTCATTGATCTGATCTACTGTGTTTCTGGTTTCTAATTCATTGATGTCTGCTCTAATTTTAATTATTTCTCTTCTAATGGGTGGTTTAGGCATTGTTTGTTGCTTTTTCTCTAGTTCTTTAAGGTGTAGAGTTAGTTGGTGAATTCGGGACTTTTCTATTTCTTTGAGTGAGGCTTGGATGGCTATATATTTCCCCCTTAGGACCGCCTTTGCAGTATCCCATAGGTTTTGGACCGATGTGTTTTCATTCTCATTGATTTCCATGAATTGTTTAAGTTCTTCTTTGATTTCTTGGTTGACCCAAACATTCTTGAGCAGAATGGTCTTTAGCTTCCAAGTGTTTGAATTTCTGCCCAATTTTTTCTTGTGATTGAGTTCCAGTTTTAGAGCACTGTGGTCTGAGAATATGCAGGGAATAATCTCAATCTTTTGGTATCAGTTGAGACCTGATTTGTGACCCAGTATATGGTCTATTCTGGAGAAAGTTCCATGTGCGCTCAAGAAGAATGAGTATTCTGTTGTTTTAGGGTGGAATGTTCTGTAAATATCTATGAGGTCCATCTGGTCCAGTGTAACATTCAAAGCTCTTGGTTCCTTGTTGATTTTCTGCTTAGATGATCTGTCCATTGCTGAGAGTGGAGTATTGAGGTCTCCTACAATTAACGTATTGTTACGAATATGACTCTTTATTTTGGCTAATAGTTGGCTTATATAGATGGCTGCTCCCATGTTGGGGGCATAGATATTTACAATTGTTAGATCTTCTTGTTGGATAGACCCTTTAAGAATGATATAGTGTCCTTCTGTGTCTCTTATTACAGACTTTAGTTTAAAATCTAATTTGTCTGATATAAGAATTGCTACCCCAGCTTTCTTTTGAGGTCCGCTGGCATGGAAGATGGATCTCCATCCCTTCACTTGCAGTCTGGATGTATCTTTAGGTTCAAAATGAGTCTCTTGTAGACAGCATATGGATGGGTCCTGTCTTTTTATCCAATCTGCAACCCTGTGCCGTTTTATGAGTGTTTAGGCCATTCATGTTGAGAGTAATTATTGAAAGATATGAATTAATTGTCATCTTGTTGCCTGTGAAGATGTTGTTTTTATAAATTGTCCCTGTGCATTTCTGTGGTATATCATTCTTGGGGCCTTTCTCCTTTTATAGAACCCCCCTTAATATTTCTTGCAGGGCTGGCTTAGTGGTCACATATTCTTTCAGTTTCTGCCAGTCATGGAAGCTCTGCATCTCTCCATCCATTCTCAATGACAGCCTTGCCGGATAAAGTATTCTTGGCTGCATGTTCTTCTCATTTAGTACCCTGAATATGTCTTGCCAGGCCTTTCTGGCTTGCCAGGTCTCTGTGGATAGGTCTGACGTTATTGCGATGTTCCTCCCTCTGTACGTAAGGAATCTCTTCCCCCTAATTGACCTTAAGATAGTTTCCTTAGTTCTAAGATTTGCATGTTTTACTATTACATGCCAGGGTGTTGGCCTGTTTTCCTTGATCCTAGGAGGGGTCCTCTCTGCCTCTAGGACTCGAATGTTTGTTTTATTCCCCAGATTAGGGAAGTTCTCAGCTACGATTTGCTCAAATACATCTTCTAGCCCTCTCTCTCTCCACTCCCTCCAGGATTCCAATTATTCTGACATTGGAACGCTTCATGGTGTCATTTATTTCTCTGATTCTATTTTCATGGATTCTGAGTTGTTTTTCCCTGTCCTCCTCTTTTCCCTTTTTATCGATTATATTGTTTTCCAGGTCACTTATTCACTCTTCTGCCTCAGTTACCCTAGCTGTTAGATTATCTAGATTGGATTGGATCTCATTGATAGCATTTTTAAGTTCTGCCAATTCAGCTTTCATTTCTGCCCTTAGAGATTCTATGTTGCCATTAATTGATTTCTCTATTCTAGCCATTGTCTTCACAATTGCTAGCCTGAATTCCATCTCCGACATCTTGGTTATATCTGCATCCATTTGTAAATCTGCAGCATAAGTCATAATCTCTGAGTCTTTTCTGTTTTGGGGGCTCCTCCTCCTAGTCATTCTGTTGATGGGTGTTTGAGGGAATGTATAGGGTCCACATTATTGACCAGTACCCAAGCAAGATGCACCTGTTTTCTTGGGACCTTAGGGTTGCTGGCCTCTTGTTTTCCCAGCCTGTCTTCTGTGGGAGGGGCCTGCTGCACTGTTACAAAGGCAACCCTATTCCGGCGGAGTTGCCGCACACCCCTGTGGTGGGGGATGGGCTTAGTGGGAATCAGTTTTTGGGGCTTTTGTTGTCTGGTGGCTTTCCCGGTGGCTTTCCACGTCTCTTCCGTGAGTCAGAGCAGAAGAGATCATTTCCAACCATCTGCCTCAGAGCAGAGAGATCACAGTCTGTTCTTCAGTGAGCTCTCCAGGGCACACTGTCTCAGTTTCTGTCCGTGCTGCTATAAATTGCAGCGTCCTGGGTTGTGCGCCCCTCCGCAGTGCTCCTAGTCCTGCCTCCAGGTTGGAGCATGTCTCTGCCCTTTGTGCTTCTAAAACTGCCAGCCGCTCCCAGTTCAGTCGCACGACACCGCTGCTCCGGGTTTCCGTCCGGGGGGCTGCAGTTTGCAGGCGCGACCCGCCGCTCTGGGTTTCCACCCCAGGGGCTGCCCTAAAGTCCTTTCCCTGCCACTACGGGTCTGCGAGTCTGTGCCCCATCCCCAGCGCGCAAGGCTGTCGTTCACTGGCGGTGTAGGATCCCCACGGCCAGGCACCCTTCCGCTGCCGTTTATCCTCCAATATCTGCCCGCAGAATCACAGGTCCCCACTTTGTACCTCAAAACCAACCACCTGCGATATTCTGTTTGTAGAGATCTAGATCTTCTTACATCTCAGGCTGGTTTCGTGGGTGCTCAGAGTGGTCTGGTAGATATCCAGCTCAATTCCGGGGACCAGTTGAAATAAGGTCCCCTACTCACCGCCATCTTTCCCCCCCTCTATGCCATGACTTCTTTATTCATTCATCTATCAGTGGACACTAAGCGTGCTTACATATAGGTTGCGATTGTAAATAATGTTGCAATAAACATAGAGGTGAATATATCTCTTTTATTTTTAAATTTGAGTATAGTTGACACACATACATATATCTATTTGCATTTAGTGTTTTTGTTTTCTTTGGGTAAATACCCAGTAGTGTGATTACTGAATCATAGGGTTTTTTTTTTTTTTTAAGAGAGCACAAGTGTGCAAGCTTTGGGGGAGGGACAGAGGGAGAGGAAGAGAGATAATCTTAAGCAGGCTCCATGCCCAGTGCAGAGCTCAGTGCAGGGCTTGATCTCACAACCCTGAGATCCTGACCTGAGCTGAAATCAAGAGTCAGACACTTAAATGACTGAGCCACCCAGGTACCCCAGGTCATTCTATTTGTAAATTTTTGAGGAACCTCCATATTGTTTTCCATAGTGGTTGCTGCACCAATTTACATTCTCACCAACAGTACAGAAGGGTTGCCTTTTCTCCACATTCTCACCACTTGTTTTCTCTTCTTCATGATAGCCATTTTAATAGGTGTGAAGTGATGTCTCATTTTGGTTTTTATTTGTGTTTCCCTGATGTTGAGCTCCTTTCATGTGTCTGTTGGCCATCTTTATGTCTTTGGAAAAATGTCTAGTCAAGACCTCTGCCCATTTTTAACTGGGTTATTTGTTTTGGGGTGTTGAGTTGTATGAGTTGTTTGTGTATTTTGGATGTTAAACCCTTACTGGATATATCATTTGCAAATATCTTCTATTCAGTAGGTTGCCTTTTCATTTTGTTGGTAGTTGCCTTTACTTTGCAAAAACTTTTTGTAGTCCCAATTGTTTATTTTTGCTTTGATTGTCCTTGCCTGAGACAGATTCAAAAATGTTGCTAAAACAATGTCCAAGAGTTTACTGCCTATGTTTTCTTTTAGGAGTTTTATGGTTTCAGGTCTTACATTTAGATCTTTAATCCATTTTGAATTTATTTTTGTGTGTAGTGTAAGAAAGTATTTCAGTTTGATTCTTTTGAATGTAGCTCTCCAGTTTTCCCAGCACCATTTATGGAAGAGACTGCCCTTTCTCCATTGCATATGCTTGCCTCCTTTGTTGTAGATTAATTGACGATATAAGCATGAGTTTATTTCTGGGCTCTCTATTCTATTTCATTGATCTCTGTTTCTGTGCCAGTACCATAGTGATTTGATTATTATAGTTTTGTAGTATAGTTTGAAATCTGGGACTGTGAAACCTCCAGCTTTGTTCTTTTTTTCTCAAGATTGTTTGGTTATTTTTGTTGTTGTTCTGTTTTGTTTTTTTTTTGTGGTTCCATACAAATTTTAGGATTATTTGTTTTAATTCTGTGAAAAATACCTTTGGTATTTTGATAGGGATTGCATTAAATCTCTAGATTGCTTTGGTCAATATGGACATTTTAACAATAATAATTCTTCCCATCCATAAGCATCGTATAGCTTCCCATTGATTTATATTGTCTTCAATTTCTTTCATGAATGTCTTATAGTTTTCAGTGTATAGGGCTTTCACCTCCTTGGCTAAATTTATTCCTAGGTTTTTTTTTTTTGCCATTGTAAATGGGATTGTTTCTTAATTTGAAAGAATTTGTTATTATTGTACAGAAAAGCAACAGATTTGTTATTGTACAGAAAAGCAACAGATTTCTGTATATTAATTTTGTATCCTGCAATTTTACTAAATCATTGATGAGTTCTGATAGTGTTTTGATGGAATTTTTAGAATTTTCTATAGATAGTATCATGTCATCTGCAAATAGTGATAGTTTTATTTTTCCTTACCAATCCAAATACCTTTTATTTACTTATTTATTTTTTTGTTGTCTGATTGCTGTGGCTAGGACTTCCAGTAATATGATGAATAAAATTGGTGAGAGTGGACATCTTTGTCTTGTTCCTGATCTTAGAGGAAAATCTTTCAGCTTTTCACCATTTAATACCTTGTTAGCCGTGGGTTTATCACATATGGCTTTTATTATGTTGAGATATTCCCTTTGTATCCTCTTTGTTGAGAGTATTGTGTCTTCAATCGTGAACTTGTTTATTAGCTCTGATAAGTTTTTGGTGTAAATTATTTAGGGTTTTCTGTACATAAAGTCATGCCATCTGCAAATAGAAATAATTTTACTCTTTTCCAATGTGGATGTCTTTCATTTCTTTTTCTTGCCCAATTGCTCTTCCATTATGTTTTGCAGTCATAATGCAGAAATACTCAATATTTCAAGAGTAATTTTCCTGGTAGGGTTGCCAACCAGGTTACTGTGTTGCCCAGAGGGCATGATGTTGAGATTTGAAGTATATCTAACCAAGGACCTCTCACAACAGCATGACTATAAGTGGGCCCAGTGTTATTCAGTCTGGAATTTTCATAATCTTGTAAAATTAATATCCTACTTTTTACAACTGATGTTGGAAAGTATAATTTTGGCTAAGATATCTGAAGTTATTATGGAAATACTACATAATATGAGAATTGAATGTGAATTGAAGATTAGATGATGAGTCTAGTTACTGTTACCAGTTATACTTATACATACAGATATTACTGAATGTGGGTAATGAGACATTACAGAGTTATTCAAATAAAAGTAAAGAGAGATGTAGGAACTAAGATGAGTTACTCTTCCTGAGAAATAATAAAGAGCACCCCTAATTCAATTATATATAATTATATATTCATATAGCTCTGTGAATTAATTAAACAAGATAAAGCTCTGAAAAATATTGTAGACACATTTACATGAAACAGTATACTATAGTTGTTAAGGGCATAGACCCTAGAGCCAGGCTACCTGAGTTCAAATCCTGTTCCACCATTTATTAGCTTTGCAGACTTGGGCTCTCTGCCCTGTTTCCCCTCTAAAATATTTCCTCTTTTATCTGTAAAATGGAGATATTAGTAGTACTTATAAGGTTGTTGAAAGTATTAAGTTAACATGTATAAAGCACTTAGAATAATGCCTGGCATATAGCAATAGTGATGATGATGATAAAGGAGGAGGAGGAGGAAGAGAAAGATGCTTTCTCAGGAGTGGAACATTATTCCTCAATAAAAAGAAATGAGCTATCAAGCCATAAAAAGACATGGAGGAACCTTAAATACATGTTAAGTCCAGGAAGTCAGTTTGAAAAGGCTACATACCTTATGATCCCAACTATATGACATCTGGAAAAGGCAAACAGTAAAAAGATTAGTGGTTGCCAGGAGTTTGGGGAGTGGTGGGGAGGTAGGGGAGGGATGAATAGGTGGAGCACAGGACATTTTTAGGGCAGTATGATACTGTAATCATGAATACATGCATTATACATTTGTCAAAACCCACAGAATGTGCAATACAAAGAGTGAACCCTAATGTAAACTAAAGACTTTAGTTAATGATGTGTCAATATTGGTTCATCAAGTGTACCCCACTAATGCAAGATGCTAATTAGGGAAATTGTGTGCAGTGGGGAGAGGGAGTACATGGGTATTCTCTCTACATAAAAGTGCCCTACATTTTTTTTTAAAGATTGGAGGGGAAAAAAATGAAATGTTTATTATAGTAAGATATAAATACAAAACCCAATAATTTTAAGAAACCATCTTCCTGGATTTTTGTAATATAGGTGGGATTGATGACTGGTATGGGCTGGAGCTTTGCAGGTAAATTAAACAGTGATAGAGACATGATCTTTTTTTGTGTGTATTTTAATTTTTATATGAATGGAGTGAATTTTCTAAGTCACAGAGTGGGGCACATCTGCATTTTTGTCCATCTTGGCAATTCCTAGGCAGTGAACCAGTCAAGTTGGCACAATCTGAGGCAGTTGTCGGGGATGAGAGGTCCTCCACACACTTCTCAAGTCCATGTCACCAACTGATCCAAGTCAGAAGCCCCAAATAAGAACTGACCTTCTTGGTTGGCAGGATACAGAGAAAGAGTATGAGGTTATTGCTAAACTTGGAACTAATTGGATTCTGGAATTGAGAAGTGGCAAGCTAAAAATTAAGCTAAATAAAGAAAATATGAATAAGGTAGTGCTTTATAATATTCCATTATTTATGGTTAACAACCTGGGCAATTCCAAGAAAGTATTATTCTGAGTGAAGAATGACTTGGCAGTGCTGAGGATAAAAGATTACTCACAAAAATCCTCTCTCTGTTTCTTCTGTCTGGTTGGCAAAAGTAATGGCTGAAAATGACTAGACTGACTTGAGAATAAGCAGGCTCAACAGGACAGCCGTTTGGGGAAATGCACCAGGGCTGACGCAAGGCTCAGAGAGAAAGGAGATTGACATAACCCATTTTCACATATTACTTTCCAGAAGAGCTTTCTCTGCTATTTATAGGCACATGTGTTATCTTGGCACCCTGGGAACAAAAATTTATATATTTGACCAGAAGAGTTGCTAGTAGGCAGTTTCCTAAGAGAAATAGGATATTTGTTTATTTGTTTTACTTTTGGCTTAGCTAAATAAAAGCTGGAATTTTGTAAAGACCAGACCAGAATTGTTTAGTATCAGGCACTTTGTAGATGTAAAAATGTGTGGATGTGTTTTATTGCAATTATCTGTCATTATGTAACAATGGAAATGAGGGCAGCCACAGGGTTGAGTGCTGCATCCAGGGAAGGGACTCTAGATTGGGTGAAGTGAACATGTGCAAAAGAAAACGAAATGTCCTGCATTTTAGAAGCCAAATTCATGCCCGCGGATCATTTAGATGTTTTTCCTTTTTGACTCTTCTGAAAGATTTAGTTTTTATAACATGCTGGAAACACATAAGTGAAACCTAGATATTTCTGAAGCCCTTTCTTTTCCTCTCTGGCTCTTAACAACGTAGGTTACCAGGAATCACTTCCTGTCTCCTTTGAGTTTGCAGGCAGAAGATCTGAGGTGACGGAGCCAGCCCAGCTGTGGGAGTTGGGGAAGGGGTGCCCAGAAATCTAAGAGGGAGCCTCGTCCCTTTTACTGAAATACTCCTTTTACTGAAATACTGCTAATGCATGTGGCAACTGTGTCCTGAAAAAACTATAGATGGTGTTTTCTCAATTGATCCAGGCAGTTTAAAAAATAAGACCCACTATAAACAGACACTGATCTCTTGATGAGCAAAGAATGTACCAAAGATTTCTGGAGGGAAATACAATCTGTTGGTTATTGTTAGGATATTGATTGAGAAAACTAAATGCCACTAGGGCTCTTATCTACTCTCTGAACTTCTATTATTTCCAGTATTGAATTTGAACCATTATTTTTTCTAGGGCCCCAAATTATTATTTTATCACTTTTGGCACATTATTTAATTATGTTTCAATATGGACTTGTCTATGGTATTTATATGTGCAGGGTTTTTTTTTTTTAAGATTATTTATTTATTTGACAGAGAGAGACATAGCGAGAGTAGGAACACAAGCAGGGGGGGTGGGAGAGGGAGAAGCAGGCTTCCCGTGGAGCAGGGAGCCCGATGTGGGACTCGATCCCAGGACCCTGGGATCATGACCTGAGCCAAAGGCAGACACTTAATGACTGAGCCCCCCAGGCGCCCTGTGCAGGATTTTTTTAACATATAAAAATAATTTAATCAAGTGTGAGAAAATGATAATTACAGTAAATCTTATTGCTGGATACCTCATTCATTTGATAAGGTGAATAGAGATACAGGTTAATATGAAGTTTATAAATATGGCATTTGTAAAAATTCAAGGACGAGATATGTTAGAGTCATCCTCTTGTTTCAGGTACTTAATATGACTTTAAGGGCTTGTTTTTATTTTGGTAATTCTTGGCTTTTGTGGCAAGAAAAACTACACTAGGTAACCTTCAAGGCTGCAAACACTGGATCCCTTTTTGGAAACTCAGAAATCAGAATTAACAGTTTTGTCATTGAGAACCTAATGCTAAAATGTGCCCATTAGTCCTGGATTGGATCAGCAATGGACAGTATGTAGAAGAGAGCACTCAATACACTTTGTCTTAGGCTGGTCTGTTTGTCTCTAGCCTTGTCCTCTACTGCAAGCAGGTTCCCTGGGATGTACACTCTGAGATGGAGACTTTTGTGCAGGAAGTTTATCGAGAAGTGCTCTTACAATCAATACGTATGGGAGTAAAGCAGTTTTGGCAGAGGTAGAATGTGAGCTGTGATGCAGTCACAACAAAGGCCTCAACCACTCCAATGGGGGTGCTGTGGAGCTGGCATGGCCATTCAGAGTTGTCCTAATTTGGGGCAAGAGGAGTGGGCTTTTATATCCTTGTACTGACCGTCATGGTCCAGGCTGCCCCCAGGATCAGAGCATGAGGCTCTGTGGCAGGAAAAGTGAATCCATCCCTAGAATATGTCTATTAGAGGCAAGATTAAATCATCCTTCTCTAGGATTGAAAGGGTACAGCAGACTCAACTTGCCCCAAAGTGTCTGGTTGATTGTCTCAGGATGTGTTGTATCGGGCTGTTATTGGCATGTTGGACACTCAGCAGCCGCAGTTGACAGACTGGTCTTGGTTACTTCCACCCCTGCCATCCTTGATATTCTCTTCATGTACCCATTGTGTGAGCCCTGAGGTGGTGAAGAGAGACCAGCTGATGCCAGCTGGCTGAGACATTCTGTCCCCTTGGATGTTTGCTATCTCTTTTGTAGTAGATGTTCCCTGGTGGACATTAACCTCTGATCCAGTGATCTTCACACTTTGTACCCACTCCATAGATGCATCCACATGCCTCTTCCTCTGACCTCCCAGTTGTTTTTCTGCCATATTCTTCCTCAACAAGCTGAGTGTTTTGTGCTCTCCCATGAGTCCATGTATGTTCTGACTTTAGGCTTCTTCCTGCTTCACAAAGTGGATTGTGAGGTGTGGTGCCCAAGAATGTCATGAGGAGGATGTCACTCACTGCTGCCTTTCAGGGCTGCCATAAATAGGGATGTGATGTGGCAGCAGTCCCTTTTTGGCTTTGTACTGATAAACAAAACTGACCAACATGCAAACCAGGCTTGTCCTTGTTTCTCCTCAGTAAGCTGGTCTCAGATATCCCTTTGGCCCCAATGTGGCTACAGGTGTGAGCTGAAGAAGAGGCATTGATGCAACAATGGGGATGACATGATGTTCAGGTCACTTGCATGTGAGGCTCACAAGTTCCTTGTGGCCATGCTCGTGCCTGATCCCTTAGTGCCATTTCCTTTTATAGTGGATTGCTGATGGATCCTCCTGGCCTCATGAGTTGGTGGGTCTGACAGAGCCAGATCATCAAAGGTATTTTTGGCTGCATGGACATCTGATTGGCTATGATCAGGCACTCTGTCTCTCTCAGGGTCCAGTAGTGTACCAACAGCTGTTTTTCAAAAGACATAAGTGTCTGCCAGAGAAGGTGGGGCTTTGCTTTAGAACCTTAGCACTATAATGTGATTCACCTGTAAGGACTTGTTGCAAATACCACAGGTATCTTTTTTTCCCCCCACCACAAATACAAATATAATAGCATATAGTTTCTTGAGTTGTATAGCCTACCTGGCAGGGCCACTGCACCACAATGTTGAGCTGAGAGGCAGTCACAGCAAAAGCCCCAGCCAATTCCATGGGAGCTCTGGAGTGGGAGGCTCCTCAGAGTTGTTGCAAATCAAGGTGAGGGGACTAGGTCCTTAGATTCTTGCATCAACCAACCATTGCATGTGGACTGCCTCCAGAAACGGGACATAATATCAGCTAAGGTGATTCTCATTACCCAGAGAGAGCCCCATCTGAGAGTTGTCAGCTGCTTCTTGTACTCTCCCTTCCTTAAATAATCCAAAAGAAGGTGAGAAGGAAGGGAAAAGGAATACAGAATAGGTAACACAGGAGCTTGATAAGATGGTAGATCCAAACATAAATATAACAGTAATTATGTTTAAATGGTAAGATGTTCTAATAAAAAACAAATATTGTCATGTTGGAAACAAAGAAAGTACCTAATTATATGATAGCTAACATGTTGTACAGCTATAACATAAAGATACAAATTCCTGTTTATAAAAAGATGGAAAAAAGGGACCATATTTACTCTCCCTATTAAAAAAAAACAAAAAAAGAAAAACCCAGACAAAATATATGAAGCCATTGTTCTGAAGCACTGAACATCAGGTAATGGAGAAAGGAAACGAATGAAGCCCTCTAATTACCCTGCTAATTACCTGGAGGAAGTTTCCTAAGATACAGGGGCGGGTGGGGGAAGCCAGGTAGAGCTGAGCAGTCTCCCTGATTTGAGAAGACAGAGCTGGGAACTTGGGGAAGCTGAGGTGGCTAGATTTTGCAGGGCAGAGTACTGGAGAGAAGGGAGCCACACAGAAAGGGATTTACAGAGGGTCTCCATTTATTATTTAGCTCAGTACAGATCAGCCTGTCTGTGAGAGAATAGCACCTGAGGCCGAGGAAAGAGAACTACCTGAAAGGATTAGAGGGAAAAAATCAGAGGACTTGGAACAGTGGCTGTTCCCATACGTAAAGTGGAATACTTCGTATTTCACAAGATATTAGGTAGAATACTCAGTGAGGATAAATTAACCCTAGACTAAATGCTGTTACAGTCCTAACCAAGGAAATTTAAAAGCAAGACCAGGGATCAAATTGTTTCTAAGAAATTGAACTGTGTCCTGTAACAAAGCACAAAATATAGGAATACAAAAATGCCTAGCACTCAACAATCACATTGTCTGGCATCTGGTCAAAAGTTACCCAGTGCTCAAAGTAGAAAAATAAGATCCATAATGAGGAGAAAAAAAAAAAAAAAAGAACAACAATCCAATCCATCCATCAATCAAAACTGACCCCAAAATAACAGATGATAGAATGAGCAAAGAAGAACATTAAAATAGTTATGATTGTATTTAATATTTTTAAGAATATAGAGGAAAGACTAAACATGTTAACTAGAGATATGAAAGATATAAAAGACCCAAAATGAACTTTTAGAAATAAAACTATAATGTCTGAGATGAAAAATAGAATTGACAGGAATAGTAACTAATAGGAATTAATCCTAACCAAGTAGGATTAATAACAGATTACATTGCAGAATAAGAGAGTAGTGAATTTAAAGACAATAGAAAGTATTCAAAAAGAAACACAAGGAGAAAAAAGACTGGAGGGGAAAAAAGGGACTCTAAAGAGCCGGGGTGTGGGAAGAAATAATGGCTGAATATTTTCCAAATTTGACGACAACTATAAACCCACATATTCAAAAATATCAATAAACTTCAAGCACAAGAAACATGAAAAAACAACATTAAGTCTACTCAATTGCTTAAAACCAGTGATATAGAGACGTTAAAAGCAGCAGGAAAAAGGTGTGTCAGGTACAAAGGAACGATGATAAGGATGACAGTGTATTTCTTGTAGTTCTTGTATTCTAGTTATGCAAGCTACAACACAGTAGAGCTACAGCTTCAAAGTACTAGAAGGGGGAAACAAACTTAGATTTTGCCAATTGAAAATACCTTTAGAAAACAAAGGTGATATAAGAACATTTTCAAACATATTGAAGTTGAAAGAATTAATCACCAGAAGACCTGCAGTATAAGAATTATAAAAGGAAATTGTTAAAGCAGAAGGAAGATTGTACCAGAAGAAATATGGATCAATACAAAGGCATGAAGAACACTAAAAATTATATATATCTATATCTATATATAGATATATAGATATAGATAATATACACATTTTTTTCATATTTAAATCTTGAAAAGATAGACTGTATAAAGTGATAATAATATTGATATCTTGTAGGGTTAATAATATATGTAGAAGTAAAATGTATGATAATAGCACAAAGTCTTGGAGGAGAGAAATAGGATTATACTGTTATAATGCTCTTATATGATATGAAAAGTGACGTAATATCACTTGAAGATAGATTGTAATAAATTAAATATGTATACTAGATATCTTAAGGCAACTACTAAAATAACATGACAAAGAGTTGCAACTAATAAGCCAATAAAAAAAAATCACCAAATCCAAAAAATAGCAGAAAAGAGGAAAAGGAGAAAAGAGAAAAAAATTGGACAAATAAAATGAAAAGAAAATAGGAAGATCTTAGACTTATACTCAGTGATACTAATTATATCACTCATATCAAATGTAAATGCTCTACACACCTCAATTAAAAGGCAGAGATGATCAGACTGGATTAAAAAACGAGACCCAAATATATGCTGTCTACAAGAATTCTAATTTTAATAAAGAGACCCGAGTAAGTTAAAAGAAAGGAAAAAGATACATCATGAAAACTCAAATGAAAAGAAATCTGGAGTAGTTATATTATCAGGCAAAATTGATTTCATAGGAAAGAATATTATGAAGGATAAAGAGAGTAATTTAATAATTATAAAATTATCAATTAATCATAGGGACATAATGACCTTAAGCATTTCTTTACCAAATAAAATAGCTTCAAAAGTGAAGCAAAAGCTGATAGAACGTTAGGGTGCCTGGGTGGCTCAGTTGGTTAAGCATCTGACTCTTGGTTTTGCCTAGGTCATGATCTAAGGGTCCTGAGATTGAGCCCCACATGGGGCTCCATGCTTAGTGGCTCAGTGTAGACTCTGCTTGTCCGTCTCCCTCTGTTTCTCCCCCTGCTTTCTCTCTCTCATAAATAAATAAAATCTTTAAAAAAAATCTTATAGAACTTCAAGGGGAAATAGACAAATCCACAAATACAGTCAGCAATTTCAACAACCCTCTCAATAAAATAGGATAAGAAGACAAAAAATAAGGATATAAAGGTCTCAAATAACACTATCAACCATCTTGATGTAATTGGCATTTATAGAATACTCCATCCAGTACAGAATATACATTTTGCATATGCAACATTTATCAAACTATTTTAGGTCACAAAACAACCAATTTAAGATGATTCAAATCCTGCTTGCATCCATTCTTGATAAAAACCCTCAACAAAGTAGGGATAAAGGGAATGTACCTCAACATCATAAAGGCCACATACAAAAGACCCACAGCTAATATCATCCTCAATGGGGAAAAACTGAGAGCCTTCCCCTATGGTCAGAAACAACACAAGGATGTTCACTCTCACCATTACTATTTAACATAGTACTGAAGTCCTAGCCTCAGCAATCAGACAACAAAAAGAAATAAAAGGCATGCCAGTCATCAAGGAAGAAGGCAAACTCACATTTCACAGACAACATGATATTCTATGTAGAAAACCCAAAAGACTCCACCAAAAAATTGCTATAACTAATACATGAATTCAGCAAAGTCATAGGATATAAAGTCAATATACAGAAATCTGTTGCATTTCTATACAACAATAACAAAGCAGCAGAAAAAGAAATCAAGGAATTAATCCCATTTGCAATTGCACCAAAAACAATAAGATACCTAGGAAAGAACCTAACCAAAGAGGTAAAAGATCTGTGCTCTGAAAACTATAAAACACTGATGAAAGAAATTGATTGAAGAGGACACAAAGAAATGGAAAGATATTCCATACTCGTGGACTGGAAGAACAAATATTGTTAAAATGTCAATGCTACCCAAGGCAATCGCCACATTTAATGTAATCCCTATCAAAATACCACCAGCATTTTTCACAGAGCTGAAACAAACAATCCTAAAATTTGTATGGAACCACAAAAGAGCCTGAATAGCCAAACCAATCTTCAATCTTGAAAAAGAAGAGCAAAGCTGGAGGCATCACAATTCTGGACTTCAAGCTATATTTCAAAGCTGTATTCCTCAAGACAGTATGGCACTGGAACAAAAACAGACACATAGAACAATGGGACAGAATAGAAAACCCAGAAATGGACCTTCAGCTCGATGGTCAACCAATCTTCAACAAGGCAGGAAAGAATATCCAATGGAAAAGAGTCTCTTCAACAAGTGGTGTTAGGGAAACTGGACAGCAACATGCAGAAAAATGAAACTGGACCACTTTGCTACACCATACACTAAAAATAAATTCAAAATGGATGAAAGACAGGAAACCATCAAAATCCTAGAGGAGAACACAGGCAGCAACCTCTTTGATCTTGGCCGCAGCAAGGTCTTATTAGACACATTTCTGGAGGCAAGGGAAACAAAAGCAAAAGTGAACTACTTGGACTTTAAGATAAAAAGCTTCTGCACAGCAAACAATCAACAAAACTAAAAGGCAGCCTATGGAATGGGAGAAGATATTTGCAAATGACAAATCTGATAAAGGATTAGTATCCAAAATCTATAAAGAACTTACCAAAGTGAACACCCAAAGAACAAATAATCCAGTTAAGAAATGGGCAGAAGACATGAATACACACTTTTCCAAAGAAGACATCCAGATGGTTAACAGACACATGAAAAGGTGCTCAACATCACTCATCAGGGAAATACAAATCAAAACCACAATGAGGTTCTAGGGAAGGAGGCAAGTTGGTAGAGGAGTAGAGGACCTCATTTCATCTGGTCCCTTGAATTTAGCTAGATGAATTCAACCTGAGATATAAGAAAAGGGAGGGAGCCTCTCTAAGCCTGCTATGGGAAAGTGATACAGCCCCAGGGCACAAAATCAGAACCTTTGGAAATTTGCTTCAGTGAGAGACATCCCTGCCTGAAAGGTGCTCATGTGGAGAAGTGGGGCAGAATCCTAGGTGGGACAGTGTGGTCTCAGGATTCCCCAGGGTCACAGAAATAATGGAGGTGCCTGAGCTGGCAGAGTTCCCAAGCATTGGAGCAGGGAAACCAGTTAGGGTCAGTGAGCCAAGGAGGGGGCTCTCAGCTCAGTTTGCCATAAACAATGAACTGCAGCTGGGTCTAGTGACAGCTCTCTGTGTAGGGGTCCTACAAAGGACAGAAAAAGCAGCGACCCTATGCCTTTTCCCGGGAAGATCAGTGTGGGTGTGCACCACAGGAGACTGCAGTTTGGCACACACAAAAGTGAAGACTGCTTATCCTTGAGGGTTTACTGAAGAGAGGGTACCCTGATCTTTCAGCTCTGGGGCTAGAAATTTGGGTGTGGCCATTTTTATTTTCATCCTCTAAAGAAGTGCAGAAAGCCTTCAGGGAACAAAAGCCATAGAGCAACCAGAAGCAGTTGAGACCAGCTCCCAGGGAACTCTGCCCAGACAAAGACACCTGAGAATCAGTGCAGCAGTCCCCTCCCCCAGAAGACAAACTGAAAAAATAGGTGAACACCAAGTTCACAAGCACACAGGACTGCAAAACTCCAGTGCTAGGGAAAATAGTATATTGAATTCGAAGTTTTTCCTCATGATTTGGTTATCTTTCAGTTCAAAATTTTCCTTTACTTTTTTCTTTTTCTTTTTTCCTTTTCAACTAGTTTCTTATTTTATCAACTCTTTGTTTTTAAGTCTTTTTCTAACTTTAATTTTCTACATTTACATTTTATGGATATATTCATTTTTGGCTTCCTTTCACCGTATTCAATTATATATATATAAACTTTTGCATTCTTTACAATTTTGGGATTTAGTGTCTTCTTTTTTTTTTTAAATTTTATTATGTTATGTTAGTCACCATACAATACATCAATAGTTTTTGATGTAGTGATCCACGATTCATTGTGTCCGTATAACACCCAGTGCTCCATGCAGTACATGCCCTCCTTAATACCCATCACCAGGCTAACCAATCCCCCCTCCCCCCTCCCCTCTAAAACCCTGTTTGTTTCTCAGGTCCATAGTCTCTCATGGTTCATCTCTCTCTCCAATTCCCCCCGCCCATTTTTCCCTTCCTTCTCTTAATGTCCTCCATGTTATTCCTTATGTTCCACAAATAAGTGAAACCATAGGATAATTGACTTTCTCTGCTTGACTTATTTCACTTCACATAATCTCCTCCAGTCCCATCCATGTTGATGTAAAAGTCGGGTATTCATCTTTTCTGATGGCTGAGTAATATTCCATTGTATATATGGACCACATCTTCTTTATCCATTCATCTGTTGAAGGGCATCTCAGCTCTTTCCACAGTTTGGCTATTGCGGATGTTGCTGCTATGAACATTGGGGTGCATATGGCCCTTCTTTTCACTACATCTATATCTTTGGGGTAAATACCCAGTAGTGCAATTGCTGGGTCATAGGGTAGCTCTATTTTTAAAATTTTGAGGAACCTCCACACTGTTTTCCAATGTGGCTGTACCAACTTGCATTCCCACTGACAGTGCAAGAGGGTTCCCCTTTCTCCACAACCTCTCCAACATTTGTTGTTTCTTTCCCTGTCCATTTTTGCCATTCTAACTGGTGTAAGGTGGTATCTCAGTGTGGTTTTGATTTGGATTTCCCTGATGGCTAATGATGATGAACATTTTTTCATGTGTCTGTTAGCCATTTGTATGTCTTCTTTAGAGAAGTGTCTGTTCATCTCTTCTGCCCACTTTTTGACTTGATTATTTGCTTTTTGGGTGTTGAGTTTGAGAAGTCCTTTATAGATTTTGGATACCAGCCCCTTATCTGTAGTGTCATTTGCAAATATCTTCTCCCATTCTGTGGGTTGCCTCTTTGTTTTGTTGACTGTTTCCTTTGCTGTGCAGAAGCTTTTTATCTTGATGAAGTCCCAAAAGTTCATTTTGCTTTTGTTTCACTAGCTTTTGGAGATGTATCTTGAAACAAGTTGCTGTGGGCGATGTCAAAGAGGTTACTGCCTATGTTCTCCTCTAGGATTTTGATGGATTCCTATCTCACATTGAGGTCTTTCATCCACTTTGAGTTTATCTTTGTGAATGGTGTTAGAGAATGGTCGAGTTTCATTCTTCTGCATGTGGCTGTCCAATTTTCCCAGCACCATTTATTGAAGAGACTGTCTTTTTTCCATTGCATGTTTTTTCCTGCTTTGTCAAGATTTAGTGTCTTCTAACAAACAGACCAAAATACACCCAAGACCAAGTGGATCTTGGCCACCTAGGAGATTATTCCCACCCCTTTTCTTTCCTTTCTTTATTTTTGTTTTTGTTTCTGACCTCTTGGGATTTGTCTAGTGTGTATTTTGCTTGGGTGATGGTTGATATTTTTAATTTTGCTTTCTTGTTCATCCATTCTTCTCTGGGCAAAATGACTAGAAGGAGGAATTCACATCAAAAGAAAGAACCAGAGGTAATACTCTCTGCCACAGATCTAATTGATATGGATATAAGTAAAATGTTGGAGCTGGAATTCAGGATAATGATTATAAAGTTTCTAGCTGGGCTTGAAAAAAGCATCAAATACACTAGAGAATCTCTTAGTGCAGAAATAAAATCTAATGAGGCCAAAATTAAAGATGCTTTAACTGAGAAGCAGTCTAAATTGGACACTCTAACACCTAGGGCAAATGAGGCAGAAAAGAGAATAATGACAGAGAAGACAAGTTGATGAAAAGGAAAGAAGCTGAGGTAAAGAGAAAAACAACTAATGGACCATGAGGGGAGGCTTTAAGAAATCAGCAATACCATAAAGCAAAAACAATATTAGAATTACTGGGGTGTCAGAGGAAGAAGAAAGAGAGAGGGACAGAAGGTATATTTGCACAAATCATAGCTGAGAACTGCCCTAATTTGGGGAAGGAAACAGGCATACAAGTCCAAAAGGTAGAGAGGACTCATCTCGAAATCAATAAAAATAGATCAACACCCTAACATGTAATAGTGAAGGTTGCAAATTTCAGAGATAAAGAGAAAATCCTGAAAGCAGCTTGAGACAAGAGTTTTATTTATTTTTTTAGATTTTGTGGCACATAAACTTCTTTTATTTTTTAAAGTAATAATTTAAGAGAAATAATTTATTTGCAGAAATTAAAAAACAGTTTATACCAGAGTTGAAGTATTCTTTTTTTTTTAAATATTTTTAAAAATATTCAATGAATTAACATATAATGTATTATTGGTTTCAGAGGTACAGGCTTGGTCTTACATAATACCAAGTGCTCATTACATCACATGCCCTCCTTAATGTCCATCACCCAGTTAGCCCATCCCTCCACCCCATTCCCCTCCAGCAACCCTTAGTTTGTTTCTTATGATTAAGAGTCTTTTACAGTTTATCTCCCTCTCTGGTTTGTCTTGTTTTATTTTTTCCTCTTCCCCTATGCTCCTCTGTTTTGTTTCTTAAATTCCACATATCAGTGAGATCTTATGATAATTGTCTTTCTCTGATTGACTTATTTTGCTTAGTATAATATTCTCTAGTTCCATCCACATCATTGCAAATGGAAGATTTCATTTTTTGATGGCTATGTAATATTCTACTATATATATAGGTATATGGGTGTATATATATATAGATATATATATATAGATATATATCTAGATATATATCTATATATATGATATAGATGAGCACTTGGTATATATATATAGATATATATATATAGATATATATATACACCCATATACCTATATATATATACCTATACCACATCTTCTTTATCCATGTCATCTGTTGATGGACATCTGGGCTCTTTCCATAGTTTGACTATTGTGGACATTGTTGCTATAAACATTGGGGTGCATGTGTGCCTTCAGATCACTACATTTGATTTTTGGGGTTAATAACCAGTAGTGCAATTGCTAAGTCATAGGGTAGTTCTATTTTCAACTTCCTGAGGAACCTCCATAGTGTTTTCTAGAGTGGCTGTACCAGTTTGCATTCCCACCAACAGTGTAGGAGGATTCCCCTTTCTTTGTGTCTTCATCAACATCTATCATTCCTGACTTGTTAATTTTAGCCATTCTAACTGGTGTGAGGTGGTATCTCATTGTGGTTTTGATTTGTATTTCCCTGATGCCGAATGATGTGGAGCATGTTTTCATGTGTCTGTTGGCCATTTGTATGTTTTCTTTGGAGAAATGTCTGTTCATGTATTCTGCCTATTTCTTGACTGGATTATTTGTTCTTTGAGTGTTGAGTTTGATAAGTTCTTTATAGATTTTGGATACTAGCCCTTTATCTGATATGTCATTTGCAAATATCTTCTCTCATTCCATAGGTTGTCTTTGGTTTTATCGACTGCTTCCTTTGTTGTGCAAAAGCTTTTTATCTTGAGGAAGTCCCAATAGTTCATTTTTGCCTTTGTTTCCCTTGCCTTTGGAGACGTGTCTAGCAAGAAGTTGCTGCAGCCGAGGTCACAGTGGTTGTTGCTTGTGTTCTCCTCTAGGATTTTGATGGATTTCTGTCTCACATTTAGGTCTTTCATCCATTTGGGTCTATTTTTGTGTGTGGTGTAAGAAAATGGTTGAGTTCCATTTTTCTGCATGTGGCTGTCCAATTTTTCCAACACCATTTGTTGAAGACATTGTCTTTTTTCCATTGGATGTTCTTTCCTGCTTTGTCAAAGATTAGTTGACCATAGAGTTGATGGTCCATTTCTGGTTCTCTATTCTGTTCCATTGATTTATGTGTTTTTTTTTTGTGTGTGTGTGTGTGTGTGTCTGTACCATACTGTCTTTTTTTTTTTTTTAAGATTTTATTTATTTATTCATGACAGACAGAGAGAGAGAGAGGCAGAGGGAGAAGCAGGCTCCCCGCAGAGCAGGGAGCCCGATGCGGGACTCGATCCCGGGACCCTGGGATCATGACCTGAGCCGAAGGCAGACGCTTAACCATCTGAGTCACCCAGGCGCCCCTGTACCATACTGTCTTGATGATGACAGCTTTGTAATAGAGCTTGAAGTCTGGAATTGTGATGCCACCCACTTTGGTTTTCTCTTTCAACATTCCTTTGGCTATTCAGGGCCTTTTCTGATTCCATACAAATTTTAGGATTATTTTTTCCAGCTTTGTGAAAAATGCTGATGGCATTGGATAGGGATTGCTTTGAACGTGTAGATTGCTCTGGGTAGCATAGACATTTTAACAATACTTATTTTTCCTGTCCATGAGTGTGAAATGTTTTTCCATTTCTTTGTGTTCCTCATTTTCTTTCAGAGTGTTCTATAGTTTTCTGAGTACAGATCCTTTGCCTCTTTGGTTAGGTTTATTTCTAGGTATCTTATAGTTGTGGGTGCAATAATAAATGGGATTGATTCCTTAATTTCTCTTTCTTTGAGAAAAGAGGTTCTTAATCTACAGGGATAGGAACATTAGACTGGCAGTAGATCTATCCACAGAGACCTGGCAGACTATAAAGTGCTGGCATTATATATTCAGGGTAGTAACTGAGAAAAACATGCAGCCAAGAATACTTTATCCAGCAAGGCTGTCATTCAGAAGGGAAGGAGAGATAAAGAGCTTCCAGGAAAAACAGAAACTAAAAGAATATGTGACCACTAAACCAGGCCTGCAAGAAATATTAAAGGGGATCCTGTAAGCAAAGGGAGAACCCAAAAGTAACATAGCCCAGAAAGAAACAGATAATCTACAGAAACTGGGACTTTACGGGTAATACAATGGCACTAAATTCATATCTTTCAATAGTTACTCTGAATGTAAATGGGCTAAATGCTCCAATCAGAAGACACAGAGTATTAGATTGGATAAAAAAGCAAGACCCTTCCATATGCTGTCTACAAGAGACTCATTTTAGACCTAAAGGCACTTTCAGATTGAAAGTGAGGGGTTGAAGAACCATTTATCATGCTAATGGACCTCAAAAGAAAGCTGGGGTAGCAATCCTCATATTAGAAAATTAGATGTTTAATCAAAGACTGTAGTAAGGGAGGAAGAGGGACACTATCATACTTAAAGGGTCTATACAACAAGAAGATCTAACAACTAAATATTTATGCTCCTAATTTGGGAGCAGCCAAATATATAAACCAATTAATAATCAAATTAAAGAAGCACATTGATAATAATACAATAATAGTAGGGGACTTCAACACTCCACTCACAGCAATGCACAGATCATCTAAGCAGAATATCAATAAGGAAGAAGGGCTTTGAGTGACACACTGGACCAGATGGACTTCATAGGTATATTCAGAGTATTCCATCCTAAAGCAACAGAATACACATTCTTCTTGAGTGCACCTGGAATATTTTCCAGAATAGATCACATACTGGTTCACAAATCAGGTCTCAACTGATACCAAAATGTTGGGATTATTTCCTGCATATTTTCAGACCACAATGCTTTGAAACTTGAACTCAATCACAAGAGGAAATTTGGAAGGAACTCAAATACTTGGAAGCTAAAGAGCATCCTACTAAAAAATGAATGGGTCAACCAGGAAATTAAAGAAGAATTAAAAAATTCATGGAAACAAATGAAAATGAAAACTCAGCTGTTCAAAACCTTTGGGATGCAGGAAAGGCAGTCCTCAGAGGGAAGTATATAGCAATACAAGCCTTTCTCAAAAAATTAGAAAAGTCTCAAATATACAAGCTAAACTTATACCTAAAGCAGCTGGAGATAAAACAGCAAATAAGGCCTTAAACAAGCAGAAGAAGAGAAATTATAAAGATTAGAGCAGAAATCAATGAAATAGAAACCAGAAGAACAGTAGAACAGATCAATGAAACTAGAAGTTGGTTCTTTGAAAGAATTAATAAGATTGACAAGCCCCTAGCCAGACTTATCAAAAAGAAAAAAGAAAGGACCCAAATTAATAAAATTATGAATGAAAGAAGATAGATCATGACCAACACCAAGGAAATACAGACAATTTTAAGAACATATTATGTGCAACTATATGCCAACAAATTAGGCAATCTGGAAGAAATGGATGCATTCCTGGAAACTTATAAACTACCAAAACTGAAGCAGGGAGAAATAGAAAACCTGAGCAGACCCATAACCAGCAAGGAAATTGAAGCAGTAATCAAAAATCTCCCAATAAACATGAGTCCAGGGCCAGATGGCTTCCCAAGGGAATTCTACCAAACATTTCAAGAAAAATTAATACCTATTCTTCTGAAGCTGTTTCAAAAAATTAAAATGGAAAGCAAACTTCCAAACTTCTTCTGTGAGGCCAGTATTATCTTGATCCCAAAACCAGACAAAAACCCCATCAGAAAGGAGAATTACAGACCAATATCCTTGATGAACATGGAGGTCAAAATTCTCACCAAGATACTCGCCAATAGGATCCAACAGTTACATTAAAAGGATTACTCACCATGAATAAGTGGGATTTATTTCTTACTCCTTTATTCCTTATTCAACATCTGCAAATCAACCAATGTGCTACAATACATTAATAAAAGAACAAGAACCATATGATCGTCTAATAGATGCAGAAAAAGCATCTGACAAAGTACAGCATCCTTTCTTAATTAAAACTTCCCACAGTGTAGGGATAGAGGGAACATACCTCAAAATCATAAAAAGCCATTTACGAAAAGCCCACAGTGAATATCATTCTCAATGGGGAAAAACTCAGAGCTTTTCCCCTAAGGTCAGGAACATGACGGGGATGCCCACTCTCACCACTGTTGTTCAACATAGTACTATAAGTCCTAATCTCAGCAATCAGACAACAAAAAGAAATAAAAGGCTTCCAAATCAGCAAAGAAGAAGTCAAACGCTCACTCTTCACAGATGACATAATACTTTATGTGGAAAACCCAAAAGACTCCACCCCAAAATTGCTAGAACTCATACAGGAATTCAGCAACGTGGCAGGATATAAAATAAATGCACCAAAATCAGTTGCATTTCTATACACTAACAATAAGACAGAAGGAAGAGAAATTAAGGAATCGATCCTATTTACAATTGTACCCGAAACCCTAAGATACCTAGGAATAAACCTAACCAAAGAGGTAAAGGATGTGTACTCAAAAACTACAGAATACCTATGAATGAAATTGAGGGTGACACAAAGAAATGGAAAAACATTCATGCTCATGGATTAGAAGAATAAATATTTTAAAATGTCTATGCTTCCCAGAGCAATCTACACATTCAATGCAATCCCTATCAAAATATCATAGATATTTTTCACAGAGAGGGAACAAATAATCCTAAAATTCGTATGGAATCAAAAAAGACCCTAAATAGCCAGCAGAATTTTGAAATAGAAAACAAAAACTTTTGACATCACAATTCCAGACTTCAAGCTATATTTCAAAGTTGTCATCATCAAGACAGTATGGTACTGGCACAAAAACAGACATACAGATCGATGGAACAGAATAGAGAGGCCAGAAATGGACTCAAATTCTTTGGTCAACTAATCTTCAAGAAAACAGGAAAGAATATCTAATGGCAAAAAGACAGTCTCTTCAACAAATTGTGTTGGAAAATTGGACAGCCACATGCAGAAGAATGAAACTCAGCCATTTTCTTACACCATACACAAAAATAGACTCAAATGGATGAAAGACCTAAATGTGAGACAGAAATCCATCAAAATCCTAGAGGAGAACACAGGCAACAACCACTGTGACCTCGGCCACAGCAACTTTTTGCTAGACACATCTCCAAAGGCAAGGGAAACAAAGGCAAAAATGAACTATTGGGTCTTCATCAGGATAAAAAGCTTTTGCACAGCAAAGCAAACAGTTGACAAAACTAAAAGACAACCTACAGAATGGGAGAAGATATTTGCAAATGACAAATCTGATAAAGGGTTAATATCCAAAATCTATAAGGAATTTACCAAAGTCAACACCCAAAGAACAAATAATCCAGTCAAGAAATGGGCAGAAGACATTAATAGACATTTCTCCAAAGAAGGCATACAAATGAAAAAATGCTCAACATCACTTGGCATCAGGGAAATACAAATCAAAACCACAATCAGATACCACCTCACACCAGTCACAATGGCTAAAAAACAAGTCAGGAGACAACAAATGTTGGTGAGTATGTGAAGAAAGTAGAATGCTCTTACGCTGCTGGGGGGAATGCAGTCTGGTGCATCCACTCTAGAAATTGGTATGGAGGTTCCCTGTGACCAAGCATTTGTACTAGCTGGTATTTACCCAAAATACAAATGTAGTGGTCCGAAGGCACACGTGCACCCTAATGTGTATAGCAGCAAGGTCCACGAAAGCCGAACTATGGAAAGAGCCCAGATGTCTATCAACCTCTGCTATATATATACAATGGAATATTTCTCCACCATCAGTAAAAAAGAAATCTTACCATTTGCAATGACATGGATGGAACTAGAGGGTATTATGCTAAGCAAAATAAGTCAATCAGAGAAAGACAATTATATGATTTCACTCATGTGGAATTTAAGAAAAAAACAGAGGATCATAGGGGAGGGGAGGGAAAAATAAAATAAGATGAAACCAATAAGAGACTCTACAGTAAGAAACAAACTGAGGATTGGTGGAGGGGAGATGGGTGGAAGGATGGGATAACTGAGTAATGGGCATTAAGGAGGGCACATGATGTAATGATCACTGTGTGTTATATACAAGTGATGAATCATTGAACTCTACCTCTGAAACTAATAATACACTATATGTTAATTAGTTGAATTTAAATAAAATTAAATTAAAAAAGAAGAAGTTATAGGGAGAAAGCAAAATTAAACTGATAGACAGTAGAAGGGAGGAAATAAAGATAAAAATAAAGAACAATAAATTAGAAAATAAATGTATAATAGAGAACCAACAAATCTAAGTTTTGTTCTTTGTTAAGATTTCTAAAATTGACAAATCCTCATCAAGACTTATTAAGAAAAGAAAAGGCACACATAATCAATATTAGTAATAAAAATGAAATTATTAGAGGGACGCCTGGGTGGCTCAGTTGATTAAGCGTCTGCCTTCGGCTCAGGTCATGATCCCAGGGTCCTGGGATCGAGTCCCGCATCGGGCTCTCTGCTCCGTGGGGAGCCTGCTTCTCCCTCTGCCTCTGTCTCTCTCTCTGCCTCTCATGAATAAATAAATAAAATCTTAAAAAAAAAAAAGAAATCATTAGAGACCCTGTGGATATTATAAAGATAATAAGATAGGAAGGCATTATGAACAACATTGAAACATAGGAAAAATGAACAAATTTCTAAAAAAAATAAAAAAGCCTCGATACCTACCTCACATCATACACAAAAATCAATTCCACTAGATTGCAGATTTAAATATGAAAGCCAAGCAGTAAGCCTTGAGACAGGAAAAGATTTCTTAAACTTAACAGAAATAAAAACTAAACCTTAAGGTGAAAGATGAAGTAAATTTTTTTCTATTAATATTGGGATTTTAACTTATTAAATGATACCATTAAGAAAATGAAGAGGCAACCTCTGAGAGTGGATATTTGCAACACAAATAAGTAGAATTCAAATCTATAAGTAAAAATCTTATCAATGAATAAGAAAAAGACAACACACTAGGAAAATGGGTATTAACCAGCAGTTCACAAAAAATGATATCCAAATGGCCAACATCTATATGAAAAGGTGCTCAGTGAGTTGTCTCTGATACCTTCTGAGAATGGGTGAAATTAAGAAGACTGACAATACTGAACACTGTTGAGAATGTACAGCTGCCCCAGTTCTTATCAACGGTGTACAATGGCATAAACAGTGCCTTTGAAGAACTGCTTGGCATCATCTAATAAAGTCAAAGATATGCATATCCAATAGCCCAGTCACTCAACCCCCAAAGCTACCAAGAAACATGCACAAAAGGTATGCATGATAGCTACACTCTGGAAACAGCCCAGAGGTTTATCAACAGGGCAAGGTAAACAATTTATGGTTCTTTCCTTCAAATGTTGCTCAACATACACAAAAACAGCTTGGATGAATCTATAAACATGTTGAATAAGAGAAGCAAGACATGAGAACACTTATTGTTTGATTCTATTTATATTAAGTTCTAAAAACCCAACACAACTGAGCCATTTTGTTTAAGAATATATGCTTACATGTTAAGCATGAATGTGGTTACCCAGTAGGTCAAGAGAGGGTTACTCTGAGCTAAGAGGTGAAAACCCATTAAACTGTAATATTTGTTTTGTATACTTTTGTATATGTGATATTTCACAATAAAAAAGATTTTGTTTAAAAACAAAAAGCCTTACTCAGTTAAGAATTTACCTAATACCCACCACCTAGTAAATATTTAAGAGTCTGCCAGTTGTAGTGGGGGATGGAAATGAAGTATGTGCTTTTTGCTCCTCTGCAAATGCTTAAAATCTAATTTTATGAAGAAAACAAAAAATATCTAAGTTTACTAGAGAGAAATTATGTATGAAGAATTAGTTTGGAAATAGGCAGAGGAATTTCCAAGATGGAGGAATAATTAATAAAATCATGGAGTTGGGGTTGAGTAGGAATTGAATAGGAGCCTGCCGGCACATCTGGATTACAGGGGCTAAAGGGTAGTGCAAAAAAGCCTTGTTTTTGAGGAGCCGTTTCAGAACGTTTTGAAGTCTGAGCTGTGGTCAGTGAATATAGCAAGGTCTATGTGGAATTCTGTCCTTCCTTCCCTCCCTCTGTCCTTCTTTGCTTCAATGTTTATTGGGCAATACTCTGTGCTAGAGCCCAATTTGGTGGGCAAGGTCTGTCTTTAGGGAGCATCCATTCACTTCACCTCGCTGGGATAAAGGAACTGGAACCCGGCTGAGGCAGGCCCAACCTGAGCCTTGATGCAAATTTTACAAAGGCATAGAGTCTTTATTTTATTTATTTATTTTTAAAGATTTTATTTATTAATTTGACAGAGAGAGAGACACAGCAGAGAGAGGGAACACAAGCAGGGGGAGTGGGAGAGGGAGAAAAAGACTCTGCATGGAGCAGGGAGCCCTATGCGGGGCTTGATCCCAGGACCCTGGGACCATGACCTGAGCTGAAAGGAAGACGTTTAATGACAGAGCCACCCAGGCGCCCAGACAGAGTCTTTAAAGCAAACATTGCATCACTGCACAACCTGCAGGTTGGAGCCAGGGTGAGTGCTCAGAGCCCAAGGTGGCTGCTCTGTCCACTGAAGTTGTTGCATAGCCAACCCACAGCACTCCAGTAAGACTGGAGCTGGAGTGGCCCTGGGGTGGGCCAGGCAGCAAGTGGGTTCTGGGGATGCCTAGAAGGCAGTGACGACCAGGCACTGCCATGCTTGTGTTTCCTGGTGTGTGCCAGGCTGTGGGTGCCCTGTGCTTGGGAGCACAAGGGGCAGAGAAATGTAATCCACACCCATCCCCAGTTAGGGCTTTACAGAGGTAGTGACTTGAGGATGAAGGCCTTGGAAGGGAGGGCTTAAGTGGAGTGTTCTGAAGTCAGGGGTTGCTGTGTCCCAGAGAGCCCGAGACACATCCCCTGTACACAGGTAAGAGGCAGGGGAGGGGATGGGGGCAAGGATCCAGACAGGGGTGGTGAGCAGGTGTGCCCACCTGGGGCTGTACACCATGCCTCTTGGGTCTCAAGGGGTCAGTCTTAATCACAGCAGGATTTAGCAGGTGAGACTGGAGAGAAGTTTGCCTTATTCCTCCCTGGGGTCCCACCCTCAGACACGCCAAGTCCCTGGGTTTAGCGCGCACAGTGGCATCCTGATATTGGCCTCTGACTGAGTGCTGCCAAAGACCCAAAGATCTCTGTTTATCCCTCACGTCCAGAGAACCTTTTCTTAATCTGGAGAGTACTCTCTTTTCATGCCCTTCCAGAGACAGGGCCAGAGCCTCCTCACTTAATTTCCTACTCTTCAGAACACTTAGAAAAATCTCAAAAAGCCACCACCTCTCTGAATCCACAGTACCCAAATGAAATCCTGTGTCCTGAGAATCCAGTTATAGGGGTGACCATGCTGCCACATGTTGGGGTTGGCCACAGAGAAGACATTGGCTGCAAGGATGCTCTGAAGCCTGTGGACCCTTGGTGCCAGCAACCAGAGGGCCAAACCCATACCTGCATATGGACACTTCTGGTGTACTGTTCTCTCAATGATAGCCCCCTCTGGGTCCTCTGAGGGGACTTTGGGCCTCCATCCTTGCTTTCTGCAGTTCTTCACCCTCATCAGGTCTCCCTCCATTCCATTATGATTCAGCCTCTCTTTGCCACCAATGCTTGCACCCATTGATGGCAGCTCCAGTGAGCTCCATGTCTCCATGCTCTGAGGACTCTTTTTAGCTGACTCTAGGCACATGGTCAACCATTTCTTCCTCCTCGAAACATTCTTCCCTTAGCCTCCCTGACACCAAACTGTATTAGTTTTCCTTCTGCCTCTTGCTGTTGTTCAATTCCTCTGCTTGGTTATCCTAACTGGTAAATGCTCCCCTTCCTCTGAGTTCTGTACATTTCTCCTTTCCCAGGCTATCTGTGGACTCCTGCAGCTTCAGTCAAAGAGCCCTGTGTGGCTCTAGACTCTTATCTTGTCTCAGGTTTGGCCTCTCCCTGTTGCCACCCCCTCGGCCACCCCCTCCCCAGTATATCTCACATCATAGGCAGCCTGCCACAAAGCTGGCCTTCTGCTGTCCCCACCTTCCCTTAGAAATGACACCATGATTTACTCAAGTGCTCAGACCAAATACCCAGTAGTCAACTTCAGTGCTTCCTTTCCTTTCATCTGGTCCCGATATTCTACCTCTAAGTCTCCCCACTTATTCCTGCTTCACCTCATGCTTTGGTCCACCCCCTCTAGAGTCCCTCCAGCCACAGTGGCTCTCTAACTCTTCCTGACAGACACCCTTGTCCTTGTCCAGTCCAGTTTCCATGGGGTAACCAGAATAGTCTTATTTAAAAACGTAAATTTGATTATATAAAATCATGGAGTTGGGGTTGAGTAGGAATTGAATAGGAGCCTGCCGGCACATCTGGATTACAGGGGCTAAAGGGTAGTGCAAAAAAGCCTTGTTTTTTTGCCTTGTCTATGCCTAGAACTCTACAAGTGTTTTCCCATTCCCATTAGCATAAACTCCCAGCTGGTCTAAAACCTTGCATGATTTCTCTTTACTTTCTTCTGCAGCCTCACTCTGTGCCACCTTCCAATCTGCTCTCTTCTTTTTGTTTACTAACATACTATGTTTTTTTCTGCTGCAGAGATGTCATACATCCTGTTTCCTCTACGTGGAGAGTGAAATTATCTCTCCCTCTCTTGCCTATGTCCTACCTATCATTCAGGTTTCCTAGATTAAAGGTCACTTCTTTGGATGTTGCTGGAGTTTTGATTAGGGTTGCACTGAATCTATAGATCAAGTTGGGAAAAATTGAATATTTTGAAAATATTGAGTCTTCCTACCCACGAACATGGGATATCTCTCCATTTATTCAGGACTTCTTTTATTTCTTTCATAAGTTTTATAGTTTTCTTTATATAGATTTGCATATATTTTTGTTAGATTTATACATAAGCATTTCATTTTTGGGGTGCTGCTTGTAAATGTATAGTGTTTTAAAATTTAAATTCCACTTGTTCCTTATTGGTAAATAGGAAAGCAATTAACTTGTGCATTAACCTTGGATCCTGCAACCTTACTATATAATTGCTTATTAGTTCCAAGAATTTTTTTCTTCTGAATTCTTTGGGATTTTCTTTATAGACAAATAGGTCACTGGTAAACAGAAAGTTTTATTTCTTCTTTCCCAACCTGTATGGCTTTTCTTGTCTTATTGCATTAGCTAGGACTTTGAATACAATGTTGGATAGGCCTGGTGTGAGGGCAGTATTCTTGCCTTATTCTTGATATTGGGGGGAAAGCATCTAATTTCTCATAATTTAAGTATAATATAAGCTGTAGGGTTTTTGTTAAGGTTTTTTTTTTTTTTAATCAAGTTGAGAAAGTTCCCTTTTATTCCTAATTTGCTGAAAGTTTTAATCATAAATGGGTATTGGACTTTGTCAAAGGCTCTTTCTGCATCCACTGACATGGTTATGTGATTTTTCTTCTTTAGCCTGTTTGCATGATGATTATATTTGTTGATTTTTGAATGTTGAAGTAACCTGTATACTTGGGATAAATTCCAATTGGTTGCAGCATATAACTCTTTTATAATTGTTGGATCCAATTTGCTAACATTTTGTTGAAGATTTTTGCTTCTATGTTCATGAGAAATATTGGTCCGTAGTTTTCCTTTTTTAATTATTTAAATTCAATTAGCCATATAGTACATTAGTTTCAGATGTAGTGTTCAATAATTTATCAGTTGTGTATTATACCCGTGTTCATCACATCACATGCCTCCTTAATGCCCATCACCCAATTACCCCATTCCACCCACACACTGCCCATCCAGCAACCCTCAGTTTGTTTTCTATAGTTAAAGTGTCTCTCATGGTTTTTCTCTCTCTCTAGTGACTTCCCATTCAGTTTTCCCTCCCTTCCCCTATGATCCTTTGCACTGTTTCTTATATTCCACGTATGAGTGAAACCATATTGTAGTTTTCTTTTCTTGTAAGGTCTTTATTAGGGTGATGCTGGCAATGCCCTTATAGAATAAGTTAGAAGTGTTCCTTCTACTTCCATTTTCTGAAAAGATTATAGAGAATTGGTATCATTTTTCCTTAAATACTTGATAGAATTTACCAGTAACACTATCTGAGTATAGTGTTTTGTTTTTTGGAAGGTTATTAAGTATTGATTCAATTTCTTTAATAGATATAGGTCTATTCAGATTATATATTTCTCCTTGTGTTTTTTTTTCTTGTCAAATTTTTATTTAAATTCTACTTAGTTAACATATATGCAATGTTGGTTTCAGAAGTAGAATTCAGTGATTCATCACTTACATACATCAATTCCCAAAGCTCATCATATTAAGTGCCCTCCTTAATATCCATCACCAATCTAGTCCACTGCCACCCACTTTCCTCTAACACCCCTCAGTTTGTTCTCTATCAGTCTCTTATAGTTTGTTTCCCTTTCTCTTTTTTCCCTTTTCCCCCTTCCCTTATGTTCATCTGTTTTTTTTCTTAATTCCACACATGAGTGAAATCATATGGTATTTTTCTTTCTCTGACTGACTTATTTCGCTTAGCGTAATACACTCTAGCTCCATCCATGTCATTGCAAATGACAAAATTTCATTCTTTTTGATGGCTGAGTAATATTCATAATAAATATATAAAACATTCATAATATGAATATTCAAAATATTCATAATAAATATATAAAATATATCTATTTACCAGAACTTCTTTATTCATTTATCAGTCAATAAACATTTGGGCTCTTTTCATAGTTTAGCTATTGTTGATAATGCTGTTATGAACATCAGGGTGCATGTGCCTCTTCCAATCAGTGTTTTTGTATCCTTTGGATGAATACCTAGTAGCGCAATTGCTAGGTCATTGGGTAGCTCTATTTTTAACTTTTTGAGAAACTTCCATACTGTTTTCCAGAGTGGCTGCATCAGCTTGCATTCCCAACAGTGTAAGAGGGTTCCCCTTTCTCTGCATCCTCCCCAACATCTGTTGTTTCCTCTGTTGTTAATTTTAGCCATTTTGACAAGTGTGAGGGGATATCTCATTGTGGTTTTGATTTGTATTTCCCTGATGAGTGATGTTGAGCACCTTTTCATGTGTCTGTTAACCATCTGGATGTCTTCTTTGGAAAAGTGTGTATTCATGTCTTCTGCCCATTTCTTAACTGGATTATTTGTTCTTTGGGTGTTCACTTTGGTAAGTTCTTTATAGATTTTGGATACTAACCCTTTATCAGATTTGTCATTTGCAAATATCTTCTCCCATTCCATAGGCTGCCTTTTAGTTTTGTTGTTTCCTTTGCTGTGCAGAAGCTTTTTATCTTGAAGTCCCAGTAGTTCACTTTTGCTTTTGTTTCCTTTGCCTCCAGAAATGTGTCTAGTAAGACCTTGCTGTGGCCAAGATCAAAGAGGTTGCTGCCTGTGTTCTCCTCTAGGATTTTGATGGTTTCCTGTCTTTCATCCATTTTGAATTTATTTTTAGTGTATGGTGTAGCAAAGTGGTCCAGTTTCATTTTTCTGCATGTTGCTGTCCAGTTTCCCTAACACCACTTGTTGAAGAGACTCTTTTCCATTGGATATTCTTTCCTGCCTTGTTGAAGATTGGTTGACCATCGAGCTGAAGGTCCATTTCTGGGTTTTCTATTCTGTCCCATTGTTCTATGTGTCTGTTTTTGTTCCAGTGCCATACTGTCTTGAGGAATACAGCTTTGAAATATAGCTTGAAGTCCAGAATTGTGATGCCTCCAGCTTTGCTCTTCTTTTTCAAGATTGAAGATTGGTTTGGCTATTCAGGCTCTTTTGTGGTTCCATACAAATTTTAGGATTGTTTGTTTCAGCTCTGTGAAAAATGCTGGTGGTATTTTGATAGGGATTACATTAAATGTGGCGATTGCCTTGGGTAGCATTGACATTTTAACAATATTTGTTCTTCCAGTCCACGAGTATGGAATATCTTTCCATTTCTTTGTGTCCTCTTCAATCAATTTCTTTCATCAGTGTTTTATAGTTTTCAGAGCACAGATCTTTTACCTCTTTGGTTAGGTTCTTTCCTAGGTATCTTATTGTTTTTGGTGCAATTGCAAATGGGATTAATTCCTTGATTTCTTTTTCTGCTGCTTTGTTATTGTTGTATAGAAATGCAACAGATTTCTGTATATTGACTTTATATCCTATGACTTTGCTGAATTCATGTATTAGTTATAGCAATTTTTTGGTGGAGTCTTTTGGGTTTTCTACATAGAATATCATGTTGTCTGTGAAATGTGAGTTTGCCTTCTTCCTTGATGACTGGCATGCCTTTTATTTCTTTTTGTTGTCTGATTGCTGAGGCTAGGACTTCAGTACTATGTTAAATAGTAATGGTGAGAGTGAACATCCTTGTGTTGTTTCTGACCAAAGGGGAAGGCTCTCAGTTTTTCCCCATTGAGGATGATATTAGCTGTGGGTCTTTTGTATGTGGCCTTTATGATGTTGAGGTATGTTCCATCTATCATACTTTGTTGAGGGTTTTTATCAAGAAAGGATGCTGTATTTTATCAAATGCTTTTTCTGCATCTATTGACAGGATCATATTGTTACTATCCTTTCTTTTATCAATGTGGTGTATCATGTTGATGGATTTGTGAATATTGCACCACCCCTGCAGCCCAGGAATAAATTCCACTTGATTGTGGTGAATAATTCTTTGAATGTACTGTTAAATTCATTTTGCTAGTATCTTGGTGAGAATTTTTGCATCCATTTTCATTAAGGATATTGGTCTGTAATTCTTTTTAGTGGGGCTTTTGGTTTTGGAATCAAGGTAATGCTAGCCTCGTAGAATGAGTTTGGAAGTTTTCCTTCCATTTTTATTTTTTAGAAGTTTGAGAGGAATGGGTATTAACTGTTCTTTAAATGTCTGGTAAAAATCCCCTGGGAAGCCATCTGGCCCTGGACTTTTGTTTGTTGGGAGATTTTTTTATTACTGTTTCAATTTCTTTGCTGGTTATGGGTCTGTTCAAATTTTCTATTTCTTCATGTTTCAATTTTGCTAGTTTGTATTGTCTAGTAATTTAACCATTTTTTTCCAGATTGCCTAATTTGTTGGCATATAATTTTTCATAGTATTCTAATTGTTTTTCTGTGGTGTTGGTTGTGATCTCTCCCCTTTCATTTGTGATTTTATCTATTTGGGTCCTTTCTCTTTTCTTCTTGAGAAGTCTGGCTAAGGGTTTATCAATTTTAGAAATTCTTTCAAAGAACCAGGTCTTGGTTTTGTTGGTCTGTTCTACCACTTCGTTGTTGTTTCTATATCATCGATTCCTGCTCTAATCTTTATTATTTCTCTTCTTCTGTTGGATTTAGGCTTTATTTGCTGTTCCTTTTCTAGCTCCTTTAGGTGTAAGGTTAGGTTTTTTATTTGAAACTTTTCTTGCTTCTTGAGATAGGCCTGTATTGCAATATCCTTCCCTTTTAAAACCACCTTTGCTGCATCCCAAAGGTTCTGAACTGATGTGTTTTCATTTTCATTTGCTTCAACGTACTTTTAAATTTCATCTTTAATTTCCTGGTTAACCCATTCATTCTTTAGTAGGATCCTCTTTTACCTCCATGTATTTGAGGTCTTTCCAAATTTTTTCTTGTGGTTGACTTCAAGTTTCATAGTGTTGTGGTCTGAAAATATGCATGGTATGATCCCAGTCTTTTTTTACTTGTTGAGGGATAAATCATCCATGACCCAGTATGTGATCTATTCTGGAGGATGTTCCATGTGAACTCGAAAATATGTGTGTTCTGCTGCTTTAGATGAAATGCTCTGAATATATCTGTTAGGTCTATCTGGTCCAGTGTGTCATTCAAAGCCACTGTTTTCTTGTTGATCTTCTCCTTAGATGATGTGTCCATTGCTGTGAGTGGGGTGTTAAAGTCCCCTACTATTTTTGGATTATTACCGATGAGTTTCTTTTTTTTTTAATTATTATGTTATATTAATCACCATACATCATTAGTTTTTGATGTAGTGTTCCATGATTCATTGTTTGCATATAACATCCAGTGCTCCATACAGAATGTGCCCTCTTTAATAACCATCACCAGGCTAACCCATCCTCCCACCCCCCTCCCCTCTAGAACCCTCAGTTTGTTTTTCAGAGTCCATCGTCTCTAATGGTTCATCTCCTCCTCCGATTTCCCCCCCTTCATTCTTCCCTTCCTGCTATCTTCTTCTTCTTCTTCTTCTTTTTTAACATATAATGTATTATTTGTTTAAGAGGTACAGGTCTGTGATTCAACAGTTTTGCACAGTTCACAGCACTCACCATAACACATACCCTCTCCAATGTCTATCACCCAGCCACCCCATCCCTCCCACCAACCACCACTCCAGAAACCCTCAGTTTGTTTCCTGAGATTAAGAATTCCTCATATCAGTGAGGTCATATGATACATGTCTTTCTCTGATTGACTTATTTTGCTCAACATAACACCCTCCAGTTCCATCCACGTTGTTGCAAATGGCAAGAATTCATTCCTTTTGATGGCTGCATAATATTCCATTGTATATATATATGACATCTTCTTTATTCATTTATCTGTTGATGGACATCTTGGCTCTTTCCATACTGTGTCGATGGATATCTTGGCTCTTTCCACTGTTTGGCTATTGTGGACATTGCTGCTATAAACATCGGGGTGCACATACCCCTTTGGATCCCTACATTTGTATCTTTGGGGTAAATACCCAGTAGTGCAATTGCTGGATCATATGGTAGCTCTATTTTCAACTTTTTGAGGAACCTCCATACAGTTTTCCAGAGTGGTTGCACCAGCTTGCATTCCCACCAACAGTGTAGGAGGGTTCCCCTTTCTTTGCATCCCTGCCAACATCTGTCATTTCCCGACTTGTTAATTTTAGCTATTCTGACTGGTGTGAGGTGATATCTCATTGAGGTTTTGATTTGGATTTCCCTGATGCTGAGCAATATTGAGCACTTTTTCATGTGTCTGTTGGCCATTTGGATGTCTTCTTTGGAAAAATATCTGTTCATGTCTTTTGCCCATTTCTTGATTGGATCATTTGTTCTTTGGGTGTTGAGTTTAAGAAGTTCTTTATAGATTTTTGATACTAGCCCTTTATCTGATATGTCATTTGCAAATATCTTCTCCCATTCTGTCAGTTGTCTTTTGGTTTTGTTGACTGTTTCTTTTGCTGTGCAAAAGCTCTTTATCTTGATGAAGTCCCAATACTTCATTTTTACCCTTGCTTCCCTTGCCTTTGGCAATGTTTCTAGGAAGAAGTTGCTGCAGCTGAGGTCAAAGAGGTTGCTGCCTGTGTTCTCTTTTAGGATTTTGATGGACTCCTGTCTCACATTGAGGTCTTTCAACCATTTGGAGTCTATTGTTGTGTGTGGTGTAAGGAAATGGTCCAGTTTCATTCTTCTGCATGTGGCTGTCCAATTTTCCCAACACCATTTGTTGAAGAGACTCTCTTTTTTCCATTGGACATTCTTTCCTGCTTTGTTGAAGATTAGTTGACCATAGAGTTGAGGGTCCATTTCTGGGCTCTCTATTCTGTTCCTTTGATCTATGTGTCTGTTTTTGTGTCAGTACCATACTGTCTTGATGATGACAGCTTTGTAATAGAGTTTGAAGTCCGGAATTATGATGCCGCCAGCTTTTCTTTTCTTTTTCAACATTCCTCTGGCTATTCGGGGTCTTTTCTGGTTCCATACAAATTTTAGGATGATTTGTTCCATTTCTTTGAAAAAAGTAGATGGTATTTTGATGGGAATTGCTTTGAATGTGTAGATTGCTCTAGGTAGCATTGACATCTTCACAATATTTGTTCTTCCAATCCCTGAGCATGGAACGTTTTTCCGTTTCTTTTTGTCTTCCTCAATTCCCTTCCTGAGTATTTTATAGTTTTCTGAGTACAGATTCTTTGCCTCTTTGGTTAGATTTATTCCTAGGTATCTTACGGTTTTGGGTGCAATTGTAAATGGGATGGACTCATTAATTTCTCTTTCTTCTGTCTTGTTGTTGGTGTTTAGGAATGCCACTTATTTCTGTGCATTGATTTTATATCCTGCCACTTTACTATATTCCTGTATGAGTTCTAGCAGTTTTGGGGTGGAGTCTTTTGGGTTTTCCACATAAAGTATCATATCATCTGCAAAGAGTGAGAGTTTGACTTCTTCTTTGTCCATTTGGATGCCTTTTATTTCTTTTTGTTGTCTGATTGCTGTGGCTAGGACTTCTAATACTATGTTGAATAGCAGTGGTGATAGTGGACATCCCTGCTGCATTCCTGACCTTCGGGGAAAAGCTCTCAGTTTTTCCCCATTGAGAATGATATTCACTGTGGGTTTTTCATAGGTGGCTTTTATGATATTGAAGTAGGTACCCCCTATCCCTATACTCGGAAGAGTTTGGATCAAGAAAGGATGCTGTACTTTGTCAAATGCTTTTTCTGCATCTATTGAGAGGATCATATGGTTCCTGTTCTTTCTTTTGTTAATGTATTGTATTACATTGTTTTGTGGATGTTGAACCAACCTTGCAGCCCAGGGATAAATCCCACTTGGTCGTGGTGAATATCCTTTTAATGTAGTGTTGGATCCTATTGGCTAGTATTTTGGTGAGAATTTTTGCATCCATGTTCATCAAGGATATTGGTCTATAATTCTCCTTTTTGATGGGGTCTTTGTCTGGTTTGGGGATCAAGGTAATGGTGGCCTCATAAAACGGGTTTGAAGTTTTCCTTCCATTTCTATTTTTTGGAACAGTTTCAGAAGAATAGGTATTAATTCTTCTTAAATGTTTGGTAGAACTCCCCTGGGAAGCCATCTGGCCCTGGGCTTTTGTTTGTTGGGAGACTTTTGATGACTGCTTCAATTTCCTTAGTGGTTATAGGTCTGTTCAGGTTTTCTATTTCTTCCTGATTCAGTTTTGGTAGTTAATACATCTCTAGGAATGCATCCATTTCTTCCAGATTTTCTAATTTGCTGGCGTATATTTGCTCATAATATGTTCTTATAATTGTTTGTATTTCTTTGGTGTTGGTTGTGATATCTCCTCCTTCATTCATGATTTTGTTTATGTGGGTCATTTCTCTTTTCTTTTTGATAAGTCTGGCCAGGGGTTTATCAATCTTCTTAATTCTTTCAAAGAACCAGCTCCTAGTTTCATTGATCTGTTCTACTGTTCTTTTGGTTTCTATTTCATTGATTTCTGCTCTGATCTTTATTATTTCTCTTCTCCTGCTGGGTTTAGGCTTTATTTGCTGTTCTTTCTCCAGCTCCTTTAGGTGTAGGGTTAGGGTGTGTATTTGAGACCTTTCTTGTTTCTTGAGAAAGGTTTGTATTGCTATATACTTTCCTCTTAGGACTGCCTTTGCTGCATCCCAAAGATTTTGAACAGTTGTGTTTTCATTTTCATTGGTTTCCATGAATTTTTTTAATTCTTCTTTAATTTCCTGGTTGACCATTCATTATTTACTAGGATGTTCTCTAGCCTCCATGTACTTGAGTTCTTTCCAACTTTCCTCTTATGATTGAGTTCTAGTTTCAAAGCATTGTGATCTGAAAATATGCAGGGAATGATCCCAATCTTTTGGTAACAGTTGAGACCTGATTTGTGACCTAGAATGTGATCTATTCTGGAGAATGTTCAATGGGTACTAGAGAAGAATGTGTATTCTGTTGCTTTGGGATGGAATGTTCTGAATATATCTGTGAAGTCCATTTGGTCCAGTGTGTCATTTAAAGTCTTTATTTCCTTGTTGATCTTTTGCTTAGATGATCTGTCCATTTCAGTGAGGGGGGTGTTAAAGTCCCCCAGTATTATTGTATTGTTGTCAATGTATTTCTTTGCTTTTGTTTTTAATTGGCTTATATAATTAGCTGCTTCCATGTTAGGGGCATAGATATATACAATTGTTAATCTTCTTGTTGGATAGACCTTTTAAGTGGGATATAGTGTCCTTCCTCATCTCTTATTACAGTCTTTGGTTTAAAGTCTAATTTGTCTGATATAAGGATTGCCATCACAGCTTTCTTTTGGTGTCCATGAGCACGGGAAATGGTTTTCCACCCCTTCACTTTCAATCTGGTGTTGTCTTTGGGCCTAAAATGAGTCTCTTGCAGACAGCATATTGATGGGTCTTGTTTTTTAGTCCAATCTGATACCCTGTTTCTTTTGATTGGGGCATTTAGCCCATTTACATTTAGGGTAACTATTGAAAGATATGAATTTAGTGCCATTCTATTGCCTATAAGGTGACTGTTACTGTAGATTGTCTCTGTTCCTTTCTGGTCTATGTTGCTTTTAGGCTCTCTCTTTGCTTAGAGGACCCCTTTCAATATTTCTTGTAGGGCTGGTTACATGTTTGCAAATTCCTTTAGTTTTTGTTTGTCCTGGAAGCTTTTTATCTCTCCTTTCCATTTTCAATGAGAGCCTACCTGGATATAGTATTCTTGGCTGCCTATTTTCCTCATTTAGTGCTCTGAATATATCCTGCCAGTCCTTTCTGGCCTGCCAGGTCTCTGTGGATATGTCTGTTGCCAATCTAATGTTTCTACCATTGTAGGTTACAGATCTCTTGTCCTGAGCTGCTTTCAGGATTTTCTCTTTGTCTCTGAGACTTGTAAGTTTTACCATTAGATGTTGGGGTGTTGATGTATTTTTATTGATTTTGAGAGGGATTCTTTGTACCTCCTGGATTTTGATGCCTGTTTCCTTCCCCAAATTAGGGAAGTTCTCTGCTATAATTTGCTCCAATATACCTTCTGCCCCTCTCTTTCTTCTTCTTCAGGGATCTTAATTATTCTAATGTTGTTTCATCTTATAATCACTTATGTCTCGAATTCTGCCCTCGTGATCCCATAGTTGTTTATCTCTTTTTTTCTCAGCTTCTTTATTTTCCATCATTTCGTCTTCTATGTCACTAATTCTTTCTTCTGCCTCATTTATCCTAGCAGTTAGAGCCTCCATTTTTGATTGCACCTCATTAATAGCCTTTTTCATTTCGACTTGGTTAGATTTTAGGTCTTTATTTCTCCAGAAAGGGTTTCTCTAATAACTTCCATGCTTTTTTCAAGCCCAGCTAGTATCTTTAAAATCATCATTCTGAACCCTAGTTCTGACATCTTACTAATGTCCATATTGATTAGGTCCCTGGGAGTCAGTACCGCCTCATGTTCTTTTTGTTGAGGTGATTTTTTTCCATCTTATCATTTTGTCCAGAGGAGAATAGATGAATGAGAGAACAAAACGCTAATAGGGTAATAACATCCCCAGAAAATATACACTAAAGAAATCAGAAATGACCTGAAACCAGGGGAAAAGAAAGGGAAAGAAAGAAAAAGAAAATGAAAAAAAAAAATAAAAGAAAAAGAAAAAATAAAAACAAACAAAAATGAAACAAAACAAAGAAAACAGAGTATGATCAAATATGATCAGGCTGGTGCATAGATCAGTGCCACACACTAGATTTTGGGTGTATTTTCGTTTGTTAGAAGAAAGTGCCTCCCAAAATTTTGAAGAAAGAAAAACTTATATAGGTATATAAATAAGCGTTAAGATGAAAATTATAAAAGATTTTATAAAAGGAATTGATAAGATAAGAAGTTGGTTGAAAGAAAGAAGAGGATTTAAAAAAAAAGAGAATATGATCAGGCAGGAGACTAGAACAAAACCATGCACTAGAGATTTAGAGTATATTTTCATCTGTTAGAAGAAACTGTATCTCAAAATTTTAAAAAGAGAACAACTTATATATATATACCAAAAATAAGGGTAACTACTATAAAGGGATAGAATATGACTCTAAAAATGAAAAATAAAAATTATTTTTTAAAAAAAGGATTGATAAGATGTTGTTGAAAAAGGGGAAAAGAAAATTAAAAAAAAAAACAGTTAAAAAAATTGACTTTGAAAGACTAAAGAATCATGGATAAAAGGCCATGAATTCTATTTGCAGTATTCCCCTAGCGCTGGAGTTCTGCCGTTCTTATTGATCAGTAAACTTGGTCTTGGCTGGCTGTTCTTGCTGATATTCTGGGGGAGGGGCCTGTTGCCATGGCTCCCAAATGTCTTTGCCAGAGGCGGAATTGCCCCGCCCTTGCCTGGTCCAGGCTAAGTAATCTGCTGGGGTTGTTCTCTGGAGCTTTTGTTCCCTGGAAGCTTTCCATACAGCTTGGGAGGACGAGAGTGAAAATGGCAGCCTCCCAATCTCCACCTGGAGGAGCCAAGAACTCAGGGTCCCACTCCTCAGTGAGCCCCCAGAGAAAAGCAGTCAATCACTCCTGTCTCCCAGGTCTCAAGCCGTACTCCGTGCTCATCCGGCAAGTGACTGAGCGTTTCTATCTCTGGCACACTACCCCATGTGGAGTCTCCAAACCCAGCAGATCCCTGCAGTGTGCTCCCGCACCACTCCTCCCTGGGGGGAGGAAGGGGAGTCTCCCCAGATCTGCCACTTGTTGGGTCCCTGCTGGAAGAGCAGTGGCTCGACTGTGCCGTGGATCACAGTTTATGGCGACCCCGAGCTGAGAGCCCATGCCTCTGCTCTATCTCTGCAGCTGGTTTCCCTGCTCCAATACCTGGGAGCTCTGCTGCACTCAGGCACCCCCAGTCTTTCTGTGACCCTGAGGGTCCTGAGACCACACTGTCTCAGCGAGGGTCTCCCCTGCCTTAAGCCACCAGAGCAACATCCCTCAGCGGAGCAGACTTCTAAAAATTCCGATTTTGTGCTCTGCTGCTCTATCACTTGCCAGAAGTGGCCGTCGGAGGCCCCCTCCCCCACCGTCTATTCTCTCAAATATCGCCTGGGATTCACTTCTCTGCACATCCTACCTTCCAGAAAGTGGCCGCTTTTCTGATGAGAGAGTTGTTGCTATTCTTTTCTTCAATCTCCTGTTGAGTTTGTAGGTGTTCAGAATGGTTTGATCCCTATCCAGCTGAATTCCTTGGACCAGACGAAATCCAGGTCTCCTACTCCTCCACCATCTTGTTCCACGCCCCCCCCCATGAGTTTCTTTATGTCTATTATTAATTGATTTATATATTTGGGTGCTTCCAAGTTAGAGGCATAAATATTTATATAATTGTTAGATCTTCTTGATGGATAGATAGACCCCTTAATTATGATATAATGCCCTTCTTCATCTCTTATTATAGTCTTTGGCTTAAAATCTAGTTTGTTTGATATACATATGGCTGCTCTGGCTTTCTTTTAGCATCCATTAGCATGATAGATTGTTCTCCATCTCCTCACTTTCAATCTACAGATGTTTTTAGGTCTAAAATGAGTCTCAAAAAAAAAAAAATGAGTCTCCTATAGGCAGCATATCGATGGGTCTTGTTTTTTTTTAATCCAATCTGATACCCTATGTATTTTGATTGGAACATTTAATGCATTTATGTTCAGAGTGATTTTTGATAGATATGAATTTGGTGCAATTGTGTTACCTATAAATTTGGTGTTTCTGGTGATGTTGTCTGTTCCTCTCTAGTTTTTGTTGCTTTGGTCTTTTTTTTTCCGCACTCAAAGAGTCCCATTTAACATGTCTTGCAGGACTAGCTCAGTGGTTACCAACTCCTTGGGTTTTTCTTTATCCTGGAAACTCTTTACTTCTCCTTTTCTGAATGACAGAGGTACTCCAAGCATGGAACCATTTTTCCCTGTGCAATCCAGGGGATCCTCAGACTGTGCTGCTGCTCTCAGGACTCTGCCCTACTTCCCTGCAAGAACACTGCCAGGCGCAACCCTGGCTATGGTGCTGACCTCTGAAGCTTCAGATTCTGTGCTCCACTGTTATTTATTTATTTAGATTTTATTTAGTTGTGTGTGTGTGTGAGAGAGAGACCACAAGCAGGGGAAGCAACAGGCAGAGGGAGAGGGAGAAGCAGACTCCTCACTGAGCAAGGAGCCCGATGTGTGACTGGATCCCAGGACCCTTACTGACTGAGTCACCCAGGCATCCCTGTTGTGCTCCAGTGTTTATAAAAAACTGATGGGAAAAAAACTGGCAGTATTGAAACCCTCTCCTTTTCCCCAGTCAATGATTTTGGGGAGCAGTTTTCTTGTGCAGTCCTCTACATATGTTTACACTCTTCCTCCCACCCCCACTCTTTCTCTCTCTCATTCTCTCTTGCTACTCCCTCTGTGATCAGGGCTCCCTCCTTGTGCATCACCCATTGCTCTTTTCTCCCATGAATAAATTCTCTGCAGTTCTTACCTTTCACGGGTCATTTTTTCTGTTTATAGATGTGCAGCTTTGTTCTCTAAGACTTCCAGTTGATTTCTTGGGTATTCAGAATGATTTGATATTTATTTAGCTGTGTTCAAGGGAGGAGGCAAGCTTAGGGTAGCCCTGATCCTCTGCCATCTTAACCCTTTCCACCTCTCCTTGTGTGAGTTTTGATTAATTGTGTCTTTCAAGGAATTGGGTTCATTTCATCTAAGTTATCAAACAGAATTGTTTATAGTATTATTTTATTAACCTTTTAATGTACATGGGAACATTAGTGATGACTTCTCCTTAGTTTCTGATAGTTGTAATTTGTGTCCTCTCTTTTTTTCTTGGCTAGCCTGACTTGTGGTTTATCAATTTTTGTGATCTTTTAAAAGAGTCAGTTTTGGGTTTTGTTGATTGTGTCTGTTAATTTCCTGTTTTCAATTCACTGATAGCTGCTCCAATTTTTTTTTCTTCTACTTTCTTCAGGTTCTTATTGTTCTTCTTTTTCTAGTCTTTGTCTTATATTTAATGTTTTGAAGTTTCTCCTCAACCAGAAAGTAAAACAGAAAGTACATTTAGTCTCCCACTAGTTGGGTTAAGTAAACACATATGCTTCTACTTATTATTTTAATTCCCTCCTTTAAGTGTCCTAGGCTTCTGTAGAATCTCATAGGATAGTCATAAAACTTTAACAAGAGCTTGGGAAGGTATTTGGGGGCTTAATTTTTATGTATTAGAATGAAACAGTGCTTGTATACCATTTATTAAAAAAAGAAGAAAATTTCATTTTTGATATTTAGTATGCCTGATTTTATCACAAGGCAAAAATTAGATGAAAGAAGAAAATACTGTAGTAATGCCACTAAGGGCCAACACTGACAGGCAGAACTCACTTCTTCCTTTTGCTTTCTGTTATTATTTGTCAATGTAAAATCCCTGATTAAAAAGAGCAAGTGTTTACACAGAGTTGAGGGCTTAGGAATTGTTAAGAGGTTTTTTCTCATTGTCCCCCTAACCCCTGGCTCAGGGTGCCTCCAGTCTTTGAGCACCTGGATGCAGCAGAGCTCCTGTCATGAATGCAGTTCATACTGGAGTGCTATGGGCAAACTTGGGTGATGGTCCTGCAAAACTACATCTTAAATGTTAGGGCAACTTGAGGAAAAGTAGTTGCAGACACCTTACCAATAATGTTTTGATATGAACCTACCTTTAATGTAATTTGAGGAAGAAATGTCAACTAAGTTAAAGGAAAAAAAATTGGTAGTACTGCTATGTTAAAGATGTAAACAATGGGGACTAACTCCTATGGGAATATGGACATCATTAAGAAAGAAAAACAGAGCAGATATAAACTGTTTTAAGAAATTTTTCAAAGCAGAGCCCCTGGATGGCTCAGTCGGTTAAGTGTCTGCTTTCAGCTCAGGTCATGATCTCAGGGTCCTGGGATTGAGTCCCACAGTGGGCTACCTGCTCAGCGGGGAACCTGCTTCTCCCTCTCCCTTTGTCCCCACCCCCACTCATGCTGTCTCTCAAATAAATGAATAAAATCTAAAAAAATGTTTTTTTCAATGCTTCTATGACTGACCTGAGGCTACCAATTGATCCTCTAGAACTGCAAGCACTTCACGTGTTGACTCCCCTGCAAAGGGGGGATATTAAGGAAGTTAGAGGAGTCATTGATTTCAAGGTCTTAGAGACTGTTTCTAAGTTGTTGGCCAGGGGACAGGTTGGTGTGAGGTCCTAGAGACTTAGGCAGGCCCACTTAAGCTCAGCCTTTGCTCTGGCTTTGCTCACTTTGTCACATGTGCCTCTCCCTGCTTACCTAATCCTATGCTGTAGAGTCTGTTGGGCTAATACTTGTTCATTTAAGCCAAGTCTGTAACCTCTTAGGTTCTTTGGAGGGTTAAGTTAGATCATGTGTGTGCAAGGGCTTAATAGACTATAAAATTTGACATTGATATGAGGTATGAAAGTTACCTTATCAGTCAGAATCCAAAGCATGTGTGAATGAGGATAATTCAAAGAGGGCTGAATGAAGGTGCTGATTACCCAGGCTGGGAACCCTCAGGGCTCCTATAGTAGCCCAGGCAGGTGAAGGCAGGGCTGGGGCATATGAGGGAATGGCTACCAACTAGGAGGGGGCAGAGAAGCCTCAAGAGGACTGCCTTCCTGTCAGGATCCAGGACTTCAGGGTGTGGCCACATTCTGTGCCCTTGGCTCCCCTGCCAGGACAGGGTTCAGCCTGGCTGAACCCACCGAAAAGTCTAGAGTGGGACTGCTCATGTAATATGTGGTGACGAAGTCCTTGCTGAGGTGGTCTATGCTCACATAGTCCAGGCATTCAGCATCCCAGGGTGGGAAGCAGGATGGAGAGGTTGAGAGGGAATCTGGAGGGGCAACTGGAGAATACCAAACACAGTCACTAAGGATTTCCTGCTGATTTTGTGTTAAAATATCATGTGTGTGTTAGAATACTATGTAGAGAACCATCAGTGAAATAATACAACTTATAAATTTTGTTATTTTGTTATTTCAGAGTAATGATATACCATGATCTCAGCCAATGGTTTTGAATACATCATTAGCTGGAGAACCCAGTATAAAAATGAGACAACAGTGGCTTGGATCCCACTGGAGTCAGGGGAGGGAGTGGAGCAGCTTGGAGCCCTTCCATTGGCTCTAAAAATTTTTTTAGAACACCTTGTTTTCCTGAAGCAGTGAGGAATTGGGATCAGTTGATTTGAAAACTACTGGTCTAATGCTCTTGAAATCAGACATTTGGGATTTGTGTGTTGTTTTTTTTAATAGATTGAATATACTTCTAATAAAAAAGCAATTTATAGACTCCCATCATCAATTTTACTTGTCTTTTCTAAAAAAGATCTATAAAGGTGATCATATAGTATGGTAGCCATTGGAAAATAGTGCTATGAAAATATAGATATTATGCATCTGGGAAATTTTTGTGTTGTTAACATGTCTCATAACAGGAAGATAATTTTAACTTCTGCAAGTATTTCCTGCTAGATTGTGTAATTACTGTGTATGTCCATTAACATCTATACTAATAAAAAAATTGAATATAGGACAATAACCTCAGTTTATATTCTCATCCTTCTTTGCTATGTCCTGACCTTTTTAATGTCAAAGCCTATCTCAATAGAAGCAGAAGCAGCATTTATCAATCCAACATCCTTTCATGATAAAAACACTCAACATATGAGGAACAGAAGGGAATTTCCTCAGCCTGCTAACAGGCATTTATAAAAACCTACAGCTAACATTATACTTAATGGTGAAAGACTGACAGCTTTCTGAGATGAGGAACAAGATAAGGATCTCGGCTCTGGCCACTGCCTTCATCATTGTACTAGAAGGTCTAGCCAGGGCAGTTAGGCAAGAGAAAGAAATAAAAGGCATTGAAATTGGAAGGAAGGAAATAAAACTATTTCTATTTCAGATGACATGATCTTGTATATAAAAAATTGTGAGCAATCTACACACATAACTATTAGAGTTATTGAGTTCAGCAAAAGTTAATTATACATAGCTAATTGACTTCTGTTCTCCATGGAACACAAATTTGTGAAAATTCCCGGAGTCCTTATGTATTTATGGTCATTTCTGCTCTGGGGCCTGCTTTCAGAAGAGCTGTCTCTGTTCCAAATACCATTGACCTAGATACCTCACTAACTCTCTAGATCAGTTTCTATTCTACATGTCACTTACACAAAAGCATCCTTAAGCACGTAGGTTTTTGTTTTTTTGAGTGGGAGAAAATGTGAAGGGGTTAATAAAAGAAGGATCTGTAGCACAGCAATGCAAACAAATTGAACGTCAGACATGCTCTTTCTAAAAATGTGTCTTGGCTGCTCCTTATCAAGTTGCTCACTTATCTTTGTCTTATCCTGAGCCTCCTCTTCTCTCCCTCCCTCCCAGGGGAAAACCAAACCAAACCAAACAAGCAAAGAACTAGAATACAAAAACGAAGTTAAAGAAGCTTAATCATTTTTGGTGGTTGATTGAGTCACTGATGATACACCAGCTTAAAGCTCTCATCTTTGACTCCAAAAGGCTTATAACAGAACGGAATAAGAAAAATTCTGGTGCCAAAGATTATTGTTAGAATTTCCACTTCATGACACCTGATTTCAAAGCAGGTAAAGATGTATTCTTGAAAAAAAGTTTTATTCTCAAAAAAAATTTTTTAAAAGATTTTATTTATTTATTTGAGAGAAAGAGAGATAGAAAGAGAGAGCATGAGCAGTGGGGAGGGGAAGAGAGAGAGGGAGAAGTGGGTTCCCCGCTTGGCAGGGATCCCAAAACAGGGCTTGATCCCAGGACCCTGGGATCATGACGGGAGCCTAAGGCAGACGCTTAACTGCCTGAGCCACCCAGGCACCCCTTATTCTTGAAAATTTTATCTAAAGAAAGAGACATATACATCTCAAAGCTTATTAGAGGAAATCTCAGAAACAATTTCTTGCTTCACATTTCAGTTTGCTAGAGTTAATACATTTATCTGTTTGAAGGCTCAAGCATTTGGTAGAATATCATCGATTTGATCAGTGAAAATAAATTTGTATGCCACACAATGCACACATGCATGCATATCACCACCCTTAGTTAAACACTGTATATATAATAGTAAGTATGCATTTTTTTGGTGGGTGAATGATAATGTATAGATTACTGAGAGTTTTGTGGAGGATGTGAGGTGAACTGAGTTTGAGGGTGGGGGCAAAGATGAGTAGGTGGGAGACTTGGAGGGACATGTGGTGGTGAATATGGCAATGGGGGGAGGATTGCATGTCCAAGGAAGAAATCTGTCCATTTGTTGCCTCATTTATTTATTCAACAAATATTTATTGAGTCCTTACTCTATGCAAGGCAATATTGTAAGTCCTGAGTGAGGGAGAGTTGAGGATAGGAAAGCAAATCGGATCATTGTAAGATCTTGGGCATTTCCAGTCTCAGATTCTTTTGGCACATTTATTGTACAACCAGGGCAAGCACAGGCAAGAAGGTATAAGCATAAGTCAGGGTTATGGTAAAGCTGTAGTTCTAAGAAGAGCTATCAGATGATGAAAGGTCATCTGCTTAGATGCCCACTGATGTGGAGAACAAATGCAAAAGAAATGTAGAAAAAAATTAAAGTTTCTTACAACTTGCAGCCCATTGACAAGTACTTGGGACAGGCAGAGTGACTTTCCTCCAGGGACTCAACTGCTTCAATGTTAATACTTTGCTAGAGGCAAAAAGCAACCTTAGCTTGACATAAGCCCCACCTCCAGGATCCTGTAAGTCTTCTTTAACCTATAAAAATCCCTTTATCTCCACCCCTCCCTCCCCAAGATATATGTTAGCAGTCATCCTCCAAGCATATGGCCCACTGATATACATCTTAAGGGTCTCATGACTAAGGTTTCACTAGACAGTAGTAAATGATCCCTCAAAGTCCTGGAAACCTACTTCCAAATTCCTTAGAGACTTACTCTATCCCTCATCCTCCTCCCAACTTGAAAATATATAATCAGTCACCCATCACAACCCCAGTGCAGCTCTTTCTGGCCATGGGTCCTGTCCTTGTGCTTTAATAAAACCACCCTTTTTGCACTGAAGAATTCTTTCTTGACCGTTCACTCTTGAACCCCAAAATTATATCACATCAGCCATGATCTGAAGTTTAGCTGAGGTGAAGCTGATCAAGGTGAATCTGCATGATTTAGACCAATATCTCAGAGAAACCGCTTTGTTACCAACTCAGGTTGCCAACAAGAGTGGACATAAAGCTGGTTCACAAGGGACCAGTAGTGCCCTGGGGGTTGTTTCAATATTCATGAGACCTAAAGGTGTTGAATTGCTTCCCCAAATGCTTTTGTTTTTTAGGCTGCCTGCTGAGAAGTTTTATTTCTTCTGAATAGGGACAAAAAAAAGTGGAACAAATAATTTTGGGTGGGAGTAAGGAGGATACAGATAATTAAATGCAGAACAAGGATTGCTACATCTATTGAATTCTTTGGTTTCAGGGGATTTCAAAAAATAAAAGGGCTTTTTTTAGTACTATTTTTCCAAGGAAAGAATTGGTAGTAATTTAATCATGTTCTGAAATCTTAATTTTAACCCAGTAATCAGACATCAGACCCATTTTAACAAATCCATTTATTAAATACTAGCAAATGGTTTCTAAACACCATTCTACACTTAAAAAATCAAAACCCAAACATGGGTTCCTTAGAGACTTGGAGAAGGGTTTACACTCCTTTATTTCATTTTTAAGTAGGCTCCATGCTGGGCCAAAGAGGGGCTGAACTCACAACCCTGAAATGGAGACCTGAGCTGAAATCAAGAGTTGGGCCATTAACCGACTGAGCCACCCAAGTGCCCCCCACTTTTACACACTTTTAAAACATCAATGGATTTATTCTAAATGTAATATTCTGTTTTGTTTTTTCTTTAACCTAATAAATTGGGTTACTTACGTTTCCAGGTCAGTACATATAGGTGCACCCCATCTGTAGGTGACTGCACTGACATTACTTTGACCTCTCAAACAATTGACTGATTCACCTTCAGGCCAGTTTTTTTTTCCCTACCATTACTGACAATGCTGCAAAGAATGTCTTTGTACATATATCTTTATGCATATGTGTGGATGACATTGTTTTTTTTCTGAGTGTCATGAGCAGCTATTGCAGGGTCTTGAGCTAAGAAGGGCATGAATAGAAGTAAATTTCAATGTGACCACTTTGGCTGCAGTGTTGGAAAAAAGACAGGACTAAGGGAGATGGTGAGGTTCTGGGGAGACCTCTGCAGCCTCCCTGGAGAGGGTCACCATTGTGCTCACATGCCTGAGGAAAGAGATTACCACCAAGATGGGTTCCGCTTCCTCAATTCCAAATTGTGCAGGACTCAGGCTGTGTATTTTTCTGTCTAGTTTAGCATTTCATCTCCTTGAAGATTAGGGTCCTAGGGTGCCATAAACAGAACTCTGGAATGCCACAGACAGTGGAAATTTGCAAGTGGCTTTTCCTCTCGACTGTGGAAAATTATTCCATTCTGTATTTGAGCTGAAGATTAGTTTGAACAATAGCTGGCTTTTCCTTGTTAATATCATCAAGATGTAGGAGCAACTTGCTGCCCAAACAATTTCCCATGGAAGCCTAACCTTGGGGCTCCCACAGTGACACCTTTCTTGTGGCCCTGCTAGTGTGAGATGGCTCATGTACATCACTAATGTTGCATTGTGGAGGCCTGTGCCCCCCAGGTGCTGTATATTTTATAAAGAGTGGTATTTTTTAGAATTGATAAATGCCGTGTTGGTGTCTTTTTGCTTCTTAATGGGAGTCACAAGAAATATGGCCTGAAAATGTCAGGACACAAGGTTAACTTTGACAAGGAAATAGCAGTGGCCCATAGAAGCTAAGGCCTCCTATATGTCATTGAAGGCAAGAGCTATTTGAGGGCTGCTTGAGCTGTTATTTATAGTGTCGAGCATGTGCACAAACCTGAAATGCCATCTGCCAAATAAAGAACAGAACAAGTCTTTCTCTTGGAAGCTTTTTATAAGCTGAAGGCCCAAGCCAGGACAACATGTTCTACTAAATACAGAGAATTTACAGGCAGGATGTGAAATGGTGGGTGGTCTCCGTAGAGGAGAGGCTGTATGGACATTTATTTGAAGACTGGTGGAGTCCCATCCTTCACACTGTGGACACTTAAACATTTAATGAATGTGACTTTGGAAAACCTGATTTTTAATTTTCCCCAGTTTAGTCACTAGGAGGGGCATGAACATAGCAGTCCATGTTTTCCTAAATCCTGATCAGTTTCAGGAATTATACTTGTAAGTTTTAAGTTGGGTAAATTCTTAGCTCCAATTTTTTCCTCCATCCTTGGGTGACTGTTTCATTTGTTGTGAGAACTCCCTGAGGCTAGAATACAGAGTGTGCTGAAACCATAGAGGACAGTGCTATGAGATTTTGCTTTCTGTTCTCATGGCCAGCCCCACAGCAGTAAGAGAATTCACTAGTAATCAGTTAAAATTTGGATCAGTTGCAGAGGCTTTCAGGGCACCTGTTTCCCACATCCAGAATATTTCTGCATTTCCTCTTGGGCATGTTCAAAAGATAGGGAAACACAGAAGTCTTAGGAACAGGTTTCAACATACGTGAATGAAACATTTCTCATTTTTATTAATAACTTTCTTTGTTCTTGTAAATATTTTAGGATACTATTTTTTTAAACTGAGTTTTATCAAATATGGAAGTGCATTTTTTCTATGTTCTTGGCATTTCAGCTTATGTGGGTTCTTAGGATTGAACTATTTTGAGAATGGGGAGAATAAAAGTGGTTTGTTAGGGGGTGGGATGGAAAGTGAATTAAAACTTGCTCTCATTAATGTTGGTGTGGTTTTATTAAGGCAACACTAATAATACTAATGGCTTGAGAAATTTGTTTTTTTTTTTTTTCAATTTTGAAATAAAGTGCTTTTTCTTGGCTCTGTCAGGTAAGAATGTCAATCATTTCTCCATATTCTCCCTAACCTCCCCACCCCCCATTCTTCACGTCATCTGTAACATTTTTAATTTAATACTTAGCCAAAAATATCTAAATAGAAAAATGTTACTTTCATTGCATAACAAGTAACTTGAGATTTTTTTCTGCATTTGGTATTAATGAATATTAAGTCCTGTTTGTCTTTTATATGAATTTGTATTATACTGCAATTATAGTTGATAAAGGAGACATAATTTGAACAATAAATTTAATCATTTTTCAAGTCTTGTATGATATTGTATTCACTCACAGATTCATTTTTGTTTAGAAAAGTGACAATATTCTTATATGTTTAAAATATTTTAAATGTGATTAAAAATAAGACTTCTTATTTTCTAAATTACCATCAAAAATAGCACTGTGTGATATGATAGGACTCAATCAATATATAGGACTTTTTGATTTCAGGGACTTCTTTTATGAGCTAGATAAGAGGTATTTGTGTTCTTCTGAAATATTTTACAGTATCTAACAAACTCATACATTTTATTTATTATTTTTTTTAATTTTTTATTTCAATTTAATTAACATATACTGTATTAATAATTTCAGAGGTAGATTTCAGTGATTCATCAGTTGCATGCAATACCCAGTGTTCATTCCTTTAAGTGCTGCCTTAATGCCCATCACCCAGGTGCCCATCCCCCCCCCCACCTCCGACCGGCAACCCTCAGGTTGCTCCCTATAGTTAAGAGTCTCTTATGGGGGGCGCCTGAGTGACTCATTCGGTTAAGCCTCTGCCTTAGGCTCAGGTCATGATATTAGGATCCTGGGATGGAGCCCTGCATTGGGCTCCCTACTCAGCATGGAGCCTGCTTCTCCCTCTCCCTCTGCTGCTCCTCCTGATTGTGCTCTCTCTCTCTGTCATAAATAAATTTAAAAAATGTTTAAAAAACCCCCCAAACCCCAAGCCCCCCTCCAAAACAAACAAAAAACCCCCAGGAGTCACTTATGGTTTGCCTCCCTCTTTTCCTTTTATTTTACTTTTCCTTCCCTTCCCCTCTGTCCTCTGTTTTGTTTAAATTCCACATATGAGTGAAATCATATGGTATTTGTCTTTCTCTGACTGACTTATTTCATTTAGCATAATACACTCTAGTTCCATCCATGTCGTTGCAAATGGCAAGATTTCATTCTTTTGGATAGTTGAGTAATATTCCATTATATATATATATGTATATATGTGTGTGTGTGTGTGTGTGTGTATACATACACACACACACACACACACATATATATATATCACATCTTCTTTATCCATTCATCTGTCAATGGACATTGGGGCACTTTCCATCTTTTAGCTATTGTGGACATTGCTGCTATACATATTGGGGTGCATGTACGCCTTGAATCACTATATTTGCATCCTTTGGATAAAACCTTGTAGTGCAATTGATGGGTATTAGGGTAGTTCTATTTTTAGCTTTTTGAGGAAACCTCCATACTGTTTTCCAGAGTGGCTGCACCAGCTTGCATTCCCACCCACAGTGTAGGGGGCCCTTCCTCTGCATCCTCGCAGACATTTGTTATTTCGTGAATTGTTCATTTTAGCCATTCTGACAGGTGTAAGGTGGTATCTCATTGTGGTTTTGATTTGTATTTCCTTGATGCTGAGTGATGTTGAGCCTCTTTTCATGTGTCTGTTGGCCATTTATATGTCTTCTTTGGAGAAATGTCTGTTCATGTCTTCTGCCCATTTCTTGACCGGATTATTTGTTTTTTGGGTGTTGAGTTTGATGAGATCTTTACAGATTTTGGATACTAGTTCTTTCCCTGAAAAGACATTCGCAAATATCTTCTCCCATTCTGTAAGTTGTCTTTTAGTTTTGTTGACTGTTTCCTTTGCTGTGCAGAAGCTTTTTATCTTGATGAAGTCCTGGTAGTTCATTTTTGCTATGTTTTTCTTCCCTTTGCAGACATGTCTAGAAAGAAGTTGCTGTGGCTGAGGTCAAAAAAGTTGTTGACTGTGTTCTCCTCTAGGATTTTGATGGATTCCTGTCTCACATGTAGGTCTTTCATTCATTTGAGTCTATTTTTGTGTATGGTGTAAGAAAGTGGAGGAGTTTCATTTTTCTGCATGTGGCTGTCCAATTTTCCCAACACAATTTGTTAAGGAGACTGTCCTTTTTCCATTGGATATTCTTTCTGGCCTTGTTGAAGACTAGTTGGCCATAGAGTTGAGGGTCCATTTCTGGGTTCTCTAATCTGTTCCATTGATCTATGTGTCTGTTTTTGTGCCAGTACCATACTGTCTTGATGATTACAGCTTTGTAATAGAAGTCTGGAATTGTGATGCCTCCAGCTTTGCTTTTCTTTTTCACCTTTCCTTTGGCTATTCAGGGTCTTTTCTGATTCCATACAAATTTTAGGATTGTTTGTTCCAGTTCTATGAAAAATGCTGATGGTGTTTTGATAGTGATTGCATTGAATGTATAGATTGCTCTAGGTAGCATAGACATTTTAACAATACTTGTTCTTCCAATCCATGAGCATGGAATGTTTTTCCATTTCTTTGTGTCATCCTCAATTTCTTTCATGAGTGTTCTATAGTTTCAGAGTACAGATCCTTTACCTCTTAGGTTAATTCTTAGGTATCTTATGGTTTTTGGTGTAATTGTAAATGGGATCTATTCCTTGGTTTCTCTTTCTTCTGCCTCATTGTTAGTGCATAGAAATGCCACTGACTTCTGTGCATTGACTTTATACTCTGCAACTTTGCTGAACTCCTCTATCAGTTCTAGCAATTTTTGGGTGGAGTCTTTTGGGTTTTCCACATAGAGTACCATGGCATCTGCAAAGAGTGATAGTTTGACTTCTTCTTCGCTGATTTGGAAGCCTTTTATTTCTTTTTGTTGTCTGATTGCTAAGGCTAGGACTTCTAGTACTATGTTGAACAACAGTGGTGAGAGTGGACATCCTTGTCTTGTTCCTGACTTAGGGGACAAGCTCCCAGTTTTTCCCTGTTGAGGATGATATTTGCTGTGGGTTTTTCTTGTATGGCTTTTAGGATATTGAGGTATGTTCCCTCTATCCATACATGGCAGAGAGTTTTTATGAAGAAAGAACACTGTATTTTGTCAAATGCTTTTTTTGCATCTATTGCGAGGATCATATGGTTCTTGTCCTGTCTTTTATTAATGTGGTGTATCACATTGAATGATTTGTGGATGTTGAATCACCCCTGCAGCCCAGGAATAAGTCCCACTTGGTTGTGGTGAATAATCCTTTTGAAGTGCTGTTGGATTCTATTAGCTATTATCTTGGTGAGGAATTTTGCATCCATGTTCATCAGGAATGTTGGTCTGTATTTCTCCTTTCTGGTGGGGTCTTTGGTTTTGGGATCAAGGTAATGCTGGCCTCATAGAACAAGTTTGGAAGTTTTCCTTCCATTACTACTTTTTGAAACAGCTTCAGAAGAATAGGTATTAATTCTTCTTTAAATGTTTGGTAGAATTCCACTGGGAGACCATATGGCCCTGCACTCTTGTTTTTTGGAAGATTTTTTTCTTCTTTTCTTTCTTTCTTTTTTTTTTTATTATGTTCAGATAGCCACTATATACTACATCATTAGTTTTTGATATAGTATTCAATGATTCATTAGTTGTGTATAACACCCAGTGCTCACCACACATGCTGATTCAATTTCTTTGCTAGTTACGGGTCTGTTCAGGTTTTCTATTTCTTCCTGTTTCAGTTTTGGTAGTTTATGTGTTTCCAGGTTGCATCCATTTCTTCCAGATTGCCTAATTTGTTGGTATATAATTTCTCATAACAATCTATTATAATTGTATTTCTTCAGTGTTGGTTATGACCTCTCCCTTTTGTTCATGATTTTATTTATTTGGGTCATTTCTTTTTTCTTTTTGATAAGTCTGGCTAAGGGTTTATTGATCTTATTAATTCTTTCAAAGAACCAGCTCCTAGGTTTGTTGATCTGTTCTACTGTTTGTTTTTTTTTTTTTTCAATTTCTAAATCATTGATTTTTACTATAATCATTATTATTACTCTTGCTAGATTTAGGCTCTAGTTGCTGTTCTTTTTCCAGTTCTTTTGGTGTAAGTTTAGCTTGTGTATTTCAGACTTTTCTTGTTTCTTGAGGAAGGCCTGTATTGCTACATACTTCCCTCTTAAGACCACCTTTGCTGCATCCTAAAGGTTCTGAACTGTCGTGTTTTCATTTTCATTTGCTTACATATATTTATTTAAAATTCTTCTTTAATTTCCAGGTTGACCTATTCATTCTTTAGTAGGATGCTCTTTAACCTCCATGTATTTGTGGTCCTTTCAATTTTTTTCCTGTGGTTGACTTCAAGTTTTAAAGCATTGTGGTTTGAAAATATGCATGGTAAAATCCTAATCTTTTTGTCCCAGTTGAGTCCTATTTGTGACCCAGTATATGACCTATTCCAGAGAATGTTCCAGGTGCACTTGAAAAGCATGTGTATTGTGCTGCTTTAGGATGAGATGCTCTGAATATATCTGGGAAGTTCATCTGGTCCAGTGTGTCACTCAAAGCCCTTGTTTAGGTTGATGTGTCAATTTCTGTGAGATGTGTCAATTTCTGTGAGTGGGATGTTAAAGTCCCCTATTATTTTTGTATTATTATCAATGAGTTTCTTTATGTTTCTTATTAATTGATTTACATATTTGGGTGCTCCCAAGTTAGGGGCATAAATATTTACAATTGTTAGATCTTCTTGCTAGATAGACCCTTTTATTATAAGATAGTGTCCTTCTTCATCTCTTATTGCAGTCTTTGGCTTAAAATTTAGTTTGTCTGATATAAGGATGCTACTGCAGCTTTCTTTTGTTGTCTATTGGCAGGGTAAATAGTGCTCCACCCCTCACTTTCAATCTGGAGGTGTCTTTGGGTCTAAAATGGGTCTCCCATAGACAACATATCAATGGGTCTCATTTTTTTAAATCCATTCTGATACCCTATGTGTTTTGATTGGAACATTTATTCCATTTACATTCAGAGTAATTCTTGAAAAATATGAAGTTAGTGCCATTGTATTTCCTGTTAAGTCACTGTTTCTGTAGACTGTCTCTATTCCTTTCTGGTGTTTGTTACTTTTGGGCTCTCTCCACTGAAAGGATCCCCTTTAATATTTCTTGCAGGGCTGGTTTAGTGTTCACAAATTCATTTAGTTTTTTTTTGTCCCGGAAACTCTTTATCTCTCCTTCTATTCTGAATGATAGCCTTGCTGGATAAAGTATTCTTGGCTGCATATTTTTCTCATTTAGCACATTGAATATATCATGCCAGTTCCTTCTGGCCCACCAGGGTCTGTGTGGACAGGTCTGCTGCCAGCCTTATGTTTCTACCCTTGTAGGTTAAGAACCTCTTGTCCCAAGCTGCTTTCAGTGTTTCTCTTTATCTTTGAAATTTGCAAGCTTTACTATTATATGTTGAGGTATTGACCTATTTTCATTGATTTTGAGGGGTGTTCTCTGTGCCTCTTGCACTTGAATGCCTGTTTCCTTCCCCAGGCTAGGGAAGTTCTCAGCTATAATTTGTTCAAATAAACCTTCTATTCCTCTCTCCCATTCTGTGTCTTCTGGGACCCCTTTTATCTGGACATTATTTCACTTCATGGAATCCCTGATTTCTGGAAGTCTTCCTTCATGATCCAGTAGTTGTCTTTCTTCTTATCAGCTTCCTTATTCTCTATCATTTTGTATTCTACATCACCGACTCTCTCTTCTGCCTCATCTATCCTCACTGTTAAAGCCTCCATTTGACTGCATCTTTGTAATAGTATTTTTAGTTTTAGCCTGATTAGATTTTAGTTCTTTTATTTCTACAGTAAGGTATTCTCTAGGGCTTCTATGCTTTTTTTTAAAGCCCAGTTAGTATCTTTATAATCATTGTTTTAAATTCTAGTTCAGACATTTTACTTATATTCCTATTCATTAAATCCCTGGTGATGGGTATTACCTTCTGTTCTTTCTTTTGGGATGAGTTTCTCTATCTAGTCATTGTGTCCAGAAAAGAAAGGAGGAAAGAAAAAAAAAAAAAAGAAAGAAAACCCCCCAGCAAAATCAGCAACAATAATAACAACAACAAAGACTTTAGGAAGTGTTTCTGGTGTGTGCTGTGTACACACTGCTGTTGTGTTTTGTCTTCTCTTTCTCCCTGGCCCTTCCTCTACAGAGTTCTTTCTTGCTTGTAGTAGGGTGTGTTTGAACCTTTAAATAGGTGTGCTTTGATTTGTTTAAGATAAGCCTGTAAAAGAAAAAAGAAAAGAAAAAATAAAAATAAAAACAAAAAACAACAGAAAGAAAGCCTGATCCAATACAAGAGAAAAGGAAACGGGACAAAAATGCAAACAAACAGATGAACAATAAACTGTAAGCCTGATTCTAAAAAATAAGAAAGAAAGAAGGAACAAAGAGTAAGGAAAGAAGAAAGAGAGAGAGAGAAAAAAAAGAAGCCTGACCTGAAAAATAAGAGAATGAAACAAACGAACCAACAAATGAACAAAAGTTTATAAGCCTGATACAAAAAAAAAAAGAGATGAGGAAAGGAAAACACAGAATAGATATATATAAAATAAAGGGTAAAGAATAAAAAATAAGAAATAGAAAAATAAAAAAAATATTAAAAATAAAGAAAAGAGGAGAAAAATTAAGAAGCAAGCCTGACCCTATTTCCACCAGAAGCTGATGTTTTGGAGGTTTCTTTAATCAGTAGACTTGGTAGATGCAGGGGCCTGTGTTGGTCTTCTGAGGGGAGGCCTGCTGGTCTGGCTGACAAGCTGAGTTGATGTTGTAAAGATGTTCCTGCCAGGTGCTGGGGGGCGGGGTTTAGTGTAGGGGACTCCAGCCTCTACTGGAGGTGCTCTGTTTCTCTCCAAAGTCCCACTGTGCTGGTGGTGGAGGAGGTAGAATGTGGCATTACCCACCCTCTTGTCCCTGGGGAGCAGAACTCCCTACCACAGCTGTTCAGGAGGCCCTCTTAGAAAAGCAAACAATCTCCTGTGTCCTGGGCTTCTGTCAGTTCCCTGCCCTTAACCAGTCTGTGCCAGGGCCATTGGCACACCCACAGATCTCCTGTATTTTACCTCTGGTCAGTGGCTGGGATTCAAAACTCCAAGTTTTAAGGGGTCTGGTAAGGTGCAGGCCCACTCCTGTCCCCCAGAGGAGAGGCTCCAGTGTGCCCAGCACTGTCCCATCCCAAAAAGCCATTGAACAGTGCTCACACAGAGCCTAGGGTTTATTGTAATGCTCAGCAAAAAGCTGGAATCTGTTATCAGCTGTCTGCACTTGACTCAGTCCCCTACTCCCTTCTGTCCCAGAAAAGTCATCACAGAGGCTTGAATGTATTGTGGCAGACAACAAAAACCACGGCCAGGTTATCTTCAGTCTGCCCCAGTCTCTGCTTTCTACTCAGTTCTGCCACAGAAAAGCAGCAGCTGCTCAGCATACACAGAGGTTTAAGCCTATTGTGGCTCACAGAGAAAAGTTATTATGAGGTTTTCTGCCCTCTGTGCACACCTCTGATCCTGCTGATGAGCACTGCTCAATGGCCCCATCTGGCCTTTGGTCCTTGGAGAGGCAAAATACCCTCTTCCAAATGACCTCTGAGAAGTCGAGTGACCTCTCCTTGTGCAACCCAGGGGATCTCCTCGTGGTGGCTTATTGTTCAGTTGAAACCCACTCAGCATTTTCCCGCTTTCTCCTTCTCCCTGACTTTGCTCCAAGAAGTGGGCTCTGTCCCCTTTGTAGCCTTGTGGCTTTCCTCTCCCCCAGTTCAGGGCTCCAAATCTCACATCTGCCATGTTCTCTTGCTCCAGCTGTACAGACTGTTTCCTTAATTCTCAGATCATCTTTCTAGTTGTTCCAAATTGTTGAATGTTGATCTAGCTGTATTCAAAGGACCAGGCAAGTTCAGGGTCCCCCTACTACACCATCTGCCATCTTAACTCCTCCCAAACTCATACATTTTAAAGTTATCTATCCTCTGCAAATATCAAAATTTCCCCAGAGAGTTTTACTAAGATGTTCTCATTCCTAGGTGCTAATGTGTGGGAAGAAGAGCAGAGACCATATTATACTGGAGGAATGATTTTTAAAATGTTTTATTCCAGAAAGTTACAGCTTTCCTCTGTGATAACCAGGCCCTGACACCACAATTTGCTATTTTAACATCACTGAGCAAGACAGAACGCTGGTGCATGGGACACATCTCCAACTCTGTTTGCTCTGTTTTGCCTTCACTGAACTAGAAAAGAAAATAGAATATATAAACCATCATTTTACAGTGAACTGAAGTGGGAGACTTTTTCAGCCAGGAAGAAAGGAATTGTGGGACCTTACAGACTCTGTAGAACAGCTTCCCTGCCAACCTGGGTGTGGAGTAGAAGGTGACTTAGTCATTTGAACAGTGAGCCAGGGTTGTGACTTGGCCATTTCCACAGGACCTGGGAGCTTGGCAAGGAGTCCCTGGGAGCCTCATCTTCCCACCAGTTCCCTTGGCCAGGAGTCTCCCCTGGCCTTGACATAACTGGAATGGAATAAAACCTAATCTTAATCTTTTTGAAATTTCTGAGGTTGAGCGTTAAAATCTTAGGTGAAAATGACTCTAGGTTTGGTGATCTGGTCTGAAATTGGTGATTCCAGGAGACACATTCAGACCTGCTTTTTTGAAAGGAGCATGAGGAGTGCCCTCCCCCAGCTGACCACATAACACAGGGAGGACGAACAAGTTAATGTTTGCAAAGGGCTCTGAAATTCCTGGGTGAAAGATGCTATATACGTACAGAGTGTTTTGATTATTGTTTTAATGCCTCCAGAGACAAAACCGGGCAGAATTACTATGAACAAGCTTTGGGCCTGGGCTCCTCAGAGTCCGACCATCCAGCTCTTCCAGTAACCAGAAATGTTTTCCCTGCAGTGCTGGGCAGACTCCAAGAACAGCACACCTTTCATGTTTTGTGACATTCATCAAGAGAGTTTACATTAAATAAATGCATATGGAAAGCTCGTGGGTGGTGTTTCTCAAGAAAAATATTTGTTTTTTTCAGTTTTGCTCCATTGAGTCTAGTGTTACTGAAGGGATTTGCTGCTTTGTCATTGGGTGCTGTTAGTTCTCTTAAGGAGCTGGTTAAAATAAAACTAGGTGTTTAAAGGTGGATTGAGTGTTTTGTTTGTTTATGCAATTGGCTAATTTTAGCATTCAGATTCACTCATTTTTTATTCTGTTTTTAGACTGCTTTAAAATGTTTTATAATGGAGATTTCAGCAAATGGTGTAACCTATAAGGAAATCAAGAACCCTTTCTCTGCTTTGTCATCCTTTTGTAAAAGTCAATTTATATTGTTTATTATGCTGTTTTCACTCAAGAATAGCTGTTTGAGGGGTGCCTGGGTGGCTCAGTCAGTTAGGCGTCTGCCTTTGGCTCAGGTCATGATCTCAGGATCCTGGGATGGAGCCCCACATCAAGCTCCGTGCTCAGCAGGGAGCTCTGCCCCTCCACCTGCTTGTGCTCTCTCTCTCTCAAATAAATAAAATCTTAAGAAAAGAAAAAGAATAGCTGTTCGATTTAAATTCCATTCATGTTCCTTGCAGTTTCCATGCTGGCCAAAGGGCTGGGTGTTACTCATGGCCAGTGGCCCTGGTACCTAGCCCGGGACTGAGTGGAAGAGAGAATTCACTCTTTGTTAGGTGAATTCCATATGAGCTTTATCCTCTGTATGGAGCTGGTGCTGTTAACCACAGTCAGTAGACCCCATTTGGCTCTTTCCTGCATTGCATTTGAGCTTCTGTGTCCTTGTGCTCCTTCTTGGCTACTGCTGGGAGACACAGTCCTTGGGTGTATGCAGAGGGACACCTGGGTCATGAAGTCTGTGGCCTTTTGGGGTGCCTGGGTGGCTCAGCCAGTTGGGCATCCAGCTCTAGGTTTCAGCTCAGGTCATGATCTCATGGGTGGTGGGATTAAACCCACATCAGACTCCGTGCTTGGCAGGGAATCTGCTTGAAGGATTCTCTCCCTCTGCCCTTCCCCTACTCGCTCTCCTCTACTCTCTCTCTCTCTAAAATAAATAAATAAATCTTTAAAAAAAAAGAGTAAAGGTGTGGCCTTTGAGGTGACATTTGCCCATGGAGTTTTGGTTCCCTTTCAGTAGCCAGGGTCCCTGAGTCATCTGTGCACAAGTGTCTCCTTTGTGACCCTCTGAACTTTGATGAGACCAAGGTGTTGTGGCCAAGTCTGTTCTGGGCACTCAGAGACCAAGATTTAGTCTGTCATAGGCTTCTGGCTTCAGTTAATGAGCTATGAGATTGCTCAGTTTGAAGGTCAGAGAATAAGGGTATGTGATGCTGTAAAGTGTCCATTTCAGGAAGAGGGACTGGTTGGGAGGGAGAGAGACTTCTGCCCTTACATATATCAAGTATCTTCCCCCCCCCCCATTTTTGAGTAATCAGCAGAGGGCAGTGCCCACCCTTGTAAAAGAATGAAGGAACCTGTTCTCTGAGAAAGGATGCCCATTCTATGTGAACATAGATGTGTCTAGATAGAGCTGGTGGTGTAGCTTTTCCTACCTTCTCAGAAAAAATTCTGCAGTTACAACTTACACATACCTATGTTTTATGGACTTTTCCTCTCTAAACCCATTTGAAATCTTAGGCAAGACATTGCTGTTTTTCTAAGTATAAACATGGATAATGTACAGAGGGATCCTGTTAATGTATTTCTGAAGATAGTCTTCAAGTAAAATAGGCACGGTCTTGGAAGTTGTATGTTTCTGATAAGTGAAGCATCTTATTTTCTTGGCTTGGGAATGGCTCATAATCAACGTGGGTGACTCAGACATGCAAAGATCTGGGTGGGCATCTGACTGCTTCCTGCCCAGGCTTGCTGACTGTCACGGATCTAAATCAAAGTGGTCAAGGGGGTGGGCAGGTGTTGGAGTGCCTCGGGTGGAAGCTACGACACAAGTTACTGCCAGGGACTTAAGCCTGTTCTATGGGCAGTTAATTTTTACCTTCTTACACGTTTTAGGTCCAGTTCACGCTCTCCTTTCCAAACGCTGTCCTTGGGTGAGATGCAATATCCACTGGGAAAGAGACAGAAGGTGGCTCCATGTATAAATTGCCCCACCTTACACAAAACTGTCTGCTCTGTGGTGATCTCTGACATGCCCCCTCTGTCCAGATTTCAGCTCTGACTTCCAGTAGGCTCTAAAACTCACTTCTGTTCTTAATAACATTCTTCACCTGGTTTCTCATTTCTTTTTTACACACATTTGAAAGACTCACGGAACTGGAAAAAGAGGAAACGTTTCCGGTACATCCAGAATCTTTACCGTACAGTCCAGGAGTTTCATCAGTGTGGAAATCAGGAATATTTCCTTTTTGGCCCAGTAACTAGCCTGGAAAACAGCAGCAAATGACACTCCTCATCCCACTGTAGTCAGTCTCCCTAGCATCTGAAACAGAAGGGTCAGGAGCACGCTGTACTTCACCCAGTGGGGTTTTGAGCCAGGTAAAGTCTGTAATGGAGGGTGTTGGAGAAGCTCCTGTAGGAGAGGATGCCACTGGGACAGGACAGATGCCATCCTTGTTGCACAATTCCCAACTAGAAGTTGCTCCAGAGTTTGGGAGTATTGATCCATCCTGGCTCAGGGTCCCAGCTCCTGTGGCTCCTGGGCTGAGTTTGTGGGAGGATACTGGGTGGATGTTTACCACTTGGTGGTTCTTTCATATGAAGTAGGGAGAGGAAGGGGCTGTGCTTTTCTGTGTAATGAGCTCTTAGGGCAGAGAATTAGAGAGAAGAATGTTCTATGATTATTAACATATAAGTTATAAATAACATTACCATTTAAATTATTAATATATTATTTTGTAATGATTTCATATATTATTTAATAACTGATAAATAATAAATAATTTAATTATTGATGTAATTATTGACACACATTTAAAAAAATATTTTATTTATTTGCACGCATGAGAGAGAAAGAGAGCATGAGCAGGGAGAGGGGCCGAGGGAGAAAGAGAGGGAGGAGCAGACTCCCCACTGAGCAGGGAGCCCCACACGGGGCTCCAGCCCAGGACCCTGAGATCATGACCTGAGCTGAAGTCAGACTGATCCAGCAAGACATCCCCTTGCTTAAGCTCTTTATTGTACACAGATGTAATAGTAATCTGTTTTGACATTTTTCTGTGTTGGCATCTCTCCCAGAGTGTCTGCACTGCTCTGCTGGCCCAGGTAACATGGTCTCTGGGGGACCCTGGCCCTCCCTATGCCCACTTTTCTCACACCTCTGCATGTGTTATCCACACTATTTATTTAGCACTTAGCTAAGTTTTTTTTTTTTTTAAGATTTTATTTATTTGTCAGAGAGAGAGAGAGAGAGAGAGAAAGAGCGAGCACAAGCAGGGAGAGCAGCAGAGGGAGAGAGAGAATTAGGCTTCCCGCTGAGCAGGGAGCCCGATGTGGGCCTCGATCCCAGGACACTGGGCAGGTGCTTAACTGACTGAGCCACCCAGGCATCCCCTTAGCTAAGTTTTTATTGGTATCTTTCACATGGAAAATATAATGAATCTGTCTTCAATCTTTCAAAAATGCCTGAGTTTTTTAGACAATTGACATATCCTTTTTGCCTCAGAGTTTTTATGTAAGAAGATGGGTTATGTCATATCCTTTTTGGAACCCTAGCGATTCAGTGGCATCTCTTTCTGGGCTGCTGGGACACAGAGGTGAGCACTGAGGGCCCAGAGGCTCACCTACCTTTGTTTCAGCTGGAGAAATTCCATGTTTGTCTCTTTACACTTTAGCATGCCAATATATTTTCATTTGAAGAAAATATTCTGTGGCTAAAAAGAAAATTGCTAGATGATTTCTGACATTCCATCAAAATGCAGTTAAAAAATTTTTTTTAAAAGATCTTTATTCATTCATTTAGAGAGAGAGAAAGAGAGTGTGAGCAGGCAGAGGGGGCCAAGGGAGAAGGAGAGAGAGAATCTTAAGCTGACTCCGCACCCAGCATGGAGCTGGACTCGGGGCTTGATCTCACAACCTTGAGATTACCACCTGAGCCGAAGTCAAGAGTTAGATGCCTATTTGACTGAACCACCCAGAAGCCCCTAAAATATGTGTGTTTTTTTAAATTGAGGTGAAATTATATAATATAAACTTACATTTCAGTGTACAGTTCAGTGGCATTTAGTACACTCTGCTGTGCAACCACCACCTCTATGTAGTCAGAATATGTTAGCAACCCCTAAAGAAGATTCTGTACCATTAACAGTCACTCTGCATTCTCCTTGTTCCCTTGCCCCTGGCAATCACCAATCTACTGTCTGCCTCCATGAATTTACCTATTCTGGGTATTTCATATAGATGGAATCAGGCAATGTGAGGCCTATTGTGTCTGATTTCTTTCACTGAGCATAGTGTTTTCAAGGTTCATGCATGACACAACATGTATCATGACTTCATTCCTTTTTATGGCTGAGTGATATTCCACTGTGTGGATAGACCATATCTTGCTGTCCATTTATCTGTTGATGATCATTTATTTGGCTTCCTTCTCCCTTTTGGTTATTGTGAATAAAGTTGCTATGAATATGTGTGTACAAGTATTTCTCTGAGTGTCTGTTTTCAATTCTTTTGGATATATCAGAATTGAAATTTTAATATAAGTTCTTTAAAGAAGGGGATAGTGAGTTGTGCCCTTTTGGGTTACCCATAGAATTAGAGTCCAATGTAGTATCAGCTCTTAATCACTTGCTTGGTGCATACTTTTTTTCTTGCCCTTTTATCCATATCTGCCTCAATCTTATTACTTCATTAGCTTCTTTTTGGAGAGATCCTTTTGTATTTGAGGTTGCCAAATTTGTTGTTGTAATTAAGTGTGAAGTGATACACTTAATTAATATATTTTCCCCAAATGCCATACATTTCTAATCTCATGTGGGACCATTTAATCACAATGTCATCTAAGTGCAGTTCTAGCTTTTTACACCTCTGTCTTGTTTTTTTCTGATTACTTAACTTCACTGACCTTCTAAATAATGAAAAAAAAAAGTGTCTCAACACATTTAGTGAATATTTGGACACTGAATTTCAAGTATTCAGAAGCTTCCTTGGTTTCCTGTTTGGTCAGCTTTGAGGCCACCGGAGGAGAATAGAAGCAATTGTTACAAACTCTTTTTATGTATTTGTGGACAAATATGCCTTAGAAAACACTAAACCTCTTAGATGCATTCATGTAACCTGGATTTACTTTGTCCCATGACCCTTTTTAGCTCTTAAGGGAGAGGCAGGAGATGAGAGAAAGGCTGTGGGGGCATCTGGAGCTGAATGCTGTCCTTCTAAGAAATGTCTTTCTTTGAGATTCTAGCTCAGATTTGCACATGAGCAGAAGGTCCCCCAGGTCCCAAAGGCACAGAGCACTCATTGGCAGAGTTAGCTGGACTCTATCAAGCCTAGAGCTTCACCTGTAGAGCTTTGCAGACTTGAACAAGACATGAAGAGTATTTTACAGCCTGTCTTTTAGAAGTGCTGTGCTGTAATTTTCCACCAGACAAGAAAGGCTCCCAGGAGTTACTTTCCCAAAAGGTCGGAGAGTAAATGGACAGTTTCCCTTGATTTGGCCAGGAAATGCTGCCTGACAAGACACCATGATTCTTGTGCCCATGCAGAGGAGATAAGGAGAGGTCTGGAGAGGCCTGCTTCTTCAGATGAGCTTCCCTAAGAGAGGAATTTTCCTGCTAGAGATTCCTGGCACCAGGGACATTAATAAGACACAAGAGTTTAGGACACAAAGACACAGGTGATTCCAACTGATCTTAGCTCCTAAAGATCTTAGCATGGGAAGGGTGATTGGCAGGATACACTTGAGGACAAGATACCAGGAGAAACCCAGAGACAAATCTCCTGGGCCCAAGGGATGGATGGTGGCCATAAACTAATTTCAGAGCCTTTTGACTCTGTAGTATAAGCTTGACTGTCACTGAAACTTGTCATTTCCATATTCCTCCCTATGGCATGCTCTTCCCCATCCTTATTTATATTCCTGAACATTTTCACTTGGAGCACATGAAAAGGAATTACAGTGGAATGGCAAATACAAGGGGGTCAGTTTCTATGTCAGGATATAGCATGAAAGGCAGAACAATGTGGAAGGAGAAGGAGAGAGGTATGGAATTGAAGAGATTGGGAGCTGGAGTTTGAATTCAGGACATCCTCCCTCCCCTACCTTCAAGGCAGGCTTGGGCATACCTGCTTTGACATGAGTAGGAACTAGATGGCTAGCAGACAGAAGTGCTCTGGTCCTGGGCCCAGTCTTCTGAACAGCACACTCCAGGGCAAAGTGAGGAAGTCTTGCAGCTGCAGATGAAGGTGAGGGTCATTCTCCTCTCCCCTCACTGCTCTTTCCTGGCTGACTCTACTAGTGATGGGCAGCCATGCTCCTTAATCCCCAACTTTCCAGGTTTAAGCAATGAGCCATCACTGGGGAAAACCAGAAGCTTACTTGAGTGGAGGGTGTCAGTCGGGCATACTGTGGAAGCTCTGCCTTCTTTTTCCTTTCATCAATTCTAAAGGTGAAGTGGTTCCTAGAGGCTTTCACTTTCTTTTATTTTTATTTTTGTAATTTTGAGAACATATATAATTATACATAATTAAGTAAACTTTGACCACCTTTGATGTCTACGTCCCCTCCTGAGCCATCTCCTCTTCGGTCCCTTCCAAGTACTAATATTTAAAATTTGTGTTTTTCTCCCTTTGATATTCTTTTTTTTTTTTTTTTAAAGATTTTATTTATTTATTTGACAGAGAGAGATAGCGAGAGCAGTAACACAAGCAGGGGGAATGGGACAGGGAGAAGCAGGCTTCTTGCGGAGCAGGGAGCCTGATGTGGGACTCGATCCCAGGACCCTGGGATCATGACCTGAGCCGAAGGCAGATGCTTAACGACTGAGCCACCCAGGCGCCCTCCCTTTGATATTCTTTATAGTTTTACTACATGTTTGTTGTCCTACAAAATATTTTGGTTTTTTTTTTCTTATTTATGAGCTTGAAATAAATGAAATCATTTTATATTCTTTATATATTTTTCTGTGATTTCTCATTTTTATTCATCTTTGTGGTCCCTGAGATTTATCCATGTTGTTTTATGTAATTGTAATTCATTCATTTTCATTGCCATATATGTTTCAATTGAAGGAATATACCATTTTCTGTTGATGATCATTTGATTTGAGTCTAGCTTTCTGCTATTACAAAAAGAGCTGTTATGAACATTCTCTTATATCTCCTTGTAAAATGCAACAGCTTTCTAAGGTGCTTATTTAAGGTGCCTAGGAGCTGGGTTGCTAAGTCATAGAGTGTATGCATTCTTCACACTTCCTAGATTCTAAGTGGGTTTCCAAATTGGTTGTAGTAATTAACACTCCACCAGAGAACACGCACGCTTTGCAGATGTTCTACATCCTTCCCAAGAGTTAATATCATCAGACTTAAAAATCTTTGCTGATCTAGTAAGTATGAAATAGTTTCTTATTGGGGTTGCTAATGAGGTTGAGTATATTTTGTTATGTTTATGAGCCATGTTTTATTTTTCTGTGTGGAGTATTGTTCAAACATTTTGTCCATTTTTGTATTGGAATTGTTTGTCTCTTACTTATACAGTTCTTTATATCCCAGACATTATTCCTTTCTCATTTACAAGTCTAACAAATATTTTCTCCCAGAGATTTGCTTTGTTTTTCATTCCCTTTATAAGGTCTTTGCATAGAACAGAATTAAAAAAAATTAATTTAGTCAGAAGTCATCAGTCTTTTTCCGTATGCTTTTGCTTTGGTGTTTTAAGAAATCTTTATTGTCTCAATATGCACAGATTTTGTTTTCTAAAATTTTATAGTTTTATATTTCTCATTTGTCTTTGATATTCCAGAATTGATTTTTGTGTATCATGTGTGTTAAGGGTCCAGTTTCATTTTTTTCTGTATGTATAGTCAATGTCCCAGCATCATTCATTGAATAATCCATCTTTCTCCACTAGTCTGCAATGCCAGCTGAGAAATGCAGAAAGTTTCTATTCATGTGCTGATCTGGGTCTAGCCTCTATTCTGTTCTATTAATCAATTTGTTTATCTCTGCAGCAATACATTTTTCTAATTGCTGTAGTGTTACAATAACTCTTGGTATCTGTGAGGCAATTGCTGCTAACTTCTTCTTCATTAGAAGTATCTTGGCTGTTCTTTACCTTTTGCTTTTCATATACATTTTATAATCAGCTTCTCTAGTTTTAAGAAAAAAGAACTTGGTTTCAAATGAAATTGCACCGAATCTATAGATCCATGAAGGGGGAGCTAATATCTTTGTTACATCTAGTTTTTTAATTTACAAAATGGTTGCCTATTTCTCCAATTACTTACATTCTTTTATAAGTTTTATAATGAAATTTTACAATTTTTCTCATAAGATTCTTGTTTATCTCTTGTCAGATTTAACCCTAGGGTTTTTTAAAAAAAATGTTTTTGTGTGTTTCTTTTAAGGAACATATTTTCAAACTATTTGTTGCTGATAAATAAAAATGAAATTTATTTTTAAAAAACTTTTTATTTTGAAAAATTATAGATCCACAGGAAGTTGTGAAGATAGTACAGAGAGTTTCCATGTCTTTACATCTTATGTAAATAGAGCAGGAAATTGACACTGGTACAATATATGTGTATAATTCTGTTATTGTGTCACAAAGGTAGATTTTGATAACCCTCACCGCAAACAAGATACGGAGCTAGTCCATCCCAATGAAGCTCTCCCTGGTGCTACCCCTTTATGGTTCTCCAGTAGCCTTCTCTGACCTCATCATCACTCATTCTTGGCCACTAATCTGTTCTCCATTTCTGTATTTCTGTCATTACAAAGACTTTATATAGTGTAACCACACAGCATGTGACTTTCTGATATGAAATTTTAAAAAAGATTTTATTTATTTTAGAGAGAGAGAGGAAGAGAGAGAGAGAGCATGAGTGGGGGGAGGAGCAGAGGGAGAGGGACAAGCAGACTCTGCACTGAGTGCAGAGCCTCATGTGGGGCTCAGTCTCACTACCCTGAGATCATGACCTGAGCTCAAATCAAGAGTTGGTCGCTGAACCGACTGAGCCACCCAGGCACTTTAATATGAGATTTTTTTTGCTTAGAATAATGACCTTGAGATTCATCCAAGTTCTTACACGTATCAATAGTTTATTATTTTTTATTGCTGAGTAGTGTTCCAGGATACAAATATACCACATTTATTTAAACATTCACCTATTGTAGAACATTTTGTTGTTTCCAGTTTTTAGCTATTACAAGTAAGGTTGCTATGAACAACCAACCATGCACAAGTTTTTGTATCAACATAAGTTTTCATTTTTCTGAGATAAATGCCCAAGTGCACAATTGCCCAGTAGTATGGTAAGTGTATCTGTCATTTTTTAATGAATGCCCACTGTTTACCAGAGTGGTTCTACCATTTTACATTTCTACCAGTCATGTATAAGAGATCCAGTTTTTCTGTATCCTCACCAGCATTTGGTATTATTATTTTTTATTTAACTATTATAACAGGTGTGTAGTGATATCTCACTGTGGTTCTAATTTTCATTTCTCTAATGGCTAGTGATGTTGAACATATTTCATGTGACTATTTGACATGCATATATCCTTACTGGTGAAATATCTCTTTATATCTTTTGCCCATTTTCTAATCGAATTGTTTGATTTTTCACTGTTGAGATTATTTTTATCAAGTTTTATGGAAATATAATTGACTATAACATTAAGTTTAAGGGGTGCAATGTGATGACTTGAAACACATATATATTGTGAAATGAAGGGTGATAAGGTTAACACCTCCACCACCTCACATAATTACCATTTTGTTGTTGTTGTTGTTCTGGGGCAAACATTTAATATCTACTCTCTTAGCAATTTTCAAGTTTACATTATGATATTGTTAACTATGGTCACCATGCTCTACATTAGATTCCCCAGGACCTGTTCATTTTATAACTAAAAGTTTGTACCCTTTGACCAACATCTCCTCATTTTACCCACACCCCAGCCTTTGGCAACCACCAATCTACTCTCCGTTTCTATGAGTTTGGCTATTTTAGACCCCACATATAAGTGAGATTTTATAATATTTGACTTTCTCTATCTGATATTCATTTAGTGTAATGCCCTCAGAGGGCATCCATGTTGTCACAAATGGCAGAATTTCCTTCTATTTTATGCCTGAACAATATTCCATTGTGTGTGTGTATAAATAAATTCATCCATTATACATACATATATATGTGTAATATATATATTTTTTATCTATCATATCTATCATCTGTCTATAATCTATCATCTGTCTATCATCTATCATCATCTATCTATTATCTATCTATCTATCTATCATCTATCATCTATCTAATCTATATCTTTCATCTATCACATTTTCTTTATTCATTCATCTGTTGATGGACACTTAGGGCTTTTCCATGTTTTAGCTATTGTAAATAATGCTGCAATGAATATGGGGATGCAGATAACTCTTTGAGATGCTGATTTCATTTCCTTTAGGTATATATCCAGAAGTGGAATTACTGGATCATATGGTGGTTATATTTTTAGTTTTTTTGATGAACTTTCATACTGTTTTCCATAGTGACTTATGAATTTATATCCCCACCAACAGTGCTCAAGGATTTCCTTTTCTCCATATCCTCCCAACACTTGTTATCTTTTGTCTTTCTAGCCATTCTATCAGTGTGAGGTAATAACTCATTCTGGTTCTGATTTGTATTTTCCTGATGATTAATGATGTTGAGTACCTTTTCATGTACTTGCTGGCCATTTATATGTCTTCTTTGGAAAAATGTTTATTCAAATCTTTTGTGCATTTTTAATTGGATTATTTGTTTTTTTGCTATTGAGTTGTATGAGTTCCTTATATATTTTGGATGTTAACCACTTACCATATATATGGTTAGCAAATATTTTCTCCCATACTATAGAAGTGGAGGAAGGTCAATAATATATCTTCCAAACTAAGAAGGGACTTTAATGCCAAAAAATGAAGCAAGCCATTCCATACCATTTACACAGAGTTTTATTCAGGGTAACTGGATGGAGCAATTGGGCAGGTGGGAGGATGGGTAGATGGATGATCCAGATCACTATGCAGCTATTCTCTGTCCCTATTCTTTGCCACCTCTCTGCTCCCTCTTCACCAAACCTGGACCTCAACCCACAGCTTTTATAGAGTGAGGGGCATGGGGTGAGGTCATAGGGTAGTTATCCAGTGTGTTGCCATCTCTGTACCAGAGGGGAGAACAAGATGGAGGGCCAATGATGGAGTCAGTGTTGTCAGCACTCCTACAGTTGCTTTTTCATTTTATTGATGGTTTCCTTTGATATTCAGAAGCTTTTTAGTTTGAGGAAGTCCCACTTGTTGATTTTATTTTACTGCTTATGCTTCTGGTGTCAAATCCAAAACAATCATTGCCAAGACCAACATCAAGAAGCTTTTTCCCTGTGTTTTCTTTCAGGAGTTTTATGGTTTCAGTTCTTGCATTTAAGTCTATTTTATTTTATTTTATTTATGTTATGTTAGTCACCATACATTTCATCATTAGTTTTTGATATAATGTTCCATGATTCATTGTTTTTGTAAAAACACCCAGTGCTCTATGCAATATGTGCCCTCCTTAATACCCATCACCAGGCTAACGCCCACCCCCCAAACCCTCAGTTTGTTTCTCGGAGTCCATAGCCTCTCATGGTTCATCTCCCTCTCCGATTTCCCCCCCTTCATTTTTCCCTTTCTTCTCCTAATATCCTCCATGCTATTCCTTATGTTCCACAAATAAGCGAAACCATATGATAATTGACTTTCTCTGCTTGACTTATTTTCCTTAGCATAATTTCCTCCAGTCCCATCCATGTTGATGGAAAAGTGGGTATTCATCTTTTCTGATGGCTGAATAATATTCCCTTGTATATGTGGACCACATCTTCTTTATCCATTCATCTGTTGAAGGGCATCTTGGCTCTTTCCACAGTTTTGCTATTGCTGACATTGTTGCTATGAACATTGGACTGCATATGGCCCTTCTTTTCACTACATCTGTGTCTTTGGGGTAAATATCCAGTAGTGCAATTGCTGGGTCATAGGGTAGCTCTATCTTTAATTTTTTGAGGCACCTCCACACTGTTTTCCAAAGTGGCTGTACCAACTCGCATTCCCACCAACAGTGTAAGAGGGTTCCCCTTTCTCCACAACCTCTCCAACATTTGTTGTTTCTTGCCTTGTTAATTTTTGCGATTTTAACTGGTGGAAGGTGGTATCTCAATGTGGTTTTGATTTGAATTTCCCTGATGGCTAATGATGATGAATATTTTTTCATGTGTCTCTTAGCCATTTATATGTCTTCTTCAGAGAAGTGTCTGTCCATGTCTTCTGCCCATTTTTTGACTTGATTATTTGTTTTTTTTGGTGTTGAGTTTGAGAAGTTCTTTATAGATCTTGAATATCAGCCCTTTGTCGTGTCATTTGCAAAAATCTTCTCCCATTCTGTGGGTTGCCTCTTTGTTTTGTTGACTGTTTCCTTTGCTGTGCAGAAGCCTTTTATCTTGATGAAGTCCCTAAAGCTCATCTTCGCTTTTGTTTCACTTGCCTTTGGCAATGTATCTTGAAAGAAGTTGCTGTGGGCGATGTCAAAGCGGTTACTGCCTATGTTCTCCTCTAGGATTTTGTTGGATTCCTGTTTCACATGGAGGTCTTTCATCCATTTTGAGTTTATCTTTGTGAATGGTCAAGTTTCATTCTTCTGTATATAGCTGCCCAATTTCCCCAGCACCATTTATTGAAGAGACTGTCTTTTTTCTATTGCATATTTTTTCCTGCTTTGTCGAAGATTATTTGACCATAGGGTTGAGGGTCCATATCTGGGCTCTCTATTCTGTTTTTGTGCCAGTACCATGCTCTCTTGGTGATCACAGCTTTGTAATATAGCTTGAAATCAGGAAACATGATACCTCCAGCTTTGTTTTTCTTTTTCAACATTTCCTTAGTGATTCAGGGTCTTTTCTAATTCCATACAAATTTTAGACTTGTTTGTTCCAGCACTTTGAAAAATGTCATTGGAATTTTGATCAGGATGGTGTTGAAGGTATAGATTCCTCTGGGCAGCATAGACATTTTAACAATGTTCATTCTCCTGATCCATGTGCATACAATGTTTTTCCATCTTTTTGTGTCTTCTTCAATTTCTTTCATAAGTGTTCTGTAGTTCCTAGAGTATATCCTTTATCCCTTTGGTTAGGTTTATTCCAAGGTATCTTATGGTTTTTGTAAATGGAATTGATTCTCTAATTTCTCTTCCTACAGTTGCATTGTTAGTGTATAAGAAAGCAACTGATTTCTGTGCATTGATTTTGTATCCTGCCATATTTGGGGGTGGAGTCCTTTGGATTTTCCACATAAAGTATCATGTCATCTGCAAAGAGAGTTTGACTTCTTCTTTGCCAATTTGAATACATTTTATTTCTTTTTGTTGTCTGATTGCTGTTGCTAGGACTTCTAGTACTATGTTGAACAATAGTGGCGAGAATGGGCATCCTTGTCGTGTTCCTGATCTTAAGGGAAAGTCTCTCAGCTTTTCCCCATTGAGAATGATATTTGCTGTGGGTTTTTCATAGATGGATTTTATGAAATTGAAGAATGTTCCCTCTATCCCTTACTCTGAAGAGTTTTAATCAGGAAAGGATGTTGTATTTTGTCAAATGCTTTTTCTGCATCAATTGAGAGGACAATATAGATCTTCTCTCTCCTCTTATTAATGTGTTCTATCACATTGATTGATTTGCAAATGTTGAACCACCCGTGCCTCCCAGGGATAAATCCCACTTGGTCATGGTGGATGATCCTTTTAATGTATTGTTGGATCTATTAGCTAGGATTTTGTTGAGGATTTTGGAATCCATATTCATCAGGGATATCGGTCTGACATTCTCCTTTTTGATGTGGTCTTTGCCTGGTTTGGGGATTAAGGTAATGCTGGCCTCATAGAATGACTCTGGAAGCTTTCCTTCTGTTTCCATTTTTTGAAACAGCTTCAGGAGAATAGGTTCTTTGAATGTTTGGTAGAATTCCCCAGGGAATCCATCAGGCCCTGGACTTTTGTTTTTGGGAGGTTTTTGATCACTGCTTCAATCTCATTACTGGTTATTGGCCTATTCAGGTTGTCAATTTCTTCCTGTTTCAGTCTTGGCAGTTTATAGGTTTCCAGGAAGGCATCCATTTTTTCCAGGTTGCTCAATTTATTGGCATATAGCTGTTGATAATAATTTCTAATAGTTGTTTCTATTTCCTTGGTGTTAGTCGTGAACTCTCCCCTTTCATTCATAATTTTATTAATTTGGGTCCTTTCCCTTTTCTTTTGGATAAGTCTGGCCAGTGGTTTATCAATCTTATTAATTCTTTCAAAGAACAAACTTCTAGTTTCATTGATCTGATCTACTGTGTTTCTGGTTTCTAATTCATTGATCTCTGCTCTAATCTTAATTATTTCTCTTCTAATGCATGGCTTAGGCATCATTTGTTGCTTTTTCTCCAGTTCTTTAAGGTGTAAAGTTAGTTGGTGAATTTGGGATTTTTCTGTTTTTTTGAGTGAGGCTTGGATGGCTGTGTATTTCCCCCTTGGGACCGCCTTTGCAGTATCCCATAGGTTTTGGACTGATGTGTTTTCATTCTCACTGGTTTCCATGAATTGTTTAAGTTCTTCTTTGATTCCCTGGTTGACCCAAATATTCTTGAGCAGAGTGGTCTTTAGCTTCCAAGTGTTTGAATTTCTGCCCAATTTTTTCTTGTAATTGAGTTTCAGTTTTAAAGCATTATGGTCTGAGAATATGCAGGGAATAATCTCAGTATTTTGGTATCAGTTGAGACCCGATTTGTGACCCAGTATGTGGTCTACTCTGGAGAAAGTTCCATGTGTGCTCGAGAAGAATGAGTATTCTGTTGTTTTAGGGTGGAATGTTCTGTATATATATATGAGGTCCCTCTGGCCCAGTGTGTCATTCAAAGCTCTTGTTTCTTTGTTGATTTTCTGCTTAGATGATCTGTCTATTGCTGAGAGTGGAGTATTGAGGTCTCCTACAATTAACGTATTATTATCAATATGACTCTTTATTTTGGTTAACAATTGGCTTATGTAGTTGGCTGTTCCCATGTTGGGAGCGTAGATATTTACAATTATTAGATCTTGTTGGATAGACCCTTTAAGAATGATATAGTGTCCTGTGTCTCTAACTATAGTCTTCACTTGATCTTAGCCAAAAGGCCGAGAAGCAATCTAACTACAGTTTTTAGCTTAAAATCTAACTTGTCTGATATGAGAATTGCTACCCCAGCTTTCTTTTGAGGTCCATTGGCATGGAAGATGGATCGCCATTCCTTCACTTTCAGTCCGGATGTATCTTTAGGTTCAAAGTGAGTCTCTTGTAGACAGCATATGGCTGGGTCCTATCTTTTTATCCAATTTGCAACCCTGTGCTGTTTTATGGGAACATTTAGGCCGTTCATGTTGAGAGTGATTATTGAAAGATATGAATTTATTGTCATCATGTTGCCTGTGAAGCCCTTGTTTCTATAGATTGTCTCTGTAAATTTCTCTTCTATTTCACTCCTGGGGTCTCTCTTCTTTTATAGAACCCCCCTTAATATTTCTTGCAGGGCCATCTTAATGGTCTCATATTCTTTCAGTTTCTGCCAGTCTTGGAAGCTCTGCATCTCTCCATCCATTCTCAATGACAGCCTTGCTGGATAAAGTATTCTTGGCTGCATGTTCTTCTCATTTAGTACCCTGAATATGTCTTGCCAGCTCTTTCTGTCTTGCCAGGTGTCTGTGGATAGGTGTGACATTGTTCTGATATTCCTCCCTCTGTACATAAGGAATTTCTTCCCCCTAACTGCCCTTAAGATGGTTTCCTTGGTTCTAAGATTTGTGAGTTTTACTATTACATGCCAGGGCTTTGGTCTGTTTTCCTTGATCTTGGGAGGGGTCCTCTCTGCCTCTAGGACACGAATGTTTGTTTCATTCCCCAGATTAGGGAAATTCTCAGCTATGATTTGCTCAAATATATCTTCTAGTCCTCTCTCTCCACCCGCTTAGGGATCCCAATAATTCTGACATTGGAATGTTTCATGGTGTCACTTATTTCTCTAATTCTGTTTTCATGGATTTTAAGCTGTTTCTCTCAGGCCTCCTCTTTTTCCTTCTTTTCTATCAATTTGTCTTCTAGATCACTAATTCGTTCTTCTGCCTCGTTTACCCTAGCTGTTAAGAGTATCTAGATTAGATTGGATCTCATTGGTAGCATTTTTAAGTTCTGTCAGTTCAGCTCTCATTTCTACCCTTAGAGACTCTATGTTGCTGTTAATTGATTTCTCCATTCTAGCTATCGTCTTCATAATTGTTACCCTGAAGTCCATTTCCGACATCTTGCTTATATCTGTATCCATTTGTAAATCTGTGGTAGAAGTCACAGTCTCTGGATCTTTCCTATTTGGGGGGTTCCTCCTCCTAGTCATTCTGTTGAGGGGTGGTTGGGGGAATGTATAGAGTCCATATTATTGACCACAACCCAAGCAAGATGCACCTGCTTTATAGGGATCTTAGGGTTGTTGGCCTCTTGTTTTCCCAGCCTGTCTTCTGGGGGAGGGACCTGCTGTGCTGTTACTCAGGCAACCCTGTTTTGGCTGAGTTGCCCTGCCCCCTGTGGGGGGGATGGGCTCAGTGAAAACCGGTTTTTTGGGGCTTTTGTTTTCTGGCGGCTTTCCCTGGCAGTTTTCCACATCTTTTCCAAGAGTCAGAGTGGAAGAGACCATTTCCAACCCTCTGCTTCAGAACAGAGAGATCACATTCTGTTCTTCAGTGAACTCTCCAGGCCACACTATCTCCGTTTCTGTCTGTGCTGCTAAAAACTGCAGCAGCCTGGGTTGTGTGCCCCTCAGCAGCACTCCCAGCCCTTGCTTCCAGGTCGGGGCACTTCTCTGCCCTTTGTGCTTCCCAAACCGCCAGCCACCCCCAGTTTGCATGCACGCCCTGCCACTCCGCGTTTCCATCCAGGGGGCTGCCACTTTCCCCGCCACTACTGGTCTGTGAGTCTGTGCCCATCCCCAGCTCGGGAGGCTTTTGCCCATCGGTGGTACAGGATCCCGAAGGCTCCCTCCCCTTTCAGTTTACCTTCCAATATCTGCCCGTGAAATCTTGGATCCCTGTTTCATACCTCAAAACCAACCACCTGTGATATTCTGTTTGTAGAAATCCAGATATATCTTCTTCCATCTCAGGTTGATTTCGTGGGTGTTCAGAGTGGTCTGGTAGATATCCAGCTCAATTCAGGGGACCAGTTGGAATAGGGTCCCCTACTCCTCCACCATCTTTTCCTCCACCCCTGCATTTAAGTCTTTAATCCATTTTCAGTTAATTTTTGTGAGTTGTGTAAGAAGCAGCCTAATTGCATTCTTTTGCTTGTGTATATTCAGTTCCCCCACACCACTTATTAAGAAGATATCCTGTCCCCATTAAGTATTCTTGGCTCCCTTGTCAAATATTAGTTAGCTGTTTATGCATCAGCTTATTTCTGGACTCTCCATATTGTTATACTGGTCTATGTATCTGTTTTAATGCCAATACCTTGCTCTTTTGATTACTGTAGCTTTGTGATATAGTTTGAACTCAGGAAATGTGGAGTTCTCAGCTTTGCTCTTTCTCAAAATGCTTTGGCCATTCAGGATCTTTTGTAATTTCATAAGAATTTCAGAATTTTTTTTTTTTATTTCTGTGAAAAATGCTATTGGAATTTTGATAGGCATTGCACTAAATCTAGGTTGCTTTGGGCACTATGGAGATTAAAACAATATTAACACCTCTGATCTATGAACATGGGATATCTATCTATTTGGGGCTTCTTCGCTTTCTTTAATCAATGTCTTATAATTATCACATGTACATCTTTCACCTCTTTGGTTATATTTATTTCTAAGTATTTTATTTCTTTTCTTCTGTTATAAATAGGATTGTTTTCCTTATTTCTTTTTCAGACAGCTCATTGTTAATGTACAGAAATGCAGCTGACTTGAGTATGTTGATTTTGTATCCTGTTTACTTTGTTGATTAGTTCTAATAGTCTTTTGATGGGGTTTTTAGGGTTTTCTATATTTAATATCATGTCATCTGCAAATACAGACAATTTTGCTTTTTCATTTCTGATTTGGATGCCTTTTATTTCTTTGTCTTGCCTAATTTCTATAGCTAGGACTTCCAGCAATATGTTGAATAGGAGTAATGAGAGTGGGCATCCTTCTCTTGTTCTTGATTTTAGAGGAAAAGTTTTTAACATTTCACCATTGGGTATGATGTTAACTGTAGGCTTGTCATATATGACCTTGTTCTATTGAGGTACATTCCTTGTAAACCCACTTTATTGAGAGTTTTTATCATGAAAAGTTGTTGAACTTTGTCAAGGGCTTGTTCTGCCTCTATTGAGATGATCATAGAGATTAAAAAAATATTATTAATTTAACTTCAACTTAGTTAACATATACTATTTTATTTTTTCAGGGGTAGAATTTAGTGATTCATCAGTTGCATATAACACCCAGTGATCATTACATCAACTCCCCTCCTTAAAGCCCATCACCCAATTATCCTATCCCACCACCCACCTCCCCTCCAGCAACCCTCAGTTTGTTTCTTAGAGTTCAGCATCTCTTATTGTTTTCCTCCCTATTTTCATCTTATTTTAGTTTTCCTTCCCTTCCCATATGTTCCTCTGTTTTGTTTCTTAAATTCCACATATGAGTGAAATCATCTTAAGTAAGTCTTTGTCTGACTTACTTATTTCACTTATCATAATATCCTCTTGTTCCATCCATGTTGCAAATGGCAAGATTTCATTCTTTTTGATGACTGAGTAATATTCCATTATATATATATATGCACACCACATCTCCTTTATCCATTCTTCTGTTAATGGACTGGGCACTTTCCACCTATTGGCTATTGTAGACATTGCTGCTATATGCAGTGGGGTGCATGTGTCCCTTCAAATCACTATGGTTGTATCCTTTGGATGAATACCTGTAGTGTAATTGATGGGTCATAGGGTAGTTCTATTTTTAGTTTTTTGAGAGACCTCCATACTGTTTTCCAGAGTAGCTGCACCAGTTTGCATTCTCACCAACAGTGTAAGAGGGTTCCCCTTTCTCCACATCCTCACCAACATCTGTTGTTTCTTGAGTTGTTCACCTTAGCCATTCTGATCAGGGTGAGGTGGTATCTCACTGTGGTTTTGATTTGTATTTCTCTGGTGCCAAGTGATGTTGAGCATCTTTTCATGTGTCTGTTGGCCATTTGTAGGTGTTTTTTGGAGATATATCTGTTCATGTCTTCTGCCCATTTCTTGACTGGATTTTTTGTTCTTTGGATGTTGAGTTTGGTAAGTTCTGTATAGATTTTGGATATTAGCCTTTTATCTGATATGTCATTTGCAAATATCTTCTTCCAGTCTGTTGGTTGTCTTTTGGTTTTGTTGACTGTTTCCTTTGCTACGCAAAAGCTTTTTATCTTGATGAAGTCCTGATAGTTCATTTTTGCTTTTGTTTCTCATGCTGTTGGAAATGTGTCTAACAAGAAGTTGCTGTGGCTAGGGTCAAAGAGATTTCTACCCATGTTCTTTTCTAGGATTTAGGTGGATAACTGTCTCACATGTAGGTCTTTCATTGATTTTGAGTTTATTTTTCTGATATGGCGTAAGAAAGTGGTCAAGTTTCATTCTTTTGCATGTGGCTATCCAGTTTTCCCAACACAATTTGTTAAGGAGACTGTCCTTTTTCCATTGGATATTCTTTCTGGCCTTGTTGAAGAGTAGTTGACCATAGAGTTGAGGGTCCATTTCTGGGTTCTCTATTCTGTTCCATTGACCTATGTGTCTGTTTTTGTGCCAGTACCATACTGTCTTGATGATTACAGCTTTGTAATGGAGCTTGTAATCTGGAATTGTGATGCCTCCAGCTTTGCTTTTCTTTTTCAACATTCCTTTGGCTATTCAGGGTCTTTTCTGATTCCATACAAATTTTAGGATTGTTTGTTCCAGTTCTATGAAAAATGCTGATGGTGTTTTGATAGTGATTGCATTGAATGTATAGATTGCTCTAGGTAGCATAGACATTTTAACAATACTTGTTCTTCCAATCCATGAGCATGGAATGTTTTTCCATTTCTTTGTGTCATCCTCAATTTCTTTCATGAATGTTCTATAGTTTCAGAGTACAGATCCTTTACCTCTTTGGTTAGGTTAATTTTTAGGTATCTTATGGTTTTTGGTGCAATTTTAAATGGGATCAATTCCTTGGTTTCTCTTTCTTCTGTCTCATTGATAGTGTATAGAAATGCAACTGAATTCTGTGCATTGATTTTATATCCTGTGACTTTTTTGAATTCCTATATCAGTTCTAGCAATTTTTGGGTGGAGTCTTTTGGGTTTTCCACATAGAGTATCATGTCATCTGTGAAGAGTGAGAGTTTGACTTCTTTGCTGATTTGGATGCCTTTTATTTCTTTTTGTTGTCTGATTGCTGAGGTGAGGACTTCCAGTACTATGCTAAACAACAGTGATGAGAGTGGACATCACTGTTGTGTTCTTGACCTTAGGAGAAAAACTCTCAGTTTTTGATGATATTTGCTGTGGGTTTTTCGTATATGACTTTTATGATGTTCCCTCTATCTGTATATGGCAGAGAGTTTTTATGAAGAAAGAACACTGTATTTTGTCAAATACTTTTTCTGCATCTATGTTTTAAAAAAATTTCTATATCATTGATTTCTACTCTAATCTTTATTATTTCTCTTCTCCTGCTGGCTTTAGGCTTTATTTGCTTTTCTTTTTCCAGCTCCTTTAGGTGTAAAGTTAGATTGTGTATTTGAGACTTTCTTTGGTTCTCGAGGAAGGCCTGTGTTGCTATATGCTTCCCTCTTAGGACTGTCTTTGTTGCATCCCAAAGATTTTGAACTGTTGTGTTTTCATTTTCATTTGCTTCCATGTATTTTTTAAAAATTCTGCTTTAATTTTCTGGTACCTATTCATTCTTTAGTAGGATACTCTTTAACCTTCATGTATTTGTGGTCCTTCCAATTTTTTTCCTGTGGTTTACTTCAAGTTTTAAAGCATTGTGGTCTGAAAATATGCATGGTATAATCTTAATCTTTTTGTCCTGGTTGAGTCCTGATTTGTGACTCAGGATGTGATCTATCCTGGAGAATGTTCCAGGTGCACTTGAGAAGAATGTGTATTCTGCTGCTTTAAGATGAAATGCTCTGAATATATCTGTTAAGTCTATCTGGTCCAGTGTGTCACTCAAAGCTGTTGTGTCCTTGTTGATCTTCTGCTTAGATGATCTGTCCATTGCTGTGAGTGGGGTGTTAAAGTCCCCTACTATTATTGTATTATTATCGATGAGTTTCTTTAATTTCATTAATAATTGGTTTATATATTTGGTTGCTCCCAAGTTGGGGGCATAAATATTTACAGTTGTTATATCTTCTTGCTGGATAGACCCTTTTATTATGAGAGAGTGTCCTTCATCTGTTATCGCAGTCTTTGGTTTAAAATTTAGTTTTTCTGATATAAGGATGCTACTGCAGCTTTCTTTTGTTGTCTATTGGCATGATAAATGGTTCTCCACCCCCTCACTTTCAATCTGGAGGTGTCTTTGGGTCTAAAATGGGTCTCCCATAGACAGCATATGGATGGGTCTCATTTTTTTTTAATCCATTCTGATATGCTTGTGTGTCTTTTCTGCTTGTTAAAAGAAACTAGATTCCAAAATAAGAAAGAAAAACATATATATACAAAAATAAAATAAAATAAAATGAAACAAAAAATAAAAAAATGTGTATAACATATATAAAAATAAAAATTAAAAAAGAATTGAAAAAATAGAGCAATACAATACCTGAAAAATAATACTGAAAGACTATAGAATAAAAAAAAACAAGCAATAAATATTATATACTGTTTTCCCCAAGAGCTGAAGCTTTGCATCCTCTTCTAATCAGTAAACTCAGTGCAAGTCATTTGTTTGGGCTGGTCTTCTGGGGGAGGGGCCTGTTGCACTGATTCTCAGGTGCACTTGCCCTAATGGGAATGAGCCTCCTGTGCACAGGGAGGCAGGACTCGGTGTAAATGGCTCTAAATTCTACTATGTGGCACTATTTTGCTCCCTGAAGGCTTTCAGCACCAATGTGCAAGATGAATATGTCTGTGCACCACTCTCTAGCCCCAGAGCTGAAAGTTCGTGCTCCCCACTCTTCAGTGAGCACTCACAAGAAAAGCAATCAATCACTCTTGTCTCTAGTGTCTGTCAGAACTCTGTGTTCACCTGACTTGTGGCTGAGCATTTTTATCTCAGGCAGTAGACTGAGTTTCAGAACTCCAAATTTTATAGACTCCTGAGGTGTGGATCATGATGTTCCTCCCAGGGAAGGGAAGGGTGTCTTAGAACATTTCTGCCCTTTGCTGGACCCCTGCCAGGAAAGCGGTCACATGACCGTGTAGCAGTTTGCTGATTATGGCAACATAGAGCAGAAAGCTGTCATCTAGGCTTGCTGTTTTTGGCTGGCTTCCCCACCTTTGTGCCTGGGAACTCTGCCACCCCTGTTCTTCTTGTGACACCAGAGATCCTGAGACCACACTGTCCAACTTGGGGTTCTGCCCAGCTTCACCACCTGAGCACTTTTAAGCTAGGACTTACTCACTGCAGCAGACTTCTAGAAGTTCTGATTTTGCAATCCACTACTTATAATACTTTGCAGTAGCCTCCTTAAACAGACTCCTTCCCCTCTGCCATATCCTCAGGTATATCTCTCTGGATTCAAGTCTTCGCACCTCCTCCCTTCTAAAAAATGGTCAGTTTTCTAATTGTGGAGTTGCAGCATTTCTTTTCTCAGATCTCTGATTGATTTTGCAGGTGTTCAGTATGTTTTGATAACTATCTAGCTGTATTTGAGAGACCAGACAAATTTAGGGTCCCCTACTTTCTGCCATCTTAACTCCATTCTACTGATCAGAGAGATTTTTATCTTTCACTCTGTTAATGTGGTGTATTTTATTTATTTATTTGTATGTGTTGAACCATTCTTGTAGCCCAGGAATAAAGCCCACTTGATCATGGTACACTATCCTTTTAAAATGCTTTAAATTTGGTTTGCTGGAGTTTTGTTGAAAATTTTTGCATCTATATATTTCCAGAGATATTAGCCTATAGTTTTCTTTTCATGTCATGTCCTTTTCTGGGTTTGGTATCAGGGTAATGTTAGCCTCATAAAATGCGGGAATTTTCCCTCCTCTTCTATTATTTTATATTTGTTTTTTATTTTTTATTTTTAATTTTTCGAGAAGGGGAGAGGGGGAGGGGCAGAGGAAGAGGGAGACAGAGAATCCTAAACAGGCTCCAAGCCCAGAGCAGAGCCCCATGTGGGGCTCTACCTCACAACCCTGAGATCATGACCTGAGCCAACACTTAACTGAGGGAGCCACCTAGGCACCCTCCTCTTCTATTTTTAAAAGGTTTTGAGAAAGATTGATGTTAATTCTTTAATTCTTGAAATGATTTTTAGAATTCACCTATGACACCATTTGGTCTTAGGCTTTTCTCTGTTGGGAGTTTTTAGATTACTGACTCATTGATCTGTTCTATTGTTTTTTGCTTATTTATTTGTTTGTTTCCATATCATTTATTTCTGCTCTATTCTTTATTATTTCCTTCTTTTTGCTGGGTTTGGGTATTGTTTGTTGTTCTTTTTCTAGCTCCTTTAAGTGTTAGGGTTAGGTTGTTTATTTGAGATTTTTCTTGCTTCTCGAGGTAGGTCTGTATTGTTATCGAATTCCCCTTTAGAGCCACTTCTGCTGCATCCCAAAGATTTTGGACTGTTGTGTTTTCATTTTCATTTCCATGTAATTTTTTATTTCCTCTTTGATTTCTTGGTTGACCCATTCATTGTTTAGTAGCATGTTGTTTAACTTCCACGTATGTGTGCTCTTCTAGATTTTTTCCTGTGGTTGATTTCTAATTTCATGGCGTTGTGGTCAGAAAAGATGCATGGTACAACTTCAGTTTTTTGAATTTGTTGAGACTTGTTTTGTGGCCCAATACATGATCTAATCCAGAGAATGTCCCTGTGTGCACTTGAAAAGAATGTATATTCTGCTGTTTTAGGATGGAATGTTCTCAATATATCTGTTAAATCCATCTGGTCCAGTGTGACATTGAAAGCCTCTGTTTCCTTGCTGATTTTCTTTTTGGATGATCTGTCCATCAAGGTAAGTGGGGTGTTAAAGTCCCCTACTATTATTGTATTACTATCTATTAGTTCTTTTATGTTTGTTATTAACCGTTTTATGTATTTGGTTGCCTGCATGCTGGGTGCATATTTACAAATGTTAGATATTCTCATTGATTTTTCCCTTTATTATTGTACAGTGTCTTTCTTTGCCTCTTATTACAGACTTTGTTTTAAAGTCTATTTTGTCTGATCCAACTATTACTTTCTTTTGACATCCATTTGCATGATAAATGTTTCTCCATCCCCTCACTTTCAGTTTTCAGGTATCTTTTGGTCTGAAATGAGTCTCTGGTAGGCAGCATATAGAAAAGTAAAAAACACAAAAGCAGTAAAAATAAATATTTCTGTAAAAATCAGTCAAGAGAGTCACAAAATAAAAGGATGTAAAATATGACACCATATACCTAAAATATGGGGGGGAAGGAGTATAGAATTAGTTCAAACCTAAGCAACTATCAACTTAAAATAGACTGCTATATGCAGATGTCATATACAAACGGTCTTGTTTTTTTATCCACTCTGTGACCCTATGTCTTTTGATTGGAGCATTTAGTACATTTACATTCAAAGTAATTATTGTTAATATGTATCTATTGCCATTTTGTTACTTGCTTTGTGGTTGTTTCTAAAAATTTTTCTCTGATCTTTTCTTCTTTTGCTCTCTTTCATGGTTTGTTGACTTTCTTTAGTGATATACTTGGATTCCTTTTTCTTTATTCTTTGCATATTTATTACTGGATTTTCATCACGGTTATCATTTGGTTTGTATATGACATCTGCATATAGCAGTCTATTTTAAGTTGATAGTTGCTTAGGTTTGAACTAATTCTCTACTTCTTCCCCCCCATATTTTAGGTATATGGTGTCATATTTTACATCCTTTTATTTTGTGACTCTCTTGACTGATTTTTACAGAAATATTTATTTTTACTGCTTTTGTGTTTTTTACTTTTCATACTCTCACTTACGGTCTTTCCTTTCCACTCAGAGTCCCCTTTAATATTTACTATTTCTTGTAGGGCTGGTTTAGTGGTCATGAACTCCTATAGTTTTTGTTTGTCTGAGAAACTCTTTTATCTCTCCTTCTATTCTGGATGGTAGCCTTATAGATAGAGTATTCTTGGCTGTAGATTGTCCCTTTTAGTACTCTAAATATATAGTTTCTCTACCCTCTGACCTGCAAAGTTTCTTCTGAAAAATCTGCTGATAGCCTTATGGTGTTTCCCCTTGTATGTAACTGTCTTTTCTCTTGCTACTTTGTTTTTTTTTCTTTATTGGTACTTTTTGCCATTTTAATTACTATATGTCTTGATGTGGATCTCCTTGGGTTGAATTTTTTGAGGGATCTCTGTGCTTTCTGAGTATGGGTATTTGTTTCCTTCCCCACATTGGGGAAGTTTTCAGTTATTATTTCTTAAAATAAATTTTCTGCCCCATTTTCTCTCTCTCTTCTCCTTCTGGTATCTTTATAATGAAAATGTTTTCATGCTTGATGGAGTTGCTGAGTTTCCTAAGTCTCTGTTCATGTCACATAATTCTTTCTTCTCTCATTTATTTAGCTTGATTATTTTCCATTACTCTGTGTTCTAGTTCATTAATTCATACCTCTGCTTCTTCTAGCCTGGTATATTCCACCAAGTGTACTTTTAGTTTCATTTATTGAGTCATTAATATCTGATATGTTATTTTTTTATGTCTTTGTTTAGGGTCTCGGTGATGTCCTCCACTCTTTTCTGAAGTCCAGTGAGTATCTCTATGATACTGTGTTTTGCTTAGATCTTCTGCTGTGATTTTGTCCTGTTCTTTCATTTGGGACATATTCCTCTGTCTCCTCATTTTGCTTAGCTCTCTGTGTTTGTTTCTCTATGTTAGAAAGGTCAGCTATGTCTCTTGCTCTTGGAAGTAGTGGATGGGACTCTCATTTTAAACTAGGTGGCACTGGTTCTCCTTTCACAGCCATCGTGGAGATCTGGGCTGATTGGGGCCACTCCACAAAGTGTGTGCTGGTTGGGTGCAATTTTAACAAGGTGCACAGTCTTGTGCAGGAGATTGGGAGTTGCAATGTTGGCAAGGTTTGTGTGGGTCTTCTGAGGTAGGGGATCTGCATCACCAGGACTGAGGCAGGTCTGGCTGGAGGGGGAAGGGCATGGTGTAAGCAAGTGAAGTATTGAGTGCCAGTGCTATGCTGGTTCTCACAGGTGGCTGTGTGTTTATGATGAGGGGTGGGAGAGGGAAATGGTGCCTGCCATTGTTCCTGAAGAAGTCCCCAGTGAACTCTGAGATTAGTCACTAACTCTCCCTCCTGTAAGGCCCAGGCACCTTTTAAACTGCTGCTTTCAAGCTGTATCTCCACAGGCTGTTTGCTGTGCTGTCTCTTTAAGGGCAGGGGTCCAGCTTCCTATCTCCCACTAGTCTCTCTCACAGCCGAGTCCACTGATTTTTAAAGTTCCAGGCTTTGGGGCACTTGGGTGGCTCATTCAGTTAGGTGTCTGCCTTTGGCTCAGGTCATGATCTTGGGGTCCTGGGATTAAGCACTGCCTTGGGCTCCCTGCTCTATGCTCAGTGAAGAGTCTGCTTCTCCTTCTCCCAGTGCCCCTCCCCCCTGCTTATGCTCTCTCTCTCTCAAATAAGTAAATAAAATCTTAAAAAAAAAAAGTTCCAGGCTTTAATTCCTGCTGGTTGTAAGAACTCATGAAATTTAGCCCTTCTGATTTTCCAAGCCAAATACTATGGGTATTTCTTTTGCCTTGTAGGCTCCTTGGTGTGCTTGTCTGTTTCTTGCCCCTCTCTGTGCCCATGTCTCCTTCACTCTGGTGGAGAGACTCATGGAGCTTGGGTTCATGAATCCTTGCCCTTCCTATCCTCTTTGATGTGACCTCTTCTCTACATTTAATTGCATTTGCTTGGCCAAATTTTGGGTCCTTTTCTGGGTTGTTCTTTTTTTTTGAAAATTTTTTATTTTATTATGTCATGTTAATCACCATACATTACATCATTAGTTTTTGATGTAGTGTTCCATGGTTCATTGTTTGCATATAATACCTAGTGCTCCATTCAGTATGTGCCCTCTTTAATACCCATCACCAGGCTAACCCATCCCCCACCTCCCACCCCTCTAGAACCCTCAGTTTGTTTCTCAGAGTCCATAGTCTCTCATGGTTCATCTCCCCCTCCGATATCCCCCCCTTCATTTTTCTCTTTCTGCTATCTTCTTCTTCTTCTTCTTTTTTTTTTTTTTTAACATATAACGTATTATTTGTTTCAGAGGTACAGGTCTGTGATTCAACAGTCTTACACAATTCACAGTGCTCACCATAGCACATACCTTCCCCCATGTCTATCACCCAGCCACCCCAACCCTCCCACCCCCCACCACTCCAGCAACCCTCAGTTTGTTTCTTGAGATTAAGTTTCCTCATATCAGTGAGATCATATGATACATGTCTTTCTCTGATTGACTTATTTTGCTCAGCATAATACCCTCCAATTCCATCCATGTTGTTGCGAATGGCAAGATTTCATTCCTTTTGATGGCTGCATAATATTCCATTGTATATATATACTACCTCTTCTTTATTCATTTGTCTGTCGATGGATATCTTGGCTCTTTCCATAGTTTGGCTATTGTGGACATTGCTGCTATAAACATTGGGGTGCACGTACAACTTCGGATCACTACATTTGTATCTTTGGGGTAAATACCCAATAGTGCAATTGATGGGTCGTAGGGTAGCTCTATTTTCAACATTTTGAGGAACCTCCATACTGTTTTCCAGAGTTGTTGCACCAGCTTGCAACCCACCAACAGTGTAGGAGGGTTCCCCTTTCTCCGCATCCCTGCCAACATCTGTTATTTCCTGACTGGTTAATTTTAGCCATTCTGACTGGTGTAAGGTGATATTGCATTGAGATTTTGATTTGGATTTCCCTGATGCAGAGCAATGTTCAGCACTTTTTTATGTGTCGGTTGGACATTTGGACGTCTTCTTTGGAAAAATGTCTGTTCATGTCTTCTGCGCATTTCTTGATTGGATCATTTGTCTTTGGGTGTGGAGTTTCATAAGTTCTTTATAGATTTTGGATACTAGCCCTTTATCTGATATGTCATTTGCAAATATCTTCTCCCATTCTGTCAGTTGTCTTTTGGTTTTGTAGACTGTTTCTTTTGCTGTGCAAAAGCTTTTTATCTTGATGAATTCCCAATAGTTCATTTTTACCCTTGCTTCCCTTGCCTTTGGCGATGTTTCTAGGAAGAAGTTGCTGCAGCTGAGGTCGAAGAGGCTGCTACCTGTGTTCTCCTTTAAGATTTTGATGGACTCCTGTCTCACATTGAAGTCTTTCAACCATTTGGAGTCTATTTTTGTGTGTGGTGTAAGGAAATGGTCCAGTTTCATTCTTCTGCATGTGGCTGTCCAATTTTCCCAACACAATTTGTTGAAGAGACTCTTTTTTCCATTGGACATTCTTTCCTGCTTTGTCAAAGATTAGTTGACATAGAGTTGAGGGTCCATTTCTGGGCTCTCTCTTCTGTTCCATTGATCTATGTGTCTGTTTTTGTGCCAGTACCATACTGTCTTGATGATGACAGCTTTGTAATAGAGCTTGAAGTCCGGAATTGTGATGCTGCCAGCTTTTGCTTTTCTTTTTCAACATTCCTCTGGCTATTCAGGGTCTTTTCTGGTTCCATACAAATTTTAGGATTATTTGTTCCATTTCTTTGAAAAAAGTGGATGGTCTTTGGTGGGGATTGCATTGAATGTGTAGATTGCTCTAGGTAGAACTGACATCTTCACAATATTTGTCCTTCCAATTCATGAGCATGGAACGTTTTTCCATTTCTTTGTGTCTTCCTCAATTTCTTTCCTGAGTATTTTATAGTTTTCTGAGTACAGATTCTTTGCCTCTTTGGTTAGATTTATTCCTAGGTATCTTATGGTTTTGGGTGCAATTGTAAATGGGATCAACTCCTTAATTTCTCTTTCTTCTGTCTTGTTGTTGGTGTATAGGAATGCCACTTATTTCTGTGCATTGATTTTATATCCTGCCACTTTACTGAATTCCTGTATGAGTTCTAGCAATTTTGGGGTGGAGTCTTTTGGGTTTTCCACATAAAGTATCATATCTTCTGCAAAGAGTGATTTGCCCATTTGGATGCCTTTTATTTCTTTTTGTTGTCTGATTGCTGTGGCTAGCACTTCTAATACTATGTTGAATAGCAGTGGTGATAGAGGACATCCCTGCCACATTCCTGACCTTAGGGGGAAGCTCTCAGTTTTTCCCCATTGAGAATGATATTTGCTTTGGGTTTTTCATAGATGGCTTTTATGATATTGAGGTATGTACCCTCTATCTCTATACTCTGAAAAGTTTTGATCAAGAAAGGATGCTGTACTTTGTCAAATGCTTTTTCTGCATCTATTGAGAGGATCATATGGTTCCTGTTCTTTCTTTTGTTAATGTATTGTATCACATTGTTTTGTGGATGTTGAACCAACCTTGCAGCCCAGGGATAAATCCCACTTGGTTGTGGTGAATAATCTTTTTAATGTACTGTGGGATCCTACTGGCAAGTATTTTGGTGAGAATTTTTGCATCCATGTTCATCAAGGATATTGGTCTGGAATTCTCCTTTTTGATGGGGTCTTTGTCTGGTTTGGGGATCAAGGTAATGGTGGCCTCATAAAACGGGTTTGGAAGTTTTCCTTCCATTTGTATGTTTTGGAACAGTTTCAGAAGAATAGGTATTAATTCTTCTTTAAATGTTTGGTAGAATTCCCCTGGGAAACCACCTGGCCCTGGGCTTTTGTTTGTTGGGAGACTTTTGATGACTGCTTCAATTTCCTTATTGGTTATAGGTCTGTTCAGGTTTTCTATTTCTTCCTGATTCAGTTTTGGTAGTTGATACATCTCTAGGAATGCATCCATTTCTTCCAGATTATCTAATTTGCTGCCATAGAGTTGCTCATAATATGTTCTTATAATTGTTTGTATTTCATTGGTGTTGGTTGTGATCTCTCCTCTTTCATTCATGATTTTGTTTATGTGGGTCATTTCCCTTTTCTTTTTGATAAGTCTGGCCAGGGGTTTATCAATCTTGTTAATTCTTTCAAAGAACCAGCTCCTGGTTTTGTTGATCTGTTCTACTGTTCTTTTGGTTTCTATTTCATTGATTTCTGCTCTGATCTTAATAATTTTCTTCTCCTGCTGGGTTTAGGCTTTATTTGTTGTTCTCTCTCCAGCTCCTTTAGGTGTAGGGTTAGGTTGTATATTTGAGACCTTTCTTGTTTCTTGAGAAAGGCTTGTATTGCTATATACTTTCCTCTTAGGACTGCCTTTGCTGCATCCCAAAGATTTTGAACAGTTGTGTTTTCATTTTCATTTGTTTCCATGAATTTTTTTAATTCTTCTTTAATTTCCTGGTTGACCCATTGATTATTTACTAGGATGTTCTCTAGCCTTCATGTACTTGAGTTCTTTCCAACTTTCCTCTTATGATTGAATTCTAGTTTCAAAGCATTGTGATCTGAAAATATGCAGGGAATGATCCCAATCTTTTGGTAACAGTTGAGACCTGATTTATGACCTAGGATGTGATCTATTCTGGAGAATGTTCAATGGGTACTAGAGAAGAATGTGTATTCTGTTGCTTTGGGATAGAATGTTCTGAATATATCTGTGAAGTCCATTTGGTCCAGTGTGTCATTTAAAGTCTTTATTTCCTTGTTGATCTTTTGCTTAGATGATCTGTCCATTTCAGTGAGGGGGATGTTAAAGTCCCCCACTATTACTCTATTGTTGTCGATGTGTTTCTTTGCTTTTGTTCTTAATTGGCTTATATAATTGGCTGCTTCCATGTTAGGGGCATAGATATTTACAATTGTTAGATCTTCTTGTTGGATAGACCCTTTAAGTGGGATATAGTGTCCTTCCTCATCTCTTATTACAGTCTTTGGTTTAAAATCTAATTTGTCTGATATAAGGATTGCCATCCCAGCTTTCTTTTGGTGTCCATGAGCATGGGAAATGGTTTTCCACCCCTTCACTTTCAATCTGGGGGTGTCTTTGGGTCTAACATGAGTCTCTTGCAGACAGCATATTGATAGGTCTTGTTTTTTTATCCATTCTGATACCCTGTTTCTTTTGATTGGGGCATTTAGCCCATTTACATTCAGGGTAACTATTGAAAGATAGGAATTTAGTGCCATTGTATTGCCTATAAGGTGACTGTTACTGTAGATTGTCTCTGTTCCTTTCTGGTCTATGTTGCTTTTAGGCTCTCTCTTTGTTTAGAGGACCCTTTTCAATATTTCTTGTAGGGCTGGTTTCGTGTTTGCAAATTCCTTTAGTTTTTGTTTGTCCTGGAAGCTTTTCATCTCTCCTTTCCATTTTCAATGAGAACCTACCTGGATATAGTATTCTTGGCTGCCTATTTTTCTCATTTAGTGCTCTGAATATATCATGCCAGTCCTTTCTGGCCTGCCAGGTCTCTGTGGATAGGTCTGTTGCCAATCTAATGTTTCTACCATTGTAGATTACAGATCTCTTGTCCCAAGCTGCTTTCAGGATTTTCTCTTTGTCTCTGAGACTCGTAAATTTTACTATTAGGTATTGGGGTGTTGACCTATTTTTATTGATTTTGAGGTGGGGTTCTCTGTACCTCCTGGATTTTGATGCCTGTTTCCTTCCCCAAATTAGGGAAGTTCTCTGCTATAATTTGCTCCAATATACCTTCTGCCCCTCTCTTTCTTCTTCTTCAGGGATCTTAATTATTCTAATGTTGTTTCATCTTATAATCACTTATGTCTCGAATTCTGCCCTCGTGATCCCATAGTTGTTTATCTCTCTTTTTCTCAGCTTCTTTATTTTCCATCATTTGGTCTTCTATATTACTGATTCTCTCTTCTGCCTCATTTATCCTAGCAGTTAGAGCCTCCATTTTTTATTGCACCTCATTAATAGCCTTTTTGATTTCGACTTGGTTAGATTTTAGTTCTTGTATTTCTCCAGAAAAGGTTTCTTTAATAACTTCCATGCTTTTTTCAAGCCTAGCTAGTATCTTTAAAATCATCATTCTGAACTCTAGTTCTGACATCTTACTAATGCCCTTATTGATTAGGTCCCTGGGAGTCAGTACTGCCTCTTGTTCTTTTTTTGAGGTGATTTTTTTCCATCTTGTCATTTTGTCCAGAGGAGAATAGATGAATGAGAGAAGAAAATGCGAACAGGTAACAACAACCCCAGAAAAATATACACTAAACAAATCAGAAGAGACCTGAAACCAGGGGAAAAGAAAGGGAAAGAAAGAAAAAAAAAAAAAAAGAAAAAGATAAAAAACAAAACAATACAGAATATGATCAAATATGATCAGGCTGGTTCATAGATCAGTGCCACACACTAGATTTTGGGCATATTTTGGTCTGTTAGGAGAAAGTGCCTCCCAAAATTTTAAAGAAAGAAAAACATATATGTACAAAAACAAGGGTAAATATGAAGAAGGGATGGAATATGACTCTAAAGATGAAGATTGTAAAAGATTTTATATAAGGAATTGATAAGATAAGAATTTGGTTGAAAAAAAGAAAGAAGAGGAATAAAAAAAAAAAGGGAGAGAATGTGATCAGGCAGGAGACTAGAACAAAGCCATACACTAGAGATTTAGGGTATATTTTGGTCTGTTAGAAGAAACTGTATCCCAAAGTTTTAAAGAGAGAATAACTTATATATACCAAAAATAAAGTTAAGTACTATGAAGGGATAGTGTATGACTCTAAAAATGAAAAATAAAAAAGATTTTTTAAAAAAGGGATTGATAAAATGTTGGTTGAAAAAGGGAAAAAGAAAAATTCAAAAAAAAAAAAGAAAAAGAATAAAAGAAAATTTAAAAAATTAACTTTGAAAGCCTAAAGAATCATGGGGAAAAAAGCCATGAATTCTATGTGCAGTATTCCATTGGTGTTGGAGTTCTGCCATTCTCATTGATCGGTAAACTTGGTTTTGGCTGGCTGTTCTTGCTGATCTTCTGGGGGAGTGACCTGTTGTAGTGGTTCTCAAATGTCTTTGCCAGAGGCAGAATTGCCCTGCCCTTGCCGGGGACTGGGCTAAGTAATCTGCTCGGGTTTGCTCTCTGGAGCTTTTGTTCCCTGCAAGCTTTCTGTACAGCTTTGGAGGACCAGAGTGAAAATGGAGGCCTCCCAATCTCCTCCCCAGAGGAGCTGAGAACTCAGGGCCCTACTACTCAGTGTGCCCCCAGAGTAAAGCAGTAAATCACTCCCATCTCCCTGGTCTCTAGCTGCACTCTGTGCTCACCCGGCCTGTGACTTTCTATCTCTGGCACACGACCGCATTTGGAGTCTCCAAACCCAGTAGATACCTGTGGTGCACTCCTGTGCCACTCCTCCTGGGGGAAGAAGGGGAGTCTCCCTGGATCTGTCTCTTGTTGGGTTCCTGCTGGAGGAGCAGTGGCCTGACTGTGCCGTGGATCACAGTTTATGGCAACCCCGAGCTGAGAGCCCACTCCTCGGCTCTGTCTCTGCAGCTGGCTTCCCCGCTCTAATACCTGTGAGCCCTGCTGCACTCAGGCACCCCGGTCTCAGGACCTCAAGCGTCCTGAGACCACACTGTCTCAGCGAGGGTTCCACCCCCCGCTTAGCCACTGGAGCACCGTCCCTCAGCAGAGCCGACTTCTAAAATTTCTGATTTTGTGCTCTGCTGCTCTATCACTTGCCAGTAGGGGCTGATGGAGGCCCCTTCCCCCACCGTCTATCTTTCCAAATATTGCCTCGGATTCACTTTTCTGCATGTCCTACCTTCCAGAAAGTGGTCACTTTTCTGTTCAGAGTTGCTGCTATTCTTTTCTTTGATCTCATGTTGAATTTGTAGGTGTTCAGACTGGTTTGATCCCTATCTAGCTGAATTCCTGGGACCAGACAAAATTTAGGTCTCCTACTCCTCTGCCATTTTGCTCCTCCTCCTGGGTTGTTTGTTCTGAGGCCAATGTTATCTAGTTGTATCTGTGGGATGAGGTGTTTATGGTCCTCTTACCCTACCATCTTCCCTGGAAGTTGGTATTTCATTTTTAGCCTTGGCACTCCAGTTATAATTTCTCTTCTGCTTGCCACAAATTGACTTCTGAAGGTGGTAGATCTTAGAGCCACAGTGGCAGCACAATATGTGTGTCTTATTGCAAGGCTTTCCAAATGATGATGTCCCCTTTGTCATCTTTTTTCTATGGCTGAGACCAAAGAATGTTATTAATTTCTAGTTTGAATTCATTGTAGTTGGAGAATAAGTTATTATTTCAATTATTTTACATTTGTTGAGGTTTGTTTCATTACCCAAGATATGGTGCACCTTGGTATATGTTGTTGAGTTCCATATCCTTGCTGATTTTCTGTCTAATTGTTCTGTCAATTCTCGAGAGCAGGATATTGAAATCTCCAGCTATTGTTATGGAATTATCCATTTCTTTTTTTGCTTTTGTCGTTTTTTCTTCATATATTTTGCAGCTCTTTTTTTTGTGCATTATTTGAATTGTATATCATCATGGTAGATTGACCCTTTTATCATTGGGTGATGTCCTTCTTTGTCTCTGGTAATTTTCTTTGGTCAGAAGTATACTTTTTCTGTTATTAATATAGCTACTCCTGCTTTCTTTTGATTAATGTCTGTATGGCTATCTTGGTTCCTTTTACTTTCAACCTATGTTGTTATATTTTAAGTGAGTTTCTTATAGACAGAGTATAAGTGGGTCATGTTTTTAATTCACTCTGCCAATCTCTGCCTTTTAATTAATGTAGTTAGACTACTTAAGTCTGACATTTTATTTTTTGTTTTCTCTCTCTCTCTCTCTTTTAATCTATAGTGTTTTTTGGTGTGTCATTTTTTTTTACCTTTTTAGTGATTGCTCTAAGCATATATATATCTCAGTTTGCTTATGTCATTATTTTATCAGTATTAGTAAAGTGTAGAAATCTTACCTCCCTTTACATTCTTTATCTTCTTTCATTTACAATATCTTAACTATTAACTTTTGCATACATTGAGAGCCACATCATGCAACGTTATAATTTTTGCTTCAGGTCTAAACATAATTTAGAAAACTCTAAAAGAGAAGGAAAGTTTACCCTCCCCCCCCTTTGTTTACTCTTACTGTTCTCTTTTCTCTTCCTGATGTTCCATTTTCCTATTTTGATAAATTTTTGTTTGGGTAACTTCTTTCAGCCATTTTTTTAAGGGTAGATCTTCTTTCTTTTTCTTTCTTTCTTTCTTTCTTTCTTTCTTTCTTTCTTTCTTTCTTT
>NW_023270415.1:1232369-1233898 GCF_011800145.1 Mirounga leonina
TTCTTTCTTTCTTTCTTTCTTTCTTTCTTTCTTTCTTTCTTTCTTTCAGATTTTATGTATTCATTTGAGAGAGAAGGAGAGAGAGAGAGTGCAAGCAGGGGGAGAGGCATAAGGAGAGGAGGTAGCAGGCTCCTTGCTGAGCAGGGAACCAGATGTGGGGCTCGATCCCAGGACCTGGAGATCATGACCTGAGTCGAAGGCAGATGCCCAACCATCTGAACCACCCAGGTGCCCCAGGTAGATTTGCTTTCAACAAATGATCTTAGTTTTCCTTGATTTGAGAAGTTTTTCATATACTATTCATTTCTGAAGAAAAACATACGTAGATATGGAATTCTGAGTTTGCAGCTCTTAAATTTTTGTTTTCTTTTTAGGCATTTGATAGTGTCACTTTCTGGTGGCCTCCATGATTTCTGATGAGAAACATGAAATTTGGTAATTATAATAAATCTTGGCATGGATTTCTTTGTTTTTACCCTATGTTTGCTCAGCTTTTTATATCTGTAGGTTTATGTCTTTTGCCAAATTTGGAAAAATTTCTTTCATTATTTCTTTGCAGCCTTTCCTTCTGAGACTCTGATATTATGAATGCTAGATCTTTTGTTATAGTTCCACAGGTCCTAAGGCTTTGTTCATTTTTTAAAAATCTATTTTTATCTCTTTTCAGTTTGGGTGATTTCTATCTTCTGGGTTACCAAATCTTTCCTTTGTTTTCTCTATTCTGCTAATAAGCCTATCCATTGATTTTTAAACTTACTTTTTAAATAGACTACTTTAGAATAGATCTAGACTTAAGAAGAGTTATGCTGATAGTGTAGAGAGTTCCCATATACCCCTATCATTAACATTTTGCATCAGTATGGTCTACTTGTCACTATCAATGAGCCAATATTGATACATTAACTGAAGTCCATACTTTATACACTTTCTTAGTTTTTAACCTAATGTTCTTTTTATGTTCCAGAACCCCATTCCATGATACCACATTATCTTTAGTCACCGTGTCCCCTCAGGTTCCTTTGGTTGTGACATTTTCTCAGACTTTCCTTGTTTTTGATGACCTTGGAGGTTTTGAGGAATACTCACCAGATATTTTGTATTTTGTCCCTTAATTGGGTCTTGTCTGGTGTTTTTCTTATGATTAGACTGGGATTGTGGGTTTTGGGAAGGAACGTCACAGAGGTAAAATGCCATTCTCATCACATCCTATTAAAGTACATATTATCAATATACTGTCAACATGACTGTTGATGTTACTCTCGATCACTTGGCTGAGGTGACATTTGCTATCTCTACTGTAAAGTTCCTCTTTCCCCCCTAATTCATCCTGTGCTCTTTGGAATAAAGTCACTATTGCAGCCAGTACTTAAGGAAGGGGGATTTATGCTACGTCTCCTTGAACACAGAGTATTTACATAAATCATTGGAAATTCTTCTCCATGAGAGATTTGCCTCTTTCTTTCCTTTTTTCTTTCTTTCTTTCTTTCTTTCTTTCTTTCTTTCTTTCTTTCTTTCTTTCTTTCTTTCTT
>NW_023270415.1:1233908-1234109 GCF_011800145.1 Mirounga leonina
CTTTCTTTCTTTCTTTCTTTCTTTCTTTCTTTCTTTCTTTCTTTCTTCTTTCTCTTTCTTTCTTTCTCCTTTCTTTCTTTCTTTCTTTCTTTCTTTCTTTCTTTCTTTCTTTCTTTCTTTCTCCTTTCTTTCTTTCTTCTTTCTTTCTTTCTTTCTTTCTTTCTTTCTTTCTTTCTTTCTTTCTTTCTTTCTTTCTTTCTT
>NW_023270415.1:1234119-1506407 GCF_011800145.1 Mirounga leonina
CTTCCTTCCTTCCTTCCTTCCTTCCTTCCTTCCTTCCTTCCTTCCTTTCCTCTCTCTCTCCTTCCTTCCTATCGTCTATTATCTATCATCTGTTATCATCATCTATCATCTATTTATCCTCATCCATCATATCAATCATCTAATCATTTACCTATATTAGTATGGGTTCATGAATGTTTATTTTATACACTGTGTTCTAATCCAATACTATGTTATTTATTTTTTGCTCAAATTATTCCAACTTTGGCGATTAGGGACCCTTTCAATTGGTTCCTTGTCCCTTTGACATACTCCCAACAGTGTGTGTATTATTATTGTTGTTGTCTTTTTAGCACTTCCTTACTTTCTGGCACTACACAATTCTCCTGCCTTATCCCATATATTTCCTATCACAGTCCTAGGATCAGCCATGTCACTGTAGAACCTGATTCCTTTTATCAGAGAAGGGTATTAAGGAACTAAGATCTGGGTGCTAGCTGTGTTCGATGCTACTAGTCCCTCTAAACTGACAGAGCAAAGAAATACATGTGTGTATATTAACCTGTATACACACAAATCTATAAACATTTCTCTGTATAATCATATTCATCTATATTAAACTAAGATGGGCTCATACTGATGTCTCAAACTTTAATCCATTACCACATGGGTTATTCTAGACTCTTACCCTTACTTTTCTGTAATCTCCCTTCAGTGGTGCAAAACCTGCCCCTTTTCATATGCCATAGATTTATATATTGTTAAATTATAGTATACATAAATTGTGGCTTCAAAATTCTTAATCTATACCCCTAATGGGAAACAATTTTATCAACTAGAGTATGGTGCTTATATGCAGTTCCTTTTATCTTTAGCTTTACAGACTGCTAATATGCAAAATAACTTAGGTCATCACCCTTCCCACTCTTACCCCTTCTCAATAAGGTTATTTCATATATTGGTAATACAGTTGAATTCTTTTGTCATAGTTTGTTTTCCATCTTGAAATTCCTCTTATATACTAAAATTTTCTAGTATATAAAATAAATTCACATACATTAAGGTTTATTCTTTTTGCTGTAAAGTTGTATGGATTCACTATTACAGTATCATACAGAATAATTTCATTGCTTCAAAAAATCACCTGTGCTCCCCCTATGCTGAGAAATGCTAATGTCTTTCCCATCTGTATAGTTTTGCCTTTTCCAGAATATTATATAAGTGGAATCATAAAGTATGTAGTCTTTTTAGACTGGGTTTTTTCATGTAGCAATATGCATTTAAGATTCATTCATATCTTTGCATTGCTTCATGATTCATTCTTTTTTATAGAAAATAATAGTATTTTATTGTATGAGTGTATCATAGTTTATTTTTTCATTTACCTATTGAAGGACATCTTGGTTGCTTGATTATTCACAGTTTTGTGAATAAATTTGTTATAAATATTTACATGAAGAATTTCATATGGACATGTTTTAAAATCTACTGGATAAATGCCTAGAAGTATCACTGTTGGATTATATGATAAGACTATGTCTAGCTTTATAAAAAACTGTCAAAATTTCTTCCAAAAAATTTGCATTCCTAGCAGCAATGAATGAGAGTTCCTGTTACTCCACATTCTCACCAGTAGTTGGTATACATTCATTGGGTTTTAAATTTTTGTTTATTGTATCTTAACTGTAAAATATCCATTTGGTTCTTCTTTATACCTTCTTTTTCTTTGCTGAGACTTACTCTGTTTTCATCTGTTTTTCATCCCTTCTTGGTCTTCTCTGACTGCACCTCATCATGGGAGTTGGGATGCCTCATCACAGCTTAGTGAAGGTTCAGACTCACCAAGTCTATGCTCTTCACTCAGTCTTTGCTGTCAGAGGTAGAAATGGGAGCTGGAATAGAGTGGTTATCATCTAAAAGTTTTTGTCTTATTAGGCTGCCCAATTCCTGGTCCATAGGCTAAAGAGAGCAGGCTTTTCTTGGTGCTTTTTGTGTGTCTGTGCCTATTGGAATTTCCATGTTGCTAGCTTCTCTAGCACCAGTGTGGGATATATGAAGCAAAGAAAACCCGAGGAACTCAGCATCATGTTGTTTATTGGGTCCAGGTTTTCCTACTTGGTTTGCATTCTTCTCTACACCTGTCAGAGTCTCCTTTTGTTTGATTTATATATGACATCCAGGGTTTTTAGCTGTACTTAATGAGAAGAATAAGAATAAGTATGTCTACTCTTTTTGAAACAGAAAGTTTTCAAAATGGATTTTTAAAAATTGAATTTGTGCCCAAAAGTCTTGTTGACTTCTACCATTAATTATAATTATTTATGTGTAGATTCTTTGTAATTTTTTATGTATACAACTCTATCATTTGTACATGTGGAAAATACTTTTTGTTCCTTTCTTTCTACTTTTACCTTTTTCTTTTTCTAGCTTTGCTGTGGTGTTTAAGATTTCTAGTATAGTGTGGCAGAAAGCAGGCAGATCTTTCTGATATTCAGTTAAGCATCAATTATCTCATATGGTGTAGGTTTTTTGAAGAGACTTTTTTTTTGATTTTTGGATTAAGGAAGTTTCTAGCATTTTAAGAATTTTATTTTGTTTTAAAATCATGAATGGATATGGTTTCATACAAAGTTTTTCCTGCATTTATACAGATGGTCATATGTTATTTGTTTTTATTGGTCAATGTAGTAAATAACATTAATTATTTTTCTAATAATAGATCAAACCTACATTATGGTTATAAACCCATATCATCTTTTATCTAAAATAGTTTGTGTAACATTTGAATTATTTATTTCTTCAATATGTGCTAGAGCTTGATGATAAAATTTTGTATGGCTGGTGTTTTTATTATGAGAAGATTGTAAACTACTATTTTAATTTCTTTAATGCTAACAGTACTATCAGGTTTTTATTTCCTGTTGTATCAGTTTTGATTATAAAAATTTCTAAGATTTCACCACATAAACCTGCAAAAAATCAAAATTGCAAATGTTTGTACCATTTTCAGTTGTGCTTAGAAACAAATGGACACTTAGCTTAGATGGCAGATATTTATATCATCTGTCCAGCTTACTTCTTTTATAAAGATATGGTTCTGTATCTTGTAACAACTATGGCCATACTTGAATTACCTCAGAAAATAATTAGATATTTGATCGTGTAGCTAGTATTCTTAGAATAAATATCTGGGGGCGCCTGGGTGGCTCAGATGGTTAAGCGTCTGCCTTCGGCTCAGGTCATGATCCCAGGGTCCTGGGATCGAGCCCCACATTGGGCTCCTGGCTCAGCGGGGAGCCTGCTTCTCCCTCTCCCTCTGCCTCTCTCCCTGCTCATGCTCTCTCTCTCTCTGTATCTCTGTGTCTCAAATGAATAAATAAAATTAAAAAAAATAAGGAAACTTTAAAAAAAAGAATAAATATCTGAATATTTTTCTCAGAATTATTTTTATTTCCCAGAAGTAAGAAAAAACAGCACTGTAGATTTTTTGTTGTTGTTGAGATCTACCATAGCATCAGATAGATGGGGCATCTTCTTGGATTCTAAGGTATCTATAGAAATTTGAGGAATTATTTAATTAATTCTTATAAAATTTACAAGATTTCTCCCAAGCAGGAAGGTCTCTATGGAGGCTTCATCATTCTTTAAGGACTTGCTTATAGGAAGAAACCAACCAACCAACTCATTTCTTTCTTCTTTCTGCTATGAATTTTCTGGTGGATGACAATTGTCATTTCCAACTAGAATTTATTCTACATCATCTCAACTGCAGATCCCTTATCTCCAACTTGTATAAGTACATTTGTTGATATTTTTACTAGAAGAATTTCTCATTATTGCTCCATAAAGTGGCCCACTCTATTTTGGGAGAATCTTGACCTTTGAACCCCAAGGATTATTTTTCTTATCATCATCATCATCATCATCATCACTACTTCTTTTAAGAGAAAGGAGCACACAACTGATAATAATAATAAAAAAAGAAAGCATAGCTTTGAATTTTCCTGGGCAGAGATATCCAGAGATTGTAAGTGTATCTGATTGACTGGTTGTAATTGTATTGGTGGTGTATGTGTTTTGTATTGGTCATCTCTGCTCTAGAGTTTAGAATTCAGTCACATATAATTATTATTCTTTAAAAAGATAGTTTCGTCACAGTTTTCCAGAGACTAATATATAGGTTAGTTTAGATGGTGGACTTAGAAGATCTCTCTGTAACTCTCACTGTAGTTTCTCAGTGACATACTCTTCCTGTCAGTTTCCCTAAATGGCATCTTTGTCTTTGTCTTTTTTTTTTTTAAGAATTGGGGGACTGGCAAAATTTTGTGTATTTTGTGTATTTGTGTATTTTTTGAGAAAAATGGAAGACCATGTCAATTTACCTTGCCAGTTCCACTGGAAGAAGAAGCCCAAAGGAAAAGGATAAAGTGAAAGGAATTCCATCAGAAACTCACCTGATAAGTATTCTTTGACTTAGCATGCACTGAGATTCATGTAAGATGAGAGCTGATTTCAGGGATCTCATTAAAATGAATTTACCATAATGAATTATTTTTCTGTTCTTCTGTGAAATAATTTCTTTCTTATTGGAAGTAATTGATTATGAGCACTTTGCTCTGCAAGCTAACTGGGGTAAATCTAAATTGAGATGAAGTGATTATGTCCTGCTTATCTATCCCATTTCACGTCAATTGTCCAGCTCCTGAGAGAAAGTATACCTAATTCCTAAACCACTTGTGGAAACAAAATTATATGTGCAAAATAATCCAGGTGCTGAGAAATGAAAGAGTTATATTTGCATGATAGCTCTTCTCTACTGAGTGTAGAATGGTTTTCATTTTACTTCAGTGAAGTTAGGGGTTATCTCCCTTTTATATTCAACTTCTATAATCTAGAAATGAATTCTAACTGTGCTTTTGTTCCAAGAAAATTCTACTACAGCAGAAAAATTTTAGTTCTCAATAATATAATTTTCTTTTTATTTCAGTGGTTCCTAACTTTTTTCAAATTCGGATTTTTTTGAGATTTTTATCAGTTATGGACCGCTTCCTCAGAGAAATGCACATATATACACAAAATTTTGCCTAGGGTTTGATAATTACTATAGACTCATGGTTGCTTGTTGCTGTGTAATTCCTATTCTCCTTCTTTCCCAATGGAAATGCGTTTTTATTGCAATTATGCACATTGGGTGTGTTAATGGGGAAGATAGCTTTTTAGGTCATATGTTCATAGGTCGCTGGCTCTTGAGAAGCCACATTTGGACCTGATGATGAAGGTATCACCCAGAGTTCCTAGACTTCAAGGTGGATGAAGTAACAGGGTGAGTCCTCAGGGTTGATCTCCCATGGGGAAGGATTGAGGGATTCTCTGTATTGGAAGGGTAGGTGTGGATATTGGATAGCCAGAGGTAGACTGTGGTAGACTGCTGTTTGCTTACCCATATCCGCTCATCCCTTTTATGTTACATTGTGTTTCTGTTTGTTAGATATTCCAGTTTTTCTTCCCTATAATGCCCCTCACAATGGGAAGTTATACATCACCATATATTTAATAAGACAAGAGTGGCCATGTGATGTTTTTTAGCCATTGGAATGGGGACAGAATTAATGTGTGCCATTTCTAGACAGAGTCTTTTGTACCTGGCACTGGGATTGCTTCCTTTATTCTTTCTATAAGATTGGACATACATCAGCTGGTGGTGCTCCATTGGCCTCCATTCTGGAGGGAGGATGACATGGAGCAGAGTAGCAACTGGATCTGTGACCGTTATTGAAAGTCACTGGGATTGTGGGTCATTTGTTGCTGCAGCAAAACTTTGTTATGACTAATACATTCTTCCTCTTTGATATTAAAGTCACTATATTTCCAATTTTCTCACTATGCCCTGTGCTCTGGGATGCTGATCTCTATTGACTATATCCACCATGCTTCCTTTTTTTCTGCCTCTGGTTCAGTTCAACTGATGGGAGGCACCAGTAGGGTATTGGAGAGGGGAGGAGAGAAAGCTCAGAGTATTTATCCCCTGGCTTCTTCCTTGCCAGGCTATAGGTTGAAGATGTCTGTGTTCCTCTACCTAAGACCTCAGTGATCTGGTAAACACTCCTTCCTCTTGCCCTCCAGACCCAGATGTAATGGCCTTCTGCTGTTGTTATGTATCTGGTCAAATCTTATTATTTACCTTTATTAAGCTCTTGTTCGTTTTCCCCAAACCTTGACTGGTACAATGGGCATTGTTGCAGGGTGGATGAAATAAGTGAGAAAGAGTAGATTAAGCCACCATCACTCCCAGGAAGAACATTCAAAACATAACCCCTTTGAGGGTGCCTAGGTGGCTCAGTTGGTTAAGCATCTGCCCTCAGCTCAGGTCATGATCCTATGGCCCTGGGATCGAGTCTGACATTGGGCTTCCTGGTCAGTGGGGACTCTGCTTCTCCCCTCTCCCTCTGCTGCTCTCTCTCTTTCTTTCTCTCTCTCTGTCAAATAAATAAATTAAAATCTTAAAAAAAAAGAGAACACAACCCCTTTCAATGGAAAGGCAGGGGGATCAATAGCATTGTCTTTATGTGTTAAGGACAACACAGTATATTATACCTGCTGAGGATATTTGATATACCAATGAAATATTTGCAAACAAATATTTGGCTTGAATTTGCAATCATTCTCATGGTCTACTGAGTCCTGAAAAAGGGTAATTATCTCAAATTCTCAGGAAAGGAAACTGCCAATTTGGGAACTTAATGACACACAACAAGGCCACCTAGAATACCAGCAAACAGGCAGTGTTTATAGCTGTGGTGAGCAAAATTTCTGAAATGCCCCATCCCGCACCCCCAAACTGTCCCACCCCTGTGAATGTGATGAGCTTTCACTCCCTTGATTGCCTTATGTTACAGGGCACAGTTGACCTTAAGTTAAGGAGATTAACTGGATAATCTGGGTGGGTCCAGTATACTTGGAGTAACCCTTACAAACAGAGGGTTTTCTTTGGCTGGTGGTACAAGTCAGAGAGATTTGAAGCATAATGGGGATTTGATACACTGTTGCTGTCACTGCCTGGAGAATGTTTGTCATCTCATTGTGTATAATAAACTGACTGGTAACTAACAAATCTACACAAACAAATTTAAGGCAAAGGCGGGAAGTTGGAAACTATCCTTTTGGTTTAAAGCAGCCTGAAGGAAATGATGACTGCTGTCCTTTTGGACTATGGAATCTCTACCATGGAATGTGTTACTAGAATGTACTTGTACTGCTTGTGGTCCTTAGTCTCCCACTTGGAGTTGTGCTGGTGTGCCACGCTATGTGGCAGCAACCCTGTGCTGTCACCCTCTGTCCAGTCTGCCTTTCTCTCAGGCCTTGCACTTTTCATCTAACATGATGGTATCAGTGTGTGTCTGAGCCCAGTGTACAGATCACAGGCTGCAGGGTCCTGGGCTAGGCTCTACAGCCTGCTCTGAGCTCCTAAGTTAACAGACCTGGGACAAGCCTGGATCAGCATTTTCACAAATTACCCCATGTGAAGCTTTGTACTGTGAATTTTGAAAGCAATAGGCCTAGAAAGAGGATCTTGAAAAAATATTCTTAAGGGCACATTTGTGTTACTACAATCTATGGCACTCTGCCTTTGTTAAAAAGTTGAATTGAGTGAATCATACTCTTAGAGATTGTAGCTTATCTTGAATCTTTGATTTGGACAGGGGCTTGTCTCCCCATGAATTCTGGTGTCAATTGAGTTCTGAGCTACTTTACTCAGCTGATTAGAGAAAGTTCCTGTGTTAATGTAAAGATGCAAACCACCTTGGCATAAAGACAAACTCTGCTCCATATGGGAAGAGCCTAACTCCTTATTTCAGTCAGTGTCTCATGCTTGGTCACAACAGAAAGTGAGAGATCACCATCAATACTAGCAAGATCATCCAGAAGTGCCTGTTCTACAGACAGTGGGTGGGCAGGTTAGAATCTGGAACTTAATGTTTCTAACCATTTTGGTTCAATAGAAGTTTAAACTGTTTATGCATGTGGCCTATTTTGGCAATTTGTGCTATGTCAAAGGTTTGAAATGCAACTGCTCATTTTGAATCATTTATTCCAATTCTTGTGTGTTGTCTAGTTGATGGCAGGTCTCTTAAAGATGGTATAATTAAAAAAACTACATGTACACACAAGAAGAATGGCATGGATCATGCATTTGAGGAATTAAAAAATTACAATAAAAATAAACAGAAGTATATCCATATCAACTATATCAATGAGATTTGAAACAAAGTTATTTGCATACTTGTTGAAAGAACATTTGCTCTATTCCCTGTGAGAAGGAAACTTGGCCAGGTGGCAGTCATGCATTAAGGACAATTACAAAACAGAAATGAACCACAGCACTTTGGTTTGATCTACCCAAATCAGTTCACAGTAATAAAATATATTCTTTACTTTTGAAAAAATGATGAAAGCCATGCCATCTCCAGAATACTATGATTTGACTAATCTCTCCCAACTCTCTTGACTATTATTGAGAAGAAAGGCTTTTTGTCTTGAAATACACTTTTTCTTACATTAAGCCCTGATAATGCACAAACATCAGTGAAAGAACAAAAGGACTTTACAAAGAAGCTGCCTCGGAGGAAAATTTATGGAGATGCAGTAATTTCATGGGGCCTTTCCTTGCGACTGTCATTGTGCCATAGGTCCCTGAGCCCCTCCACTGTGGAGGACAGCAGCCTCTGAGGCATCCTGGTCTGGTTAATGTGGCAATTAAGCCACCTCCCCCAGCCAGGCTTTTTTAGTAGAGGAGAAAGGGGTTTGAGGTTGCAGGGAAGTTGATAGAGCCTGGAAACCATTCGTGAACTTCCAGTAAGACTTGGAAATATACTTATTTTGAAAAATTTTGTATTCACCAAAATTTTTTCAAAATGATGTGGCTGAGCACCTGTAATTGAACATAGGGAAATCAGTTCCTGGGGATATATGGGATTGAAGAAGAGCATATGCAATGAGTAATAGGGAAAGAATGGACCATCCAATAAGGGCCTTTGAGACAACTGCCTACCTGATGGGGAAAAAATTAGAGTCCTGACTTTCACCAAATACAAAAGTAAATTCTAGATGAAATGTATTTCTAAAATGGAAAGCCTAACTTTAAAAGGTGCTAAAAGAAAACCTATAGAGGAATCTTTTCATAACCTTGGGGTCAACTAAGAGTTTACTAAGTTACACAAATTCTGAACACCATCAAGGAATTGATTGACAGATCTGATCAACAAAAACAAAACACTAAAACACTTCTGATTAGTGAAAGACATGATAAACAAAGTTAAAACAAGAGCCAAAGATCAGAAGAAAATATTTGCTGCACATACAACAGAACGAGTTATAGTGATAATAAAGAGTTCACACAAATCAATAAGAAAAAGGCAAATGACAGAAGGAGAGGTTAACTCCTGGAAAAACAACAATGACCCATAAGTACTGAAAAGATGTTCAACCTCCCTAATAATCAGGGGAACATAAACTAAAACAACAGCAAGATGCCATATTTTACTGTTTAGATTGGCAAAAGTTAAGAAGATAGAGATCATATCTGGAGTTGGTGAGGGACAGAAGGAAACATGCATTCATATCCTGTGGTGCATATTTTTTTTTTAAAGATTTTATTTATTTATTCATGAGAGAGAGAGAGGCAGAGGGAGAAGCAGGCTCCCAAGGAGCAGGGAGCCTGATGTGGGACTCGATTCCAGGACCCTGGGACCATGACCTGAGCCAAAGGCAGATGCTTAACCATCTGAGCCACCCAGGCGCCCTCCTGTGGTGCATATTATTGCAGCCATTTTGATGGTATTTTTGCAATAGCCATCACAAGCTGGCAAGATCTAGAAAAATTAAAAATGCACATTTTGACCAGGAATTCCATTTTTGGAATATGGACACAAGATAAATAAAAATTAAATATACCCTGCATTGTTACACAGTGAAAATTGGAATCAACCTGAATGTTCATTATCAGGGGACTAGTAAACAATTTTTAGCACATATATATATCTTATGAAATATGGTAAGGCATTGCAAACATAAGTTAGATATGTAGATACAGACAGAAAATTCTCCAATATATATTCAGTGAAATTCTTAAAAACAGTACCAAAAAATCTGTAATACAAAGGATCTCACAGATAGTAGGCACTCAAAAACTATTTGTTGAATGAAACATATGTAAGTGTATAGGAAAAGTTCTAGAAGGATGTGGCAAAGTGTGCACAGCAGTCACCTGTGGGGAAGGCAGAAGGATATGGGATTTGGGAAAGGAGCAAAGGGGCACTTACACATCATACCTCATACATCTTTCTATTGTTTGCATGTTTATTTCATGATAGTTTTAAAGAAGTTGTGCCTTCTCCAAAGGGAGTGATTTCACTGCCGTCTATATAGTGAAGGTGATTGCTTAGGTGTGGCAATATTAAGTTGTCTTTTTGATGGCTTTGTTGTTGTTATTATTATAATACTTAAGTAGTACTTATTGGCACAGCAAAATGAATTAATTACACAGGTATAATATTCAGTAAGTTTTCATTTATATGAAGTTAATTAAAACACAAGCAAAAGTAACTTGTGAAACAAATCCCAACAACATTTGTCAGTGGTGGGGTGACAGAGGGGCTGTTGACTGGAAAGGGCCTGGGGTTGTTTTCTGGGATGCTGGACATATTTCACCATTTGATGATTGGTGCGAGAGGGTACAAATAAGTATAATTTAAAGTAAAAAATGTACAGTTAAGATTTGTGCCTAATGTAATGGTGTGAATGATTTCTCAGCAAATATATTCCTGTTACTCCTGGTGGGAAGTGAGCCTGAAAGATGTAAGGACTGGGGTTATAATGCTGTTCCTCATATCTCAATATCATAAAAGCCATATACGAAAAACCCACACCAAATATCTTCAATGGGGAAAAACTGAGAGCTTTTCCCCTAAGGTCAGGAACATGATAGGGATGTCTGCTCCCACTGCTTTTGTCCAACATTGTGCTGGAAGTCCTAGCCTCAGCAATCAGACAACAAAAAGAAATAAAAGGCATCCAAATTAGCAAAGAAGAGGTCAAACTCTCACTCTTCACGGCTGACATGATACTCTATGTGGAAAACCCAAAGACTCCACCCCCAAATTGCTAGAACTGGATACAGGAATTCAACAAAGTCGCAGGATATAAAATCAATGCACAGAAGTCAGTTGCATTTCTATACACTAACAATGAGGCAGAAGAAAGAGAAATCAAGGAATTGACTCCATTTACAATTGCACCAAAACCCATAAAATACCTAGGAATAAACCTAACAAAATAGGTAAAGGATCTATACTCTGAAAACTATAGAACCCTTATGAAAGAAATTGAGAATGACACAAAGAAGTGAAAAAACATTCCATGCTCACGTATTGGAAGAACAAGTATTGTTAAAATGTCTATGCTACCCAAAGCAACCTACATATTCAATGCAATTCCTATCAAGATACCATCAACATTTTTCATACAGCTGGAACAAACAATCCTAAAATTTGTATGGAATCAGAAAAGACCCTGAATAGCCAAAAGAATGTTGAAAAAGCAAAGCAAAGCTGGAGACATCACAATTCCAGACTTCAAGCTCTATTACAAAGCTGTCATCATCAAGACAGTATGGTACTGGCACAGAAACAGACACATAGATCAATGGAACAGAATAGAGATTCCAGAAATGGACCCTCAACTCTTTGATCAACTACTTTTCAACAAAGCAGGAAAGAATAACTGATGGAAAAAAGACAGTCTCCTCAACAAATGTGTTTAGAAAATTGGACAGCCACATGCAGAAGAATGAAACTGGACCATTTTCTTACACCATACACAAAATAAACTCAAAATCGATGAAAGACCTAAATGTGAGACCGGAATCCATCAAAATCCTAGAGGAGAACACAGGCAGCAACCTCTTTGACCTTGGCCACAGCAACTTCTTGCTAGACATGTCTCCCAAGTCAAGAGAAACAAAAGCAAAAATGAATGATTTTGATCTCATCATGATAAAAAGCTTTTGCAAAGGAAACAGTCAACAAAACTAAAAGGCAATATATAGAATGGAAGAAGATATTTTCAAATGCCATATCAGATAAATGGCTAGTATCCAAAATCTGTAAAGAACTTATCAACATCAGTACTCAAAAAAACCCACAAAAATCCAGTCAAGAAATGGGCAGAAGACATGAATAGACATTTCTCCAAAGAACACCTACACATGGCCAACAGACACATGAAAAGATACTCAACATCACTTGGCACCAGGGAAATACAAATCAAAAGCACAATGAGATACCACCTCACACTGATCAGATTAGCTAAAACGAACAACTCAGGAAACAACAGATGTTGGTGAGGATGTGGAGAAAGGGGAACCCTCTTACACTATTGGTGGGAATGCAAGCTTGTGCAACCACTCTGCAAAACAGTATGGAGGTTCCTCAAAAAGTTAGAATAGAACTATACTATGACCCATTAATTGCACTATGAGGTATTTATTCAAATGATACAAACATAGTGATTCAAAGGGGCACATACACCCCACTGCATAAAACAGCAATGTCCACAATGGCCAGCAGATGGAAAGAGCCCACATCCATCAACAGAAGAATGAATAAAGAAGATATAGTATGTATATATATATATATATATATATATATATATATATATATATATACACACACACACATATGGAATGGAATATTATTCAGTCATAAAAAAGAATGAAATCTTGCCATTTGCAATGACATGGATAGAACTAGAGGGTATTATGCTAAGTGAAATAAGTCAGAGAAAGACAAATACCATATGATTTCACTCATATGTGGAATTTAAGAAACAAAAAAGAGGAACATACAGGAAGGGAAAGAAAACTAAAATAAGATGAAAATAGAGAGGGAGGCAAACCATAAGAGATGCTGAACTCTAGGAAACAAACTGAGGGTTGCTGGAGGAGGTGTGTGGTGGGATGGGATAATTGGGTGATGGGCTTTAAGGAGGGGAGTTGAAGTAATGATCACTGGGTGTTATATGCAACTGATGAATCACTAAATTCTACCTCAGAAACTAAGAAAAAAAAAGAATGCTGGTTCCTACTGAATTACAGAAAGGAAATTGCTTCCCTTCCTCATCTTCTCAACCTCTTGTGATCTGGATTTTGTTCTCACTATCCCCTGAAACTGTTTTGCTAAGATTGCCAACAACTTCCTGGCTCTTTAATTAAATGGGAACTTGTTAGTTCTCTGTCACTTGACTTTAAAGCAGTATCATTGTCTGCCACTCTCTTTTTTGAAACATTCTTAACTTCCATGAAACTACATACTGGCTTTCTACTTCTCTGCTATGTTTTCTGTCTCTTTGCTGTTACTCTCTTCCTATTCCTTAGATGTTAGTTTTCTTTATGATTTGTCTTCCACTTCTTTTCCTACTTTCTGTGTTCTTCATAGTCTTCCCACATGATCCCATTCACTCTTGTGTTTTAAATCCAATCTACATGCCATATTTCCAGCCCAAACTGTGCTTTTGAGCTCCAAACCTATACCTCCAGCTGCAACTGGCCATCTCAATGTGGTGTCATAAACATCTCAAATTCAACATATTCAGAATCAGACTCATTTTTCCCAAACCCAGATCAGTCCTCCCTCCTCTAGTCCCCATCTTCATGATTGGCAACACCTTCTGTCCATTCAGAAAACAGGAAGCTCTCACTTTGTATTTTATACTCAGTAGGAGATGAAGCCCTGCAAAGTCTTTGTTACTAATGTCTCATGAACCAAAGCTATTCTGTGTTGTCTAATCTTAAAGTCATTGCCTTGGTTTGGACCACATTTCTAGGGCTTGGCTAGTGAAATAGTTTTCTAAACAATCACTCTGCCTCCAGGCTTGTTTCTCTTTCTCTTAGTTTCAGAGGTAGAGTTTAATGATTCATCAGTTGCATATAACACCCAGTGCTCGTTACATCAAGTGCCCTCCTTAATGCCCATCACCTCTTGTTTATCTTGAATACATTGTAAGTGTTGTATTGTGCTCCTTTTTTCCCCACACCAGTCAGAAGTGTTTTATTTTAAAAAATGTGAAACAAACACGAAAAACCTTTTAATTGGAAAGTCTGATTAAATTAAACATTAACTCAAGTTCTCAAAAACCCACTGGGGAAAGCCAACAGGTACATCAAAGAAAAGCAGGCAACTGCTGACAAGTCTTTGGTGGAAATGTAAGTTACATAGTTATACAAGCTTCCCTAATGATTATCAAACTCAAATTTTGTTTTTCAAAAAAAGTTTCAATATATACCAAGGAAACCATGCAGACACCCCTAACAGTGCAAGGATGTAACAATGAAGTTTAAGGGTAAAGGAAAAGCCAAATATGACAATACACGACAAATAATCTATAAAATAAAACAAGCCTTTCAATGCTAGGAAAAAATGGGGAAACCTCACAAGTGTAACACACATGGAACAAGGACTAACAGCAAGTGGAAATATCCTAAATATTTTCCCAATAACTAAGACATAAAACAACAACCCAGGACACCATTAACAGTTAGTTTTCACATACAATATGTATGTAAATTAGAGTAATTTTTTTCTACTCAATTACCATTTCTCTAGCAACATTTTTCCTTTGGTTTGACCAGATGAACGCAAAAGGTTTGGAAACTGAAGTGAGTACCAACTCTTACTGGAATAGCACTTGGGAAATGCAACCCTAGAAAATGCAAATTTTAACTGAAGTGACTTGACATGTCCCCAAAGGCAAGGGAAACAAAAGTGAAAAAGCTTCTGCACAGCAAAGGAAACAGTCAACAAAACTAAGAGGCAACACACGGAATGGGAGAAGATATTTGCAAATGACACTACAGACAAAGGGCTGGTATCTAAGATCCATAAAGAACTCTAACTCAACACCCCCCCCCAAAAAATAATCCAGTCAAGAAATGGGCAGAAGACACGAACGGACACTTCTCAAAAGAAGACATACAGATGGCTAACAGACACGTGAAAAAATGCTCAACATCACTAGCCATCAGGGAAATACAAATCAAAACCACATTGAAATACCACCTTACGCCAGTTAGAATGGCAAAAATTGACAAGACAGGAAACAACAAATGTTGGAGAGGTTGTGGAGAAAGGGGAACCCTCTTACACTGTTGGTGGGAATGCAAGTTGGTACAGCCAGCTTGGAAAACAGTGTGGAGGTTCCCAAAAAGTTAAAAATAAGGCTACCTTATGACCCAGCAATTACACTGCTATGTATTTACCCTAAAGATACAGATATAGTGAAAAGAAGGGGCACATGAACCCTAATATTCATAGCAGCAATGTCCACAATAGCCAAACTGTGGAAAGAGCTGAGATGCCCTTCAACAGATGAATGGATAAAGAAGATGTGGTCCATATATACAATGGAATATTACTCAGCTGTCAGAAAGGATGAATACCCACCATTTACATCAACATGGATGAAACAGGAGGAGATTATACTAAGTGAAATGAGTCAAACAGTGAAAGACAATTATCATATGGTTTCACTTATTTGTGTAACATAAGGAATAGCATGGAGGACATTAGGAGAAGGAAGGGAAAAATGAAGGGGGAAGAATTAGAGGGGGAGATGAACCATGAGAGACTATGGACTCTGGGAAACAAACTGAGGGTTTTAGAGGGGGGTAGGGGATGGGTGAGCCGAGTGATGGGTATTAAGGAGGGCATGTATTGCATGGAGCACTGGGTGTTATACACAAATAATGAATCATGGAACACTACATCAAAAACTAATGGTGTACTGTATGGTGACTAACATAACATAATAAAAAAATTATTAAAAAAAATGAAGTGACTTGACAAAGTTAAGCATTTTTTCTCAATGGGACAATGTCCTCCATGTTAATCACTAGGTTAATGGCTTCTCTTGGCTGGATCACATGACCCAGCATGATATTGGCATGCTCTCTGGTGAGGTTCTGCAGAGTTATGTGCACAAACACCTACCCATTTAAGCTTTAAATACAACAAAACATCATTTTAAACCATTTCAGTAAAATAAATAAAAAAATATTGCATTTCTTTTGGCCTGCTTTGCCTCTTGAACTGGCTTGGAGTATTGTTCATGACAGAAGACACAGCAGTTAATTAGTTGCTACTCCACACTCCTTAGGCTTCAATACTTTCTGCTCTTCAAGCCTCAGCACCTTTTTTGCAGCAATAGTGGTATTCTTCATTAACATCACCACTGTCATGGGACCAACACCCCCACGGACTGGAGTGATGTAACCAGCTTTCTCTCTGATTCTTTCAAAATCCACATCTCCAACCAACTTGGCTTTAGCCATGATGGGATCTTGAACTCTTTATTTTCGCACTGATGAGTGCAGCTCCCTCCTTGATCACATCTGCTGTGATCAGATTGGGAATGCCTGTAGCAGAGACCACAATGTCTGCAATAACTATGTTTCTTCAGTTGCTCTTTGGGAGTGTATTGTAACAGTGGCATCACCTCCAGGGTGTTCATGTGCCCCATCTGTGTGTAGTAGCACTGCAATGGGCATTCCAACATCTTTCGACTTCACAACCACAACCACATTTTCCCCTGGGGTTGGAATGCCAGTTCACTTAATTGTTTCCCAGACATCCCGTGAGACTGCTGGTAACACAGTCACTCTACATTAGTTACATAAAGCCATCAACATCTTTGTTTGGAGAAACACAGTTGCAGATCTTTCTCTCATTTATGTGCTCTGGAAGAGGCAGCTGAACAAGAAGGCCATCTACATTATTTATCATCATCATTATTTTTTTTATTATGTTCAGTTAGCCAACATATAATACATCATTAGTTTTTGATGTCATGTCCAATGATTCATTGGCTGTGTATAACACCCAGTGCTCATCATAACATGTGCCCTCCTTAATACCCATCACCTGGCTACCCCCTCCCCCTCCCCCCTCCCTTCTGAAACCCTCAGTTTATTTCCCAGAGTCCATAGTCTCTCATGGTTTGTCTCCCTCTCTGATTTCTTCCCCTTCAATTTTCCCTCCCTCCAGCTATGGTCCTCTGTGCTATTCTTTATGTTCCACAAATAAGTGAAACCATATGATGATTGTCTTTCTCTTCTTGACTTATTTCACTTAGCATAATCTCCTCCTGTTCCATCCATGTTGACGCAAATCGTGGGTATTCATCCTTTCTGACGGCTGAGTAATATTCCGTTGTATATATGAACCACATCTTCTTTATCCATTCATCTGTTGAAGGGCATCTCGGCTCCTTCCACAGTTTGACTATTGTGGACATTGTTGCTATGAACATTGGGGTGCATGTGCCCCTTCTTTTCACTACATCTGTATCTTTGTGGTAAACACCTAGCAGTGTAGTTGCTGGGTCATAGGGTAGCTCTATTTTTAACTTTTTGAGGAACCTCCACACTGTTTTCCAAGCTGGCTGTACCAACTTGCATTTCCATCAACAGTATAAGAGGATTCCCCTTTCTCCACATCCTCACCAACATTTGTTGTTTCCTGTCTTGTCAATTTTTGCCATTCTACTGGTGTAAGGTGGTATCTCAATGTGGTTTTGATTTGTATTTCCCTGATGGCTAGTGATGTTGAGCATTTTTTCACATGTCTGTCAGCCATCTGTATGTCTTCTTTTGAGAAGTGTCTGTTCATGTCTGCTGCCCATTTCTTGACTAGATTATTTTTTTTTTGGGGGGGGGATGTTGATTTAGAGAAGTTCTTTATAGATCTTGGATACCAGCCCTTTATCTGTAGTGTCATTTGCACACATCTTCTCCCATTCTGTGGATTGCCTCTTAGTTTTGTTGACTGTTTCCTTTGCAGAAGCTTTTTATCTTGATGAAGTCTGAGTAGTTCATATTTGCCTTTGTTTCCCTTGCCTTTGGAGATGTGTCTAGAAAGAAGCTGCTGTGGCCAAGGTCAAAGAAGTTTCTGCCTATGTTGTCCTCTAGGATTTTGATGGATTCCTGTCTCACATGGAGGTCTTTCATCCATTTTGAGTTGTGTATTTCTTTCTTCTGTGTGTAGCTGTCCAATTTTCCCAGCACCATTTATTGAAGAGACTGTCTTTTTTCCACTGGATATTTTTTCCTGATTTGTCAAAGATTAGTTGACCATAGAATTGAAGGTCCATTTCTGGGTTCTCTATTCTGTTCCATTGATCTATGTGTCTGTTTTTGTGCCAATACCAAGCTCTCTTGGTGATCACAAATTTGTAATATCATCATTACTTAGTTTATTGATTAAATTCAACAGTTCTTCCTTTGAAATTGAAGCTGGTTCCACAGTTGTCTCACTGTTGATTCCCACTTCTGCAACTGGCCAGATTTTGTTGAGGATATAGGAATGACTTGCAGGATTCTCAGCAACCAGAACCACACCCAGGTGTGACCACTTATTGCCCCATGCCACCCATTCTTACACCTCCTACTGCACTTCCTGTTTGATCTGCTGGCCAAGTTTCCTTCCAGAAATGAAAGCAGCTTCATTTTGAACTAGTGAGATGTGGAAGGGGTGATGACAGAGGTGGCAGCTCTGCGTGGGTGGAGCAGCCAGGTGGCCAACATGGACACAACGGAAGCTGCAGCTATCACCTGTGCTGATGTCCATGCCAGGAGCCTATTATGCTCCTTCTTAAAATAAATAGCTTTTCATTAATTTTAGGGTAAAACACAAAGCTTAGCTACCTCACATCTATCTTTAATTCCATCCTGTTCTCTCTTTTATACCTTTGTCACCCCCCTCAACATTGCACACAGAAATACCTGTGGTTCTTTAATCTGCCATGTTCTCATGCCACATTTTATTTATTCCAAACACATTTACAAAATTACAGTTACTAAACCAGGCTCTAATCTGCATGGTGCACAATGAACAAGACCATGTTCCTACCCTCATGGAGCTTACATTCTGGCAGAGGAGCAGAAAATAAACATGTAGACAAATAGATAATATAATGTAATAAATGCTGTGAAGAAAGAAAACAGGACAATGAAACAGAAAGAGTCTGGGGTATGGAAGAGGGTGCTACTTTAATGAGGAGGTCAGGGAGGTCCCATTGACTAGGTGATACTTGAACAAATCCCAATGTAGGTGAGTATGCAGGGACAGAGCACTCCAAGTAAGAACAAGCAGCATAAACCATAAGGAAACTTATGATTTACTATTTTAGGAATCTAGAAATAGGTGGGCTCTGAAGCCATGGGATTGAGAGTCAACATCATCAGGGATCCAGAGCCTTTCTATCTTTCTTCCTGTGTTGCTGTCCTTGGTGATTGCTTCATTCTGAGACAGAAGCAAGATGAATGTTACAGCAACCTGGGTCAAATCCAGGTATGACAATATGCAGAGGTAAAAGGGAGGACTTATCTTCTTGGGACACCTCTCTTGAGGAAAACATTTCTCAAAGCCCCAGCAGACTTTCCCACAAATCTCACTTGCTATATGCCATGGTCTAAATGTGTTTCCCCGAATGCATGTTAAAATTCTAATACCCAGTATTAGGAGGTGGGGGCCTTTGAGATGTGATTAGGTCATGAGGGTGAAGCCTTCATGAATGAGATTAGTGTTCTTACAAAAGATCCCAGAGAGCTCCCTCACCTTCTGCACCATGTGAGTATACAGCAAGAAATATGTGACCTGGAAGAAGGCATCTAGATCTTGGACTTGCAGCCTCTAGAACTGTGAGAAATAACGTTCTGCTGTTTATAAGGCACCCAGTCTGTGGTATTTTGTTATAGCAGCTTCAACAGACTAAGGCTCTATACCAGGCTGTGTGCTCCTTCCTGAGCAGGCAAGAAGGGAATTGGAACAAACCAGTACCTGTGGGGGCTAGATGTTTGGTTGGCAACCCATTATTATGGTAGGAAATGGGGTGGTAGACAAGGTGTGACTTGCATGGAAGTGTAAATATTTTGGTGACTGCAATGGAAACATTTGGAGTTTTGAACAGATGAAGGATGGCTAGAGGTGAGATTGAGTGTGAGGATTCTTTAGGTGTTAGGAGGATGGTGCAGTTATCTGAAGAGGAAAGGAAGATTCAGGTTAGGATGTAGGCATCAGATGTGGTGGGGGGAGTTCTACATAGGTTATTTTTGGGGTGTAGTATATAGGACTTGCCCAATGTAGGAGTAGTGGGGTGAGGGAAAGGAAGAACCAAGAAAAACTCCCAGAATTGTGACCTGAGCAAGTGGGTAATAATGTTCACTGAGATGTGGGGGACCTGAAGAGGGGTGCATTTTGAGGGGCAGAGAGGCAGGGGTAAAGGGTTGGTCCAATGCTTATTAGACATCACCCTGGGGGTATCAGGAAGAGGGCTCCAGATTTGAATTGGAGCTCAGGCAAGAGATGGGGATGGGAGATGTTGGGTGGTCCTGGTAACCATGGCATTTATAGCCTGGACACTGGGTTAGGTTGGGTGGGGAGACAGTGTCCACAGGGAAAGGATCAGAACCAAGATCCAAGCCCTAGGGCACTAAAAAAATTAGACGTTAGGCAGAAGAAGAGGGGACAGCAAATATAAAGAAGTGAAGAAGCCAGGAGAGACTGAGAGAAAAATCACCTTTCATGAAGGGGCAGTCATCAATGGTTTCAAATGCTTCTGAGACAGCAAGTTTTATGCAAACAAACAATAGGCCAGGGGTTGAGAATTTGGGGCTGCAGGTGACCTTCAAAAGCTTTTCCATGGAGATATGAAAACAAAATTCTTATTGGGGTGCATTGGGTAGGAAGGGCGAGGTGAGAGATTATATACAATTGCTGTCAGTCAGAGTTCAATCAAAGATGCAGGCCCACTACCCATGATGTGGAATAAAAGATTCATTGTAAGGAGTGCTTTGTGCAACTGGGGGAGAAGCTGGAAGCAATGGTCTAGGAGGATGGGAGAAAAGTCACAACTCAGGGTTTGCTCCTGGGAGTAGTTGAGAAGTCTGGGTGGCTCAGTCTCTGGGTTTAGTCGTAGGACAGCAGTCAGCAGAAGTGCTCCATCCATTGAAGCTTCCACCTCCCTGCGCCCTCACTGGACTGTTTTCTAATCATCCTTTGAAATTCCATTCAGACATGCCCTCCCCCAGAAGACCTTCTGGACCCTCCCGGCACACCTCGTCTGGCTCTGTTGATCATTTCTATGTGCTTGCATGACCCCGGTGTTAACCTCTGTCACAGCACCTCTCCTATGGGCATTCCCTGGTAGAGCTCCTGGCAGTTAGTAGGTGCCACCAAATGTTTGTACAATTCACTTGAACTCTGTTTCTCCTGAGATCCTGAACTCCTTGAGGGCAGGGACTGTGCTCCCTCCACAAATATTCGCTGACTCAATACAAGGACAGACAGATGAATAGGTAAATGAGCAAGACCAGCAGTCTGAACACAGTCTGAGGATTCTGAACTTTGTGTATCCTGTATTTGTTATCTACTTCTTTTACTTATGCTAAATGACCTCCTCGGTGTTCACAGTACATCCCTCTGCCCAGGCATTCTGGAACTTGGTGAACATGTTCACATTTGGCTCCTATTACCCTTTGTGATATTTCATATTTTAATCATTTGTGCTCTGTCATCATTTTTTCAAATTATTCTCATATGAAAGTCCCTCCCAACACTTTAATTGACTTCCTTGGGATATTTCCAGTTTTGATATGCCTTTCTTAATGTGTAGTAATATGAAATGAATGGCATTAGAGATGCAAATATATGATAATGTTATGCAACTTTGAGATGTTGCTTCAGATAAATTATAGGGAGGCTTGTCAAAGGAGTAACCTGTATATTAATCATGCTGAATATATGTATTTAACTAAGGCAACCTGTAGGGTACAGTCTGCTTAATGTTCTTCTAACACTGCAGGGAGCAGAGGTGCATCCTCACGTCCCTAAAATAGAAATAACCTATCTGCTCATCTAAGATTCCCTGATGGTTTCTCTTTACACCCAGAGCATTCTAATGTCATGGAGGAAACAAAGGCCTCTTCTATGACCCTGAGGTGCCAGTTTGGCTGGGTAAAGACAAAGGGACATTTTAAATAAAGTCTCCAGACATTTACTTAGCCTCAAAATTACTTCTCCAAATTTGCACATTGTGCAACCCTGCAAATCTTCAAATGTATTTCTGTAACTGGCTCCAATATGCCTTATGTTGTAACTTTTCTTTTTGTCATGGGGAGGGAGTAGGGAAGGGATTAGTTGTCTTTTCTTTCCCATTCCAGAGAACTGCCAAAATAATTTTGACTTCCCAGATGAAGTAAGTTTTAAAATTGTGGTTCTCCTGAGGTTCATTTGGAAGAAGACACAGCAATTCTGAGAAACCAGTGATGGGGGGTGCCAAGATGCTTCATTTCCCTGGCTGCAGCTTCTGTTTCCTTGCATCGAGGTCAGCGTGAGAACAAAACCATGGTCTTCGAAGGTTGGAGAGGCTTGTTCAAACACTTGTCCTTGCCCACCTAAAAGCCTCCTGCCTCACATAGCACCATTGCTTTAACCCCAGAGTTTAGAGTTTGCTGTGGAGGTTGGATTTTCACTTCATCTTGCTCCTTCTCAGGCTGAGCCATTCCTCCTGGCTGGCTTGCACCTGGGAAAATTGGGATGCACACTTGGCTCAGGCTATTTTTGAGGTGTGCAGTTTCCAGGAAATTGGAGATTGCCATCCCATACCATTCCATCTCTCCATCCTGGGGTTTGAGATAGAATGGGAAGGGGTGGGGCAAAGGGCTGAATAAGAATTATTCAAGGGTTATATAAGAACAATAGAACATTTTAGACAGAGTTGTAGAGAGGAAGGAGCAGAATTAACTGAGTCAGACTGACCTAGGGGGCCCAGAGCAGTTTGACCAGTGAGGGCTGACACCTGCACTGTCAACCTCTTCACAGCCTTGGGGAGATTGGTAAAGCAGCAGTTTTTTAAAATGGAATTTTAGTGATGTACGGAGAAGAGGAGTGAGGCACAACACTGTGTGCCACTTTCCTAAGCATTGCTTTACCAGAACCAGATGGTACAAATATTTCGTCTTTGAGTCTCACTTTAGTTGTTTGGAAAATAGGGTTGTTGTGGTGGGGGGGATGAGATCATATGTTGCATGAAGCCTGAAATGTAGCAGGTGGCTATAGTGAGTGCATGCATTATTATCACCAGTTAATACAGTCCTTTTATCTGAAACATAAATGCACCAAAGCCCAAAAAATTCAGGTGATTTGCCCAACAACACACAGCATTTAATGGCAGAACTCAAGACCAGACCCATTTCTCCTGACCTTCAGAGAAGTACCTTTTCCCATTTCACTACTCGGCAATCCAAATCTTTTAGGTAAGTCCTCATGAAAAAGTAAAATGAAATGTTTTGATTAAAAGTTTTTCATGATTGTCTTTTTGACATCAAAATACTTTTAATGTGAAAATGAAAGATTTCATGGGTGAGCTTTCTGCAGCCTGGAGGAAAGGAGGTCCTTCCTGCCTGCCCAGGTTCCCACGTTGTCTGGGCACTTCCCCTGTGAAACCATTTACGAGCGTTGCTCTGTGCAAGTCCCTTAAGCTTGGTGCTGTAAACAAAGCATGCAAATAGCTGTCTCTGTCCCCAAATTGTTCATTGCTTCCTGGGGAAGAAATTAGGAAGTAAATCATTGATATACAGTTTAATGAACTCTGTGATTGCTGTTAGTCCAGAGGAGGGCCACTTAATAAAGCTGAGTGTGTTTGGAGTCACCAGGAGCCTGGAAGGCTGGAGAAAAGTTGGGCAGGTAAAGAAGGGGTATGACTTGGGCAGAGGAGAGGCAGAGGTGTGGAGGCAGCAGGGAGAGACCAAGGGATGTGCCAGGAAGAGCTAGAGGCTAAGAGGGAGTGAGGTGTCCTGAGGAGTATGGATGGAACCCTAGAGGAGATGGAGGATTTTCATTGGTGTGTATGTGTATGTGAAACAATTTGCATTTTATTTATTTATTTATTTATTTATTTATTTATTTATTTATTTATGTTTAAAGATTTTATTTATTTATTTGAGAGAGAGCACAAGAGAGAATGAATGGGGGGAGGGACAGAGGGAGAGGGAGAAGCACTCTCCGCTGAGCAGGGAACCCAACATGGGGCTCTATCCCAGGACCCCACAATCATGACCTGAGCTAAAGACAGATGCTTAACCTACTGAGCCACCCAGGTGCCCCAACAATTTGCATTTTAGAAGGATCTCTGGCTCCTGTTGAGAGGCTAGATGGGCAGAGAGCAGAAGTGGAACTGGGGAACCTGAAAGTTATAGAGCCTCCAAAGTAGAGACTATAAGGGAAGGAAGAAGAGAGGAAACACTTCTGGCAGGCTTTGCTTGGGCTCCTGTGTGGTGAGAGGTCAGACAGAGGAGGGGTCAGGTGACCCTCAGATTGGTGGCTCAGGCTGCTCAGTGCTTCCCTTTACCAAGACACAGAAGTCAGGGTGGCTACATGGCCCCACTTTCAGAAGGAGTTCAGGCTCCAAGCTGGCATTATCCTGAAATTAATAGCTTTCTGTTGATGGGATGATGGAAATGTGCTTGTGAGCAAAGGAGTTTGGGGCTATTCCTTGCTGCCCCATTGGCATACAGTGTTTGAGATGCCCTATGAATACAGAATCTCAGTGGACCCACTCAAAGTGAGGACATGATAAGCACATTATGTCTATGACCCAAGGCCCCAGAATAAATCAGAACTTGCTGAGAACACAGAATGAAGGCAATGAGGTGCCAGGAAGCACAAATGACCAAGAAATTCTATCAGACCCTTGCTTGTGCTCTTCCCTGTCTTTGCTGAAAATGATGGTATTGAAGGAAAGAGAAAGTCCTTCCTTATTCATCAGTAAGGTAGAGTGTTGGTAGAATGTGCACATATCAAGAAGCACAATTAAAAGCAGTTCGGTTTGGGGCGCCTGGGTGGCTCAGTTGTTAAGCATGTGCCTTTGGCTCAGGTCATGATCCCAGGGTCCTGGGATCAAGCCCCGCATCGGGCTCCCTGCTCCGCGGGAAGCCTGCTTCTGCCTCTCCCACTCCCCCTGCTTGTGTTCCCTCTCTCGCTGTGTCGCTCTCTGTCAAATAAATAAATAAAATCTTAAAAAAAAAAATAAAAACAGTTCGGTTTGTTTTGTGTAGTATTGTCACAGTTTTGGTAAGAATAAAATACATGTGTACATACAAGTTACAAAATGCAAATGGTGTAATTTCTGTGATTCCACATAAGACTTAAATGCTCCTGTATTTGCATTTAAAACTGGCATTCCATAACATAAAGATGAGCAGTAAAATTCATTCTAATAATTAAAAATTGTGATTTTTGTTAACCTAGAACAACTTTAAATAGGAAATAAACAACATGACAAGTTGAGAGAGTGACTATGGAGAAAAGAAAAAACTGTTTATTTTGGTTTCTTTAATGGCACTTTCCTCTGCACTCATTTTTTTTTTGATTTTTTTTTATTCTTATGTTAATCCCCATACATTACATCATTAGTTTTAGATGAAGTGTTCCATGATTCATTGTTTGTGCACAACACCCAGTGCTCCATGCAGAATGTGCCCTCCTCAATACCCACCACCAGGCTAACCCATCCTCCCACCCCCCTCCCCTCTAGAACCCTTAGTTTGTTTTTCAGCCCATCATCTCTCATGGTTCGTCTACCCCTCCGATTTCCCCCGCTTCATTCTTCCCCTCCCGCTACCTTCTTCTTCTTCTTTTATTTTTCTTAACATATATTGCATTATTTGTTTCAGAGGTACAGATCTGAGATTCAACAGTCTTGCACAATTCACAACGCTTACCAGAGCACATACCCTCCCCAGTGTCTATCACCCAGTCACCCCATCCCTCCCACCACATGCCCCACTCCAGCAACCCTCAGTTTGTTTCCTGCAATTAAGAATTTCTCATATCAGTGAGATCATATGATACATGTCTTTCTCTTTTTGACTTATTTCACTCAACATAATACCCTCCAGTTCCATCCACGTTGTTGTAAATGGCAAGATCTCATTCCTTTTGATGGCTGCATAATATTCCATTGTATATATATACCACATCTTCTTTATCCATTCATCTGTCGATGGACATCTTGGCTCTTTCCACAGTTTGGCTATTGTGGACATTGCTGCTATAAACATCGGGGTGCACGTACCCCTTCGGATCCCTACTTTTGTATCTTTGGGGTAAATACCCAATAGTGCAATTGCTGGATCATATGGTAGCTCTATTTTCAACTTTTTGAGGAACCTCCATACAGTTTTCCAGAGTGGCTGCACCAGCTTGCAACCCACCAACAGTGTAGGAGGGTTCCCCTTTCTCCGCATCCCCGCCAACATCTGTTGTTTCCTGACTTGTTAATTTTAGCCATTCTGACTGGTGTGAGGTGGTATCTCATTGAGGTTTTGATTTGGATTTCCCTGATGCCGAGTGATATTGAGCACTTTTTCATGTGTCTGTTGGCCATTTGGATGTCTTCTTTGGAAAAATGTCTGTTCATGTCTTCTGCCCATTTCTTGATTGGATTCTTTGTTCTTTGGGTGTTGAGTTTGATGAGTTCTTTATAGATTTTGGATACTAGCCCTTTATCTGATATGTCATTTGCAAATATCTTCTCCCATTCTGTCGGTTGTCTTTTGGTTTTGTTGACTGTTTCCTTTGCTTTGCAAAAGCTTTTTATCTTGATGAAGTCCCAATAGTTCCTTTTTGCCCTTGCTTCCCTTGCCTTTCGTGATGTTTCTAGGAAGAAGTTGCTTCGGCTGAGGTCAAAGAGGTTGCTGCCTGTGTTCTCCTTTAGGATTTTGATGGACTCCTGTCTCACATTGAGGTCTTTCAACCATTTGGAGTCTATTTTTGTGTGTGGTGTAAGGAAATGGTCCAGTTTCATCTTCTGCATGTGGCTGTCCAATTTTCCCAACACCATTTGTTGAAGACACTGTCTTTGTTCCATTGGACATTCTTTCCTGCTTTGTCAAAGATGAGTTGACCATAGAGTTGAGGGTCCATTTCTGGGCTCTCTATTCTGTTCCATTGATCTATGTGTCTGTTTTTGTGCCAGTACCATGCTGTCTTGATGATGACAGCTTTGTAATAGAGCTGGAAGTCGGAATTGTGATGCCGCCGGCTTTGCTTTTCTTCTTCAACATTCCTCTGGCTATGCGGGGTCTTTTCTGGTTCCATACAAATTTTAGGATGATTTGTTCCATTTCTTTGAAAAAAGTGGATGGTATTTTGATGGGGATTGCATTGAATGTGTAAATTGCTCTAGGTAGCATTGACATCTTCACAATATTTGTTCTTCCAATCCATGAGCATGGAACGTTTTTCCATTTCTTTGTGTCTTCCTCAATTTCTTTCCTGAGTATTTTATAGTTTTCTGAGTACAGATCCTTTGTCTCTTTGGTTAGATTTATTCCTAGGTATCTTATGGTTTTGGGTGCAACTGTAAATGGGATCGACTCCTTAATTTCTCTTTCTTCTGTCTTTTTGTTGGTGTATAGGAATGCCGCTGACTTCTTTGTATTGATTTTATATCCTGCCACTTTACTGAATTCCTGTGTGAGTTCTAGCAGTTTTGGGGTGGAGTCTTTTGGGTTTTCCACATAAAGTATCATATCATCTGCAAAGAGTGAGAGTTTGACTTCTTCTTTGCCAATTTGGATGCCTTTGATTTCTTTTTGTTGTCTGATTGCTGTGGCTAGGACTTCCAATACTATGTTGAATAGCAGGGGTGATAGTGGACATCCCTGCCGCATTCCTGACCTTAGGGGGAAAGCTCTCAGTTTTTCCCCATTGAGAATGATATTCGCTGTAGGTTTTTCATAGATGGCTTTTATGATATTGAGGTATGTACCCTCTATCCCTATACTCTGAAGAGTTTTGATCAAGAAAGGATGCTGTACTTTGTCAAAAGCCTTTTCTGCATCTATTGAGAGGATCATATGATTCTTGTTCTTTTTTTTGTTAATGTATTGTATCACATTGATTGATGTGCGGATGTTGAACCAACCTTGCAGCCCAGGGATAAATCCCACTTGGTCGTGGTGAATAATCCTTTTAATGTACTGTTGGATCCCATTGGCAAGTATTTTGGTGAGAATTTTTGCATCCATGTTCATCAAGGATATTGGTCTGGAATTCTCCTTTTTGATGGGGTCTTTGTCTGGTTTTGGGATCAAGGTAATGCTGGCCTCATAAAATGAGTTTGGAAGTTTTCCTTCCATTTCTATTTTTTGGAACAGTTTCAGAAGAATAGGTATTAATTCTCCTTGAAATGTTTGGTAGAATTCCCCTGGGAAGACATCTGGCCCTGGGCTTTTGTTTTTTGGGAGATTTTTGATGACTGCTTCAATTTCCTTAGTGGTTATAGGTCTGTTCAGGTTTTCTATTTCATCCTGGTTCAGTTTTGGTAGTTGATACATCTCTAGGAATGCATCCATTTCTTCCAGGTTATCTAATTTGCTGGCATAGAGTTGCTCACAATATGTTCTTATAATTGTTTGTATTTCTTTGGTGTTGGTTGTTATCTCTCCTCCTTCATTCATGATTTTGTTGATTTGGGTCATTTCTCTTCTCTTTTTGATAAGTCTGGCCAGGGGTTTATCAATCTTGTTAATTCTTTCAAAGAACCAGCAACTAGTTTCATTGATCTGTTCTACTGTTCTTTTAGTTTCTATTTCATTGATTTCTGCTCTGATCTTTATTATTTCTCTTCTCCTGCTGGGTTTAGGCTTTATTTGCTGTTCTTTCTCCAGCTCCTTTAGGTGTAGGGTTAGGTTGTGTACTTGAGACCTTTCTTGTTTCTTGAGAAAGGCTTGTATTGCTATATACTTTCCTCTTAGGACTGCCTTTGCTGCATCCCAAAGATTTTGAATAGTTGTGTATTCATTTTCATTGGTTTCCATGATTTTTTTAAATTCTTCTTTAATTTCCTGGTTGACCCATTCATTCTTCAGTAGGATGCTCTTTAGCCTCCATGTATTTGAGTTCTTTCTGACTTTCCTCTTGTGATTGAGTTCTAGTTTCAAAGCATTGTGGTCTGAAAATAGGCACGGAATGATCCCAATCTTTTGGTACTGGTTGAGACCTGATTTATGACCTAGGATGTGATCTATTCTGGAGAATGTTCCATGGGCACTAGAGAAGAATGTGTATTCTGTTGCTTTGGGGTGGAATGTTCTGAATAGGTCTGTGAAGTCCATTTGGTCCAGTGTGTCATTTGAAGTCTTTATTTCCTTGTTGATCTTTTGCTTAGACGATCTGTCCATTTCAGTGAGGGGGGTGTTAAAGTCCCCCACTATTATTGTATTGTTTTTGATGTGTTTCTTTGCTTTTGTTATTAATTGCCTTATATAATTGGCTGCTCCCCTGTTAGGGGCATAGATATTTACAATTGTTAGATCTTCTTGTTGGATAGAGCCTTTAAGTAGGATATAGTGTCCTTCCTCATCTCTTATTACAGTCTTTGGTTTAAAATCTAATTTGTCTGATAGAAGGATTGCCACCTCAGCTTTCTTTTGGTGTCCATTAGCATGGTAAATGGTTTTCCACCCCCTCACTTTCAATCTGGGGGTGTCTTTGGCTCTAAAATGAGTCTCTTGCAGACAGCATATCGATGGGTCTTGTTTTTTAATCCAGTCTGATACCCTGTGTCTTTTGATTGGGGCATTGAGCCCATTTACATTCAGGGTAACTATTGAAAGATAGGAATTTAGTGCCATTGTATTGCCTGTAAGGTGAGTGTTACCATATATTGCCTGTGTTCCTTTCTGGTCTATGTTGCTTTTAGGGTCTGTCTTTGCTTAGAGGACCCCTTTCAAGATTTCCTGTAGGGCTGGTTTTGTGTTTGCAAATTCCTTTAGTTTTTGTTTGTCCTGGAAGCTTTTTATCTCTCCTTCAATTTTCCATGACAGCCTAGCTGGATATAGTATTCTTGGCTGCCTATTTTCCTCATTTAGTGCTCTGAATATATCCTGCCAGTCCTTTCTGGCCTGCCAGGTCTCTGTGGATAGGTCTGTTGCCAATCTAATGTTTCTACCATTGTAGGTTACATATCTCTTCTCCCGAGCTGCTTTCAGGATTTTCTCTTTGTCTATGAGACTTGTAAGTTTTACTATTAGATGTCAGGGTGTTGACGTATTTTTATTGATTTTGAGAGGGGTCTGTGCTTCCTGGATTTTGATACCTGTTTCCTTCCCCAAATGAGGGAAGTTCTCTGCTATTATTTGCTCCAATATACCTTCTGCCCCTCTCTCTCTTTCTTCTTCTTCGGGGATCCCAATTATTCTAATGTTGTTTCGTCTTATGGTATCTCTTATCTCTCGAATTCTGCCCTCGTGATCCAGTAGTTGTTTATCTCTCTTTTTCTCAGCTTCTTTATTTTCCATCATTTCATCTTCTATATTACTGATTCTCTCTTCTGCCTCATTTATTCTAGCCGTTAGCGCCCCCATTTTTGATTGCACCTCATTAATAGCCTTTTTGATTTCTACTTGGTTGGATTTTAGTTCTTTTACTTCTCCAGAAAGGGTTTCTCTAATAACTTCCATATTTTTTTCAAGCCCAGCTAGTATCTTTAAAGTGATGATTCTGAACTCTAGATCTGACATTGTACTAATGTCCGTATTGAGTAGGTCACTGGCAGTCGGTACTACCTCTTGTTCTTTTTGTTGAGGTGATTTTTTCCATCTTGTCATTTTGTGCAGAGGAGAATAGATTAATGAGAGAACAAAATGCTAGCAGAGTAACAATGTCCCCAGAAAATATACTCTAAACAAATCAGAAAAGACCTGAAGCAGTGGGAAAAGAAAGGGAAAGAGAGAAAAAAGAAAAAGAAAAAAAAGAAAAAGATAAAGATAAAAACAAAAACAAACAAAAGAAAACAACAACAACAACAACAAAAAACCAGAATGTGATCAAATATGATCAGGCTGGTATATAGATCAGTGCCATACACTAGATTTGGGGTGTATTTTGGTCTTTTAGAAGAAAGTGCCTCCCAAAATTTTAAAGAAGAAAAACTTATATATGTACAAAAATAAGGGTTGATATGATGAAGGGATGGAATACGACTGTAAAGATGGAAATTATAAAAAATTTTATAAAAGGAATTGATAAGAAGTTGTTTGAAAAAAGAAAGAAGAGGATTTAGAAAAAGAAAAAAGAAAAAGAAAAAAAAAAGGGAGAGGATGTGATCAGGCAGGGGAATAGAAAACACCATATACTAGAGATTAGGGTATATTTTAATCTGTTAGAAGAAACTATCTCAAAATTTTAAAGAGAGAACAACTTATATATATATAAGCCAAAAATATGGGTAACTACTATGAAGGGATAGACTATGACTCTAAAAATGAAAAATAAAAATGTTTTTTTAAAAAAAAGGGATTGATAAGATGTTGGTTGAAAAAGGGAAAAAGAAAAATTCAAAAAGAAAAAAAAAGAAAAAAAGACAGTTAAAAAAAAATAACTTTGAAAGACTAAAGAATCATGGTAAAAAAGCCATGGATTCTATGCGCAGTATTCCCCTAGCGCTGGAGTTCTGCCATTCTCATTGATTGGTAAGCTTGGTCTTGGCTGGCTGTTCTCGCTGATCTTCTGGGGAGGGGCCTGTTGCCGTGATTTCCAAATGTCTTTGACGGAGGCAGAATTGCCCCGCCCTTGCCCCCTCCCGGCTAAGCCCCTCGGGTTTGTTCTCCAGGGCTTTTGTTCCCTGCGAGCTTCCCGTACAGCTTTGGAGGCGGACAGTGAAAATGGCGGCCTCCCAATCTCCGCCCTGGAGGAGCCAAGAACTCGGGCCCCGCTCCTCAGTGAGCCCCCAGAGAAAAGCCGTCAGTCACTCCCGTCTCTCTGGTCTCCGGCGGCACTCCGCGCTCACCCGGCCTGTGACCGCGCGCCTCCACCTCTGACACCCGACCCTGGGTGGAGTCTCCAAACCCAGCAGATCCCTGCGGTGCACTCCCGCGCGGCTCCTCCCCGGGGAGGAAGGTGAGTCTCCCCGGATCTGCCACTTGTTGGGTCCCTGCTGGAGGAGCAGTGGCCTGACTGTGCCGCAGATCACGGTTTATGGCAACCCCGAGCTGAAAGCCCGCGCCTGGGCTCCGCCTCTGCAGCCAGCTTCCCTGCTCCGTTACCTGGGAGCTCTGCCACACTCAGGCACCCCCGGTCTTTCTGTGACCCCGAGGGTCCTGAGACCACACTGTCCCGGAGGGTTCCACCCCCTGCTTAGCCACCAGAGTGACGTCCCTCAGTGGGGCAGACTTTTAAAAGTTCCGATTTTGTGCTCCACGGCTCTATCACTTGCCAGAAGTGGCCAACGGAGGCCCTTCCCCTGCCATCTATCCTCCCGAATATCACCTCGGATTCACTTCTCCGCACGTCCTATCTTCCAGAAAGTGGCCGCTTTTCTGATGAGAGAGTTGTTGCTCTTCTTTTCTTCGATCTCCTGTTGAGTTTGTAGGTGTTCAGAATGGTTTGATCCCTATCCAGCTGAATTCCTGAGAGGAGACGAAATCCAGGTCTCCTACTCCTCCACCATCTTGCTCCACCCCCCGTGTTTCTTTTTTTTTTTTTAAAGATTTTATTTATTCATTTGAGACAGAGATACAGAGAGAGAGAGAGAGAGAGAGAGAGCATGAGCAGGGGGAGAGGCAGTGGGAGCGGGAGAAGCAGGCTCCCTACTGAGCCAGGAGCCTGATGTGGGGCTCAATCCCAGGACCCTGGGATCATGACCTGAGGTGAAGGCAGACTCTTAACCATCTGAGCTGCCCAGGCGCCCCTGTTTTGTTTTTTTTTTTAAAGATTTTATTTATTTATTCATAAGAGACACAGAGAGAGAGAAGCAGAGGGAGAAGCAGGCTCCCCGCTGAGCAGGGAGCCCAATGTGGGACTTGATCCCAGGACCCTGGGATCATGACCTGAGCCGAAGGCAGACGCTTAACCATCTGAGCCACCCAGGCGCCCCAGGCGCCCCTATTTTTTCTTTCTTTGCTTATGCTTTGGTGTCATATCCAAAAAAATCATTTCCAAAACCAGTGTCAAGATTTTAACCTATGTTTTCTTTTAGGAGTTTTAAGGTATCAGGTCTTACATTTAAGTTTTTAACCCCCCCCCTTTTTTTTTAGGGAGGGAGGGAAGGAGAGAGAGAGAGAGCAAGCAGATGGAGAGGGAGAGAGAGAATCTTAAGTAGGCTCCACATCTAGTGCAGAGCCTGATGTGGAGCATGATCTCACAACCCTGACATCATGACCTGGGCCAAAATCAAGAGTCAGGTGCTTAAGTGATGGAGACATTCAGGTGCTCCAAGTCTTTAACCCATTTTGAGTTAATTTTTGTGTATGGTGTAATTTCATTTTTTTTCATATGATAAGGATACTCAGTTTCCCCAATATCATTTGTTAGAAAGGTTATCTTTTCTCCATCATGTCTTCTTGGCACCCTTGTCAAAGATATGTTTGGGTTTCAATAGCCAAACTATGGAAAGAGCCAAGATGTCCATCGACAGATGAATGGATAAAGAAGATGTGGTAGATATATACAATGGAATATTATGCAGCCATCAAAAGGAATGAAATCTTGCCATTTGCAACGACATGGATGGAACTGGAGGGTGTTATGCTGAGCGAAATACGTCAACCAGAGAAAGACATGTATCATATGATCTCACTGATATGAGGAATTCTTAATCTCAGGAAACAAACTGAGGTTTGCTGGAGTGGTGGGGGGTTGGAGGGATGGGGTGGCTGGGTGATAGACATTGGGGAGGGTATGTGCTATGGTGAACACTGTGAAATGTGCAAGACTGTTGAATCACAGAACTGTACCTCTGAAGCAAATAATACATTATATGTTAAAAAAAGAAAAAGAAAAAGAAGTAGATAGCAGGAGAGGAAGAATGAAGGGGGGAAATCGGAGTGGGAGATGAATCATGAAAGACTATGGACTCTGAGAAACAAACTGAGGATTCTAGAGGGGAGGGGTGTGGGGGATGGGTTACCCTGGTGATGGGTATTAAAGAGGGCACGTACTGCATGGAGCACTGGGTGTTTTATGCAAACAATGAACCATGGAACACTACATCAAAAACTAATGATGTAATGTATGATGATTAACACAACATAAAAAAAAAATTTAATGCTTAAAAAAAAAGAAAGATTTGTGTAGGTTTATTTCTGGGTTCCCTATTCTGTTGCATTGGACTATGTGTTTTTATGCCGGTACCATACTGTTCTGGATTACTATAGCTTTGAAAAATAAACAGATAAAGAACATGTTGTATATATATACATGCAATGAATATTGTTCAGTCATAAAAAAGAAGGAAATCCTGCCATTTGCAACAACACAGATGAACTTGGAGGACATTATGCTAAGTGATATAAGCCAGACACAGAAAGACAAACATTATTTAATCTCACTTATATGCAGAATCTGAAAAAGTCTAATTCTTAGAAGCAGAGAGAAGAATGGTGGTTGCAGAGGCGGATGAGGGAAATGTACCAACTTTCAGTTATAAGATGAATAAGTTTTGAGGAGCTGATGAACAGCATGATGACTATAGTTAATAATACTGTTGTGTACTTGAAATTTGCTAAAAGAGTTGATTTTTTTTTTCAGGGAGCCCGATGTGGGGCTCAATCCCAGGACCCAGGGATCATGACCTGAGCTGAAGGCAGACGCTTAACCATCTGAGCCACCCAGGCACCCCTAAGAGTTGATCTTAAGTGTACTTACTACACACAAAAAAGATAATTGTGAGGTGGTGATGGATATGTTAATTAGCTTGACTATGGTAATCATTTCACGATATATATGTATATCAAGTCACCACTTTGTACACTTTAAATATATATAATTTTATTTGTCAGTTATACTTCAATAAAACTGGACAAGTATAGGAGAATACTTAAAATACACAAATAAGCCACAAAGTTTTACAAATCTACAATGATGTCATACTATAACACAACTAAAAAGTGATTTTATGATTGTGAAAAAATATTATAAAGAACAAACAGTATATTTGGCAGAATATCAGGTATACCCCAGTATACATGTTTGTATGTATTTTAAATGGTTAATTTCTGCCAGAACATTATTAAAGAAGAAGTAGATTTTGAAAGTATTATTGATGAGTTAGCTTTCTTTTTAAAAATTTTATTAATTTTATTATTTTTTTCATTGTGATAAGTGTACTTTTTAATCCCCATCATCTGTTGCACCCGTCTCCCCTCTGGTAACCACCAATTTGTTCTCTATAGTTAAGAGTCTATTTCTTGACTTTTCTCTCTCTCTTTTTTCCCCCTTTGCTTGTTTGTTTTGTTTCTTAAATTCTCTATATGAATTAGATTGTATGGTATTTGTCTTTCTCTGACTGACTTATTTCGCTTAGCATAATACTCTCTAGCTCTCATGTTGCTGCAAATGGCAAGATTTCATTCCTTTTTATGGCTGAATAATATTCCATTGCGTGTGTGTGTGTGTGTGTGTGTGTATGTGTGTATAAACACCACCCGTTCTTCATCCATTCACCTATCAATGGATATTTGGGTTGTTTCCATAGTTTGGCTATTGTAAATAATGCTGCTATAAACATAGAGGTGCATGTATCCTTTTGAATTAGTATTTTTGTACTTTTTGGGTAAATACCCACTGGTGTCATTACTGGATTATAGGGTCGTTCTATTTTTAACTTCTTGAGGAACCTCCACACTGTTTTCCAGAGTGGGTGCACCAGTTTGCATTCCCACCGACAGTGCAGGAGGGTTCCTTTTTCTCTACAACCTTTCAACTTGTTTTACTTTTTTTTTTGCTTTTAGCTATTCTTTTTTTTTTTTTTTTTTTTTAAAGATTTTACTTATTCATTTGAGGGAGAGAGAATGACATAGAGAGAGCACATGAGAGGGGGAGGGTCAGAGGGAGAAGCAGACTCCCCGCTGAGCAGGGAGCCTGATGAGGGACTCAATCCCAGGACTCCAGGATCATAACCTGAGCTGAAGGCAGTCGCTTAACCAACTGAGCCACCCAGGCGCCCTTGCTTTTAGCTATCCTAACAGGTGTGTGGTGATATCTCATTGTAGTTTTGATTTGCATTTCCCTGATAATGAGTGATGATGAGTTAGCTTTCATTAAAGTTAGGAAAGTAAAATTATATTCAATTCAGTTGTGGTATAAATAAAAAATTTAAAATTAAAATACTGTTATGAGTATTAATAACCTGCCTTTTAAATTTTCCATATTTTTTCACTACGTGTTTGGAAAAATGTTAACCATTAAAAAATACAAAAATCTTATATATTGAAGCACACAGCCGTAGACTCCAGTGTTGTTGACACATCACTGAATAAAGGGCTGATGGATCAGATGTGAGTTTTGCAAGAGTTTCTCTTATTGCACCATGGGGAAAAGGTTGGTGAAGGGAGGAAACTCATCAAGAATGACTCTCTAGTGTCTCCACTGCATAACTAGATGGACAGTGGTCCTATTCTCTGAGATGGGGAAGGCTGGTGGAGGAGCGGATGTTTTGGGGAGAGGGAGTGCAGATAGTTATTTTTTTCTTTAGTATGTTGAGTTCTGAGGTACCTTTGAGCCTCAACTGTCTGATAGTCTCAATTTCTCAGAAAAGAATTATCAAGTAAGCAGCTGGATATATAGGTCTACAGCTTAGAGGAAAAGTGTGGGTAAAAGGTATAACTTGGGAGTTATGAACTGGCCTGTAGATGAAAATTGCAAGAGATGAGGCCATCTATGGCAGGTCTTAGCTGTGGGTGCACATCAGAGTCACCTGGAAAGCTTTTAAAGGTCTTCATGTTCAGGCACCACTCCAGGCCAATTAAATAAGAGTCTTTAGAGGTGGGGTCCAGGCATAGGTATTTTTGAAAAAGCATCCCATGAACTTCTGCTTCCAGAGAGATGGAGTAGATTCCTCCTGCTAACTGCAATTAAAAGCATTGAACATTGTATGTAAAATGAACATAAGAAGACTCTGAAAGGTAGAGGGAAAACTGCTTGGATAGGGACTTCAGAACCCAAGGTATGACATGATGGTGAGTTCCCTGGATTTTCTTTCTGCCTCATATGTCCCAGACTTGGAGCTGAAGAGGACAGCAACTTGGAAATGACAATGAATACAGACAAACTAAAAGCCCCAATGAAACCCTACCATCCCCAGCCAAAGGACCAGGGGAGGGGCACCTCAGCAAGACAAAAACACTGTTGGACAACATTCACTCTACTCTGGCCAAACAGGACAGAAAAAACTGTGGCTCCATGCACACCCATGCCAGAAAAAGCTGAGTGGGGAGCCAAGACGTCTACCCACATGAAGCTCTAATGAGGCACTCCAACATTCCAGCTGATAAGGAGCTTCCCTCATCCTGCACTGTCAGTGGAGGCCATGTGGAGAACCTAGAGTTCCACCCCCACTTGGCAGTAACTAGTGTCCCTTCCTCTCCCTGCTGGGTATTGTCAAAGGAGTCCTAGTAAAGAGTCAGGACTTTACCCATTGCCCAGTGAAGCCACTTTCCTGTAGTGTTAATGGAGACAGTAAGTTGCAACCCCCATCCAGCAGTAATAAGGATCCCTTCCCTAACTTGGGTGTCAGTGGTGACCAAGTAGGGAACCTGGACTTCTAACTCTACCTTCCAGTCATGATGCAGTACCACCTCTACCTTCCCTTGCTGGATGTGTCAGAGACATCCAGCTAAAATAGAGCTTCAGTAGGATTCAGAGTCTTATAACGATATAAAAATGGTCTGGTGTTCAATAAAAAAATCATTCTTCATACCAAGAGCCTGATGATGAATAACAAAAGACAATCAATATATGGCAAAACCAAGATGATAAAGATGTTGGAGTTATCTGAAAAAGGATAATGTCATCAAGATGGTGAAATAAGAATCCCTGGGCCCTCCCCACCTCACCCTTCAACTCACTGATTCAATAACAATATATGGACAAATTCCCTCTGTGAAAAATTCAGAAACTAGTTGAGAGGCTTCTGCACCCCAGGCAAGTATGAAATCAGCCACATCAGAGCTGGTAGCAATATTTGAGACATTGTCTTCCATAATCCCTACCCCTGGCACAGTGCCATACAATAGGAAGGAACCCCTCAGCTCCTGCTTCTTCCTCAAGGGAGAAACAGTTGGATGACAGACACATCCAGAGTTCCAACTTTTCCCGGGGTGCCTGGGGGACTGGTTTCTGTCTTATTTGTCTTGAAATGCTGATAGACAGTTACACTCTAGATGCCCAGGACCAGAGAGAACAAAGACAGCAGTTTGGACTAGCACAAAAACAGTTGTCCCTCCCCAGTTTATCACAGAGTGAGCAAGACCTCTGTATGAGGTCACTATGAAGACCAGGAGAGGTAGCTGTTTTTTTTTTTTTTTTAATGAGCAGATACCAACAAAAGGAGTCAAGGAAAATGAAGAAACAGGGAAATGTGTCCCAGACAAAGGAACAAGATAAATCTTTAGAAACTGACCCTAAAGAAATGGAGATAAATAATTTACCTGGCAGATTATTTTACATAACCATCATAAAGATATTTAATGAGGTCAGGAGAACAATATATGAACAAAACAAGGATTTCAACAAAGAGAAAATATAAAAAAATGTACCAAACAGAAATCTTAGATCTGAAGAACACTTAACTGAACTGAAACATTCACTAGAGGGGTTCAAAAACAAACTAGATCAAGCAGAAGAAAAGATCAGCAAACTGGAAGTGAGACCACTGGAAATTTTCCAGTCAGAGGAGAAAAAAGAAAAAAGAATGAAGAAGAGTGAATAAAGTTTAAGAGAATTCTGGGTCACTGAGAGCAGATCATTGCATTTTAAAGGTCCTTCTAAAGGAGGTGCTGGGCAAGGAGCTTGGGGGCATGTTCTGGGCCTGGAGTACCAGAGGATACAGGGAGAAGACCCGAGCAGACCAGCTGGGAGACCATGCCACTTGTCCATGCTCCTGGAGTGTGACAGACAGAGTTCCCAAGGACTTTTCACAGGTGTGCAATGCTGGCTTCAGGGAAGCAGCCCAGAGGGCCATGGAAGCTGTGTGGGAGTGTGGGGAGGGCATAGCCCAGGGCCAGCTGCACGGCCCATGCAGGCCTCCAGGGACAGGACTGGGAGCTCCACGATCCCAGGCAGGCCGCCAGTGAGCCAGGCTGACTGAGACTCCTGTGAGCACCAGCAGACTGCAGTCACTGTGCGCCTGGCATCTCAGCCTGTGCCACTGTGCGTGCCCATGTGTGCGTGTATATGTGTGTATGGGTGTGTAGGTGGGTACGCATACATCCTTATCGCCATGGCCCTGGCTTTCCCATGCCCAGCATGCAGGATCATGAGTTCATCAGGATGCCTGCATTGAGATGGGCAGGAAGAAAGCCCTTTGGTGAAGATAACTGTTAAAACATAGTCCCTTTTGCATGTGGGGAAATATATGGTAATCCAGTTAAAACAACCTCCCTGAAAATAGAGAGGTGGCCCTAATGGGTCAAAGGACATGCCTGTTCCACAATTATACAAACCACCTGTGCACACAGCAAAAGGCCATCTATTTCTGATTTCAAAAACAACAAATACACAATGAAAGGATAAACAGAAAAGTATAAAGTTGCAGGAAAAAAACCGCTCATTATCCCATCCTCACAAAACAGCCAGGGTAAACATCTTCACATATTTTCTTTAAAAACAAAACAAAACAAAACAGCTTTAATGAAGTATAATTGATAGACAAAACCCTGCACATATTTAATGTATACAATTTGATGAGTTTAGACATATACAGTTTAGACACTGTAAAACCTTGACCATAATAAGGTAATAGACATATCCATCACCTTGAAAAGTTTCCTTGTTGGCATCCCTGTTTTGGTTCTGTTTTCTTTACGCAGTTAAGCAAAGTTAAAGTGATATTTGCAAATGGCTTTAGTGCCTTACATTTTTACTAATTTTATTGAAACATTTTCTCATGGTCTTAAAAGTGTGTGTGGACAATGATTTTAATGATGCATTAACAGACTGTTCTGTGAAGATTCTGTATTAATGTCACCAGTTTCCAATGGTTGACCATCCAGTTCTCTTGGATGCTTCCCTATTATAATTGCACTGGGACAGAGCACAAGGGGCCAGAGGCTTAGTACCTAGGAGCACATACTCCAGACCTAGGGGGTCTGGGTTCAAATCTTGCTTTTGTCTGTAGATCCTTAGGCAATATATTTAACTTCTTTGTGCCTGTTTCCTCATTTACAAAAATGGGGGTAATAATAGTTATGTTCCAATGGTGAAATTAATGAGAGCACTTAGTCTGACACATAATGAGAACTATATGTGTTTATTAAATTAAAAAATTCAATAATCTTTCTTATGAGTTAGTTTATTTCTTTAGATTGGATTCTTGGAAGTGGAATTCCTAGGGCGAGGGCTATAAATATTTTAAAGGTCCATCTGGGCCAGTTGCTTTCTCTGAAGTTCTTCCTGATGCCCCCTTCCCCTAGCAGCCTCTCAGTGGGTCATGCTCACTTTTATTTCTTGCTCCCTGGACAGCATTAGCATTGGGTCTTAGAGTTTACAATACTTTCTGCAAGTTTGATATGTGAAAAATACTTTCCTCATTAATTAGGGACATTGAACATTTCCCTAACATTATTAATTATTTGTGTTTGACCTTTTGTGAATTGTCTGCTGCTGTCCTTTACCCACTTTAAAAAAATTGAGTTCCCAAGGACTTTTCTGATCAATTTACATGAAGCTTTATACGTGAAGGCTATTAACCTATACGTTTAGTGTTTCTTTTTTCATTTTGAATGCTCTTCTTACAGCAACTCTGGCCTCCATATTCTAATTGATATTTATCTCTCTCTCTCTCTTTTTTTTTTTTTACCCATTATGTCAAGCGCAGGGCTGCTCCAGCTCTCTGTAGCTTAATCCGTGCATTTTCCCTTCATTGTCATTGTCATGGCTCCTAGGGGGCACACAGGTCTTCTGCTCTTGGGTTCCTACATGGTTGCTATTTAAAGGAGGGAACGAAGGAAGGGTCTGCAAAATGGGAATAGGGTTCAAAATACTACTTACAGAAAAGTTGGTATTGTACATATTGTTTATTGCATTCATTTACAAAGATGCCTGTGTTTCTAAGTGCCATCTCTAGGGAAAAGCAAATTAGCTCTGAGATGCCAAGACGGACAAGAGAAAATAATCAAAAGAAGAAATGAGGAAGCATCAGAGAAATGTCTAATCTGGGGCTGCAGTAAGCCCTGAAATCCCCTAGATGTCACGATATAACTCTGATACATTTACTTTTGCATGGGAGACAGGTTTCAATTTACGCCCATCCAAAGTAAACAGCTGTATTGCTTAAGGAAATATTAATTTTTGAGAAGAAAAAAAGGTCTTGGATATGATAACATAAAAACACAGTTAAAAGTTTGGCCCCTAGCTCATAAACTGCAGAAACTTTTCCTATATTGTTTGGTAGGTTCAGAAAGAATTCAGAATGTTTGTCTTGGCATATCACAGCACCTTCCATTTGGAAACACTTATGAATATGAACAGGTTGGTAAAATGCTCTTTTCTTTTTGTGGCCAACCACTGGGACATCCGCCTGCCTCTTTGCCTTAAGCTGCCCTTCCAACCCCTCTCCCTGCTCTGTTCAGCTCTTTAGCCATCACCCCTTTTCGGAGCAGCTGGCCTAATAGGGTCTTCTGTCTTAGATGTTGGCCAAGCTCCGGAGAGGGGTTCTATTCCTGGCACTTTCTTCTGGTCCAAACTCACTCATTAAATGCCTCATTGGAGTTCATTTAAATTAGAACAATTGTTTCAGGGTCTGGCCTTAACTGACAACTGATTGCTTCTGGAGCTGCCTCCCCAAAGGGGTCTCTGGGTTGGTCCCCCATTGTCTGGCTCTCATCTTCCAGTCCAGGCTCCCTCTGCATCCCTTGAAGAATTTTGTCATCTCCCACTGTAGATGCTTGTTGAGTGAAGGGCCTGCATATATGAAGGGCTCGCCTCACCCCTTTTCTTCCTTTTTTTTTGTCAGGGAAGTCTGGGCCTGCTAAGTAGCTCTGGGGCATGAGTGGCCTTTCTACCCTCACCAACAACACATTGAGCTTTACAGAAAAGCTGGTGGAAGGATGGCAATCACAGGAGTGAGTGTGTGTGTGTGTGAAATTAATCCAGAGATAGCTGGGGTGACATAGCCTGTCTTCTGTCAGGCTACTATAACAGAATGCCGTAGACTAGTGTCTTAATGACAGAAATTTATTTCTTACAGATCTGGAGGCTGGGAAGTCCAAAGTCAAGAGTGTACCAGCATTGTCAGGTTCCGGTGAGAGCCCTCTTCTTGGTTTGCAGATGGCCACCTTCTTGCTTTGTCCTCACCTGGCAGAGAGCAGAGGGGAGTGGGGAGGGAGGGAGAAGGAAAGGGAGAGGTGGGGGTTACAGAGGAAGCAAATTCTCTTGTGTCTTTTTTAAAACAAATTTTTAAATTTGAGTATAGTTGACACACAATGTTACATTAGTTTCAGCATCTCTGTACGTTTTGTATGCTTACCACATGTGTAGCTACCCTCTGTCATCATTCAGCAGTTACAATACCATTGACTATATTCCCTGTGCTGTACCTTTCATCCCCGTGACTTATTCATTCCCTAACTGGAAGCCCGTACTTCCCACTCTCCTCCACTCATTTTGCTCATCACTCTACACCCTCCTCTCCAGCAACCACCAGTTTATTCTCTGTATTTATAGGTCTGATTTTGCTTTTTGTCTGTTTTTCACTTGTTTTGTTTTTTGGATTCCACACATAAGTGAAATCATATAGTATTTGTCTTTCTCTAACTTATTTTACTTAGCATAGTATCTTCTAGATCCATCCATATCATTGCAAATGGCACAATCTCATCCTTTTATATGGCTGGGTAATATTCCATGACATATTGTTCATGATATATATATATATTCTTCCTTAACCATTCATCCATGGATGGACCTTAGATTGTCTCTGTTTCTTGGCTATTGTAAATAATGCTGCAATAAACAGAGGGATGCATATATCTTTTTGAATTAGTGCTTTCATTTTCTTTGAGTAAATACCCAATAGTGGAATTACTGGGTCATATGGTATTTCTATTTCTATTTTTTATTTATTCATTTGAGAGAGAGAGAGAGGAGGTAGGGCAGAGGGAGAGGGAGAGAAACTCTTATGCAGGCTCTGTGCTGAGTGTGGGGGCTGATGTAGGGCTCAATTCCACAATCCCAAGATCAGGACCTGAGCTGAAACCAAGAGGTGGACACTCAACCAACTGCACCACCCAGGTGCCCCTCTTTTTAATCTTTTGAGGAACCTTCATACTGTTTTCCACAGTGGCTGCACCAGTCTACATTCTTACCACTAATCATCATGAAAGTGCAAATCAGAACCACCAATGAGATATCATCTTATGTCTTTTCCTATAAGGAAAATGTTCATTTCCTATAAGGAATGATCCCATTCATGAGGTGTCCAACTTCATGACTTAATTACCTCCCAAAGTCCCCACCTCCTAATATGGCATCATGAATTTGGATTTCAACATATGAATTTTGGGAGATGCAAACATGCAGTCCGTAACATAACCATAGCCAGAATTAATTTTCATAAAGCAATTCTACAATATTCTGAGCTGCCATGTCTCCTCCCCAACCCCTGTCAAGTTTTGAAAGTGGTTTTGAGCAGTTGATGGAAAATGAGTACATAGGCAAAGTATTTATGGTGAATGGGTCATTTGACATGTCTTTACTCATATAGACAACATTTTTCTGTATCAAGCTCTTGCTAGTGGTTTAATGACTAAGATGATTGACTTAATTAATTATGCAGATTCTCATTCAAGCAATCACTTTTTGAAGTGGGAGTAATCCACTTTTATCATGAATTGGATAAATATGGACATCAGCTTCCAGAGTTATTTTGGACTTTTGGATTTTTTTTTAATTTTGCACTTTTCACATGAACTATATTTTTGTTTTAAGGTAAAACAGAAAAGATTTGTGGGTATATAGAGGAAATAGCATTGATCTGAGTTGGCTATGCCTGGATTCCTACCCCAACTCCACTTTGAGCTTCTGCTTGTGAATCTGAAAAATGGAAATTATAAAATTTGTTCTATGTATAGTACAGAACTGTTGTGAAGGTCAATGAGATGATATGTGTGAAAGTGTTTTAAAAACTGTAGGTTATGGGGCGCCTGGGTGGCTCAGTTGGTTAAGCGACTGCCTTTGGCTCAGGTCATGATCCCAGGATCCTGGGATCGAGTCCCGCATCGGGGTCCCGGCTCAGCGGGGAGCCTGCTTCTCCCTCTGACCCTCTCCTCTCTCATGCTGTTTCTCTCTCTCTCGCTCTCTAATAAATAAATAAATAAATAAAATCTTAAAAACAAAAAACAAAAAACAAAAAACTGTAGGTTATGTAAACTATAAAAGTCATCTGAATAGTCATTTGGCAATATCATACCTCAAAGTAGTCAATTTGGCAAAATCATACACCAATTTATGTTTTAAATTTCCTTTTGCGTTATTTATTTTCAAAGAATATGTCAGGAAGTATATCAGTGAAAGAATGTGATCGGTTTCTGAAAGCTGTAATGTATTTATTTTCTCATCGTTAGGAGTTGACTTTGATTCTTTACTTTTACTGAGGTATTACTAAAAAGATGTTGCTCATTTTGTGGCTCTGTCTTCTCATTAAAGCTAAGAAGCAACTTCAGTGAAGCACGCTGAAATGGTGTGTCAGGAGAACAAAGGCCAGGTCTGATGGAGAAAAGGGTGGCGGCAGTAAGGAGTCACTGCCCTGGCAGCTCTGGGTCCTATGAAGGGAGGGAAGGTGGGAAGAGTGGGGCAGCAGTGGGTGCTGCCAGCCTGCTGGGTGGTTTAGTGCACATGGAGCAGTGAAGCCAGTGCCGGCTGGGTCTCTGACTTCAAGGCTAAGCAAATGTTATATACTAGCTTAGATGATACATTATCAAAACACACTTACAATGTCTAACATTTAATTTATATTTGTTAATCCATGTTTTAAATCTCTTTCTTCTTCATTGGTAAGCTTCTAGCAGACAGAAACCATTTGTTCAATTCATTTTGTGTAGCACTGAATAGAGAGCCCTGTGTAGGATCTCAATCTAATTTTTCTTCTGACTTGAACACTTATTTGAGTAAATGCCACATGTTGATTTCTGAAATGTTTGGTAAAATACTGTGGTTGGTTGGGTAATTTTCTGTGGCTGAAAAGATCATCTCTTTGGCTCCATCTAGGTTACTAATTTCCTTATGAAAATGCATGAGAATTTACTGTATAGCTGTTAATTTATTAATCAAAATACTTTGTGTCTGTTTTTTATTTTGTTATTTAAAATTGAAAAAGCAATTAGACCCCTTTATGGCCTAATTGCATGCCAAATGTAACTTGTTTCCAAACTAAAATTGTCTTGGAGTTGTACTACCACAAAGAGTGTTTGGAACCAGTAAGCTATATTTATTTTTAGCTTTTAAAAAACAGCCAAATAGTTTGCCCTCAATTTTCAGAGGGAAAAAAAAAAAAATCCCTCCGGGCTAAAGCCTTGTGTACTGAGTATCTTTATGCTTGACTATTCCCATCCAAACTCCAAATTATGGAAAACAAAGGTTTCTAGTGATTCAGTCTTAATAACAGTTTGGCTAGTGTTGGTGCTTATTAAATACCAGTTTCTTAAATTATAACGAAGGAGGTAGTTATAGACTGAGGTAGGTTTAGTCAAGCACATGGAACCACAAGAACTTACCACATGTGAGTACGTAGGGGTGGGATTCAGCGGCACCAGGTTAGAACAGCTTGTGCAGCATTTAGGTCTCAGGATTCCATGCTGGCAGGCTGCTTTTATTTTGATGTTGGGTGCATGGACTGGAGCCAGACACATGGTCAATCTGATTTCAGGTTGGGTGAGTAGGGGAAAAGAGCACATATGTCCGAGCACTCTGGTCTAGACACATCCATATGTGCCATCTCCTTCAGTCTCACATTTACAGGCAGGTGTTGTCAATCTTCTTGTTAGTATAGGGGGACAGGCAGGCCGAGTGAAGTAAGTAAACTGGGTGTCACAAAATTGGTAAGTAGCAGCTCTGGGACTCAAACTAGGTCATTCCAACAGCAGAGGTCATGCTCATTCACTGCTTCTTTCTGTCTATATGAAGAGATAGTTTCACAAGATTTATCAAAGTTTTAATATGTTTTGAATGTATTGGGATTTAATACTGGTTGACTAAAAAATTAGCAACTAAGTGTATATTTTTTAAAAACACAAAATTTTGGCTTTGTACAGCTAAGTGAAAATTGACACTGACCTTTGACCCGAGGGTCAGAGTGCATTGCTCTAATTTCAGATTCATATTACATTAGGTCGTGGGCCATATCTCCTTGGTTCCATCCAGTGTGGCCAGCCTAGGTTCTTATTGCCCTCGGGCCTGCATTTTGCTTTTGGGACTCTGAACTTGGCCCTCTGACACTTAGGCAAATCACAGGGACAGGCTCCTCTCTCTTCTCATTCTAGGGTTGCATTTCTTTCAATCTGTATCAGGAAATTTCCGGCACAAAATTGTGGTCAGCACCAAAGAGTAAATAGCCACATTTGGATCTCGTTGGGTAATGGATGAGTCTACTTTCATGAATGGGCTATGTGAATCAGGGGTAGGTTTGAACCGACAGTCCCGTCTTTCCTTCCTCATGCTTCTTGGTGTAATTTTTCACTAGTGAAGTGTTTAGTCTTATTCACTTATATGGAAATTCTGGGGAAGAAGCCATCGTATTCCATTCTGGCAGAGTAAGGCCATGGACCCTACTATCATCCTAGATCTGAGTTTTAACTCTGTGTGACTTCCTAGCTGTGTGATCTTGGGCAAGTTACCCCATTCTCTCAGCCTTGGCTTTCTCAACTGTAAAAGTAAAAATAATACCTGCCTCATAGGGTCGCTATGAAAAATAAAATGTCTGTAAGTCTCTCAGGATAGTATCCAGCACATATAATTATATGCAATTATAAATTTCTTGGTATTTTTATTTTTGTTGTATTATACATCATTTAGGTTAGGCTAGTATATTTATTTCTTGAATACATCATATGCAGAGGGCAAGGAATATCATTCTTTTGAATTTTAATGCTACTGCTGCCTTTTTCCATGACTTAAACTCTTTTTCAATATCTCTGGTTTAACTGTAGCACCTGCCACATTCATCTTGCCTGGAATTTGGATATGTGAAGGTAAGTCAGTATCCTGAGAGCTGCCCTGCAGGGCTGCTCCTCATCTTTTCTTATACCTAGCACCAGGGTCTTGATGACAAGCATGTGGCATCTCCTCAGAGATACCAGAAGGAGAAGGAGCTGAGAGGTTCTCATCAAATGCGGAAGAGCCGGGACTCTGCAGAGCTATGAGGATTTTGTGGTCATGTCCTGCTGTGACAAAAGAACTTCAGAAACCCTGCAGCACTCACCAAGAATGTCAGAGTACTCTCATGTCCTGCAGGAAATGCAATGGATGAGCAGTACGGGTGGGCAAGGCCAGGACCCAAGCTCACTATTCTCCCAGGGCTGATGTGACTACAGAGGGCTCTGCCTACATGGATTCTTACCTGATGACTCAGTATTTGTACCTGGACTACAATTCTGGGGGCATGAATGCTAGTGGCCTTTGATGCTGCTGAAGCTGGGCTCCCTAGAGGACCAGAAACTCAGAGGAAAGGCAGATGCAGTTACGGAAACACATCTATCTCTTCCTCACATGCAGAGCATTTAACTAAGAATGCCTTTAGGGGAGTTATTATTACTGTGTTGGTGTGGCTCGCTAACTTTCTTTAAGCACTGACAATGCTCCAGGCTGTGTATTAACTGCCTTACACATACATGGACAGGGGTGACGTGGCCAACCCAAGTTGCACAGCCAGTGGTTGGTGAAGCCATAACTCCAGGTATGCCTTGTCCAAAGCCTGGGCTCTCAATATAGGGCTAGATTAGTGAGATCTTTTAGCAAAGGCATTAGGGGCAGAGGTCAGAACAGTCTGGTTAGTAGGAAGCACTGTCTCTTATTATTTGAGTTCTGGGTTTTAGGGCTTTCCAATTTTGGTGTTCTAAGAGGGTGTCTGTGAAGAGGATTGCTTTCAAATTTCAATTGTATAGATAAACATTGCTGTACATTATTACTTACAGATCTCTGACTTTCCTTTCTTTAGTCTTTTTCCACTTTTGAAAGTAAAATTTAAAAATATCTAAAGATGAGGATTTCATACTTGCAGGGTCCACTGAGATTACTTGAGAGCCGTACTATAGGTGAGGAATTGAAGCTAATTTTCAAAGTTAACAGAGTTGTATGTGTGTATGTATAATATAATGTTTGAGTTGTTGCCTTGTCCCTTTTATGGGTCATATTTACTGAGGCTGTTAAAAATGTGTAAATATTTGTCATGTAATAAAGCTGAATTCAAATGCATGAAATGAAAATGTTATAATATACTGAAGTCTGGGACTGATAAACAGTCCACAAGAAAGAAAATAACTAGAGTTCAGAGTTATAAAACAAACATACAGCAGAAGAATAACCTTTTGAAACAGTGTGGGAGAGGCCATTTTGAAAAGCATTGTGGTACTTCTGGATCACATCCCCAAACCTTCTGTCTCCTTGCACCGTCTCTATTCAGCACATGCATATCTGTGTGTATAAAAGTATATATGCATAATGCTCCCCAACAGTTTTTTTCTATCATAAAACTGCATTAAATTTCATCATATTCTAGATCTTTCGTAGGCATACCTACATCTTTCTCTTCAAATTCTTGAAAACTTGTGTATGTTCAAGAACATCTTTGATGGGGCTGTTAGTCTGTTAAGATCTCTCATATTAAAGCAAAAAATTCATCTGAGAAAGGAAGGTTTGGATGAAAGGTGAAGCGGGGCCATTTCCACCTTACCATTCATGTTTTCTGACATCTGTGGTCTTATTTTGCAAATTAAAACTTGTGCTGTCTCAGAAACCTCAGGGAAGGGAATATAAGTAGGTTTCAACTTCTGGTTAGGACCCTCCAAAGCCTGAAAACCAAGACAAATTCCTGAGAACACTACAGAAAAATGTGCTCCTCTCAGAAACGTGCCTCTCCCTTGGTCTGGGTCTTGCTTTTTCCTCTCTGGACTTATTCCTGCCTTCACTCCTCTTATTGTAGGATTGGTTCATCTAGTTAGCAAGGGAGCTTCGTCTCCTCCTGCCCACCCCATTTTCTCTCTCTGAAGGATTGTCTTGCTATGGCTTTAATTCTCACTTGCAAGATTTCCATATTATCACATATACCTGGAACCCCTCATCCTCATTCACAAATGCTGGTTGAACAGTTCTGTTCCAATTATTTTCTGTGCTTCAAATGGAACACATTCAAATTCTGACATCATTGTTCCTGCCAAGCTCTTTAGACTTGAGGATTTGTCTGGATGTTTCCAAATGTGCCTTGTTCCTTATCCATGCCAGCCCTACAGTTCCATCCCCTGCACTGTCTCCTGCCCTCTCAGCCAGGCTTCACTGCCTGCAGCCTCTCACTCAGCCTGCTGATCACTTGCTCCTCCCTCAGTAAATCTTCCCATTCACCTATGCATCAGCCCTGTGGGTGCCAGGGATATAGCAGTGGGTTGTCCCTGCCCAGTCGTGGAACTTGCTCCTGCAGTACCATTCCCCCAGAGCCTCCTGCCAGACTGACACTGCTGTACCACCCAAGATGACATACCTCACACTTATAGTCGAACTCTGCAGTGTGTGAAATGACAATGTATCCGTTGTTTATTTCTTGGTCATGGAAAAATATTTTTTTTCAGGAAAGCCTTGACATTTCTTATTTAACTGTATGAGCAAATTAATTTGTGTCTTTTATGCCCAAGACTATATTTTTATTTTAAGTAAAGGTTTTATCCAGAGATGATAGTTTAGCTCTTGAGACTTGAGAAGTATACACATATTTTTCAAGGATATAACCATGATAAGAAGACTAGTTAAATGCACAATTAATGCTAGGAAGAAAAAGATAGAAAAACACTATACATTTGTTAATTGTTTTTGGTGACATGGGTCTAATGAGCTCTTTTTAGCCTTGAGTTATTTTATTACATATGATTTGCTTAAGGTTGAGTTCTTAGCCCAACCCAAACTGAAAGACAACCCCCCCCCCCCAAACAAGCCCCCTCCAAAAATCACTGCAAAACACAGGATGAAGAAAATGATTTTTTAAAAAATGGGCTTGAAAAAATTTTTTTCATTGTAAGAGAAGTTTTAATGCATAAGAATTTGTTTTTTACTTTGACCCATAATCTATTAACAATTAAAAAAATATATAAAGTGGTTATTACATTGTATGTTCATAATAAAGAATTCAGAGGCTACCAATGAGTAGAGAATTAACTAGGTCAAACCAAAAAGCAGTCACATGGTTCTGCTTCCCAAGGTCCAGGAAATTTGAGAGAAGCACTTATAAACAGCTTTCCATTTTGTGGTCTTTCAACTTAACCTTAAATTACAACTCACAATAACATGGAAACTGAAGCAGGAGAAGGCTAGGAAGAGGGTATGGGGAAATCAAGAAAAACAACAACTATATTCTTGCAATTCATACTACTGAAAATGGTTTCTTTAATAATCTGGAAAACCATGAGAGAATTTGAAAAATTAGTATTTTTTAATATTTCTCAAAATAAGTTTTACTTTATAGATTTAGTTATCATGGCATATTAGTTTCCCATCATTACTGTGACAAATTGCCACAAACTTAGTGGTTTAAAACAACAGAAATTTATCTTGTATTTCTATATATCAGAAGTCCAGTGATGGTCTTATTGGCTAAAATCAAGATTTCGGCAGCACTGTGCTCCTTTCTGAAGGCTCCAGGGCAGAGGCCTGTCTTTTCCAGCTCTTAGAGGATGTCTGCACTCGTTGGCTCATGGCCCTCATCCTCCATCTTCTAAACCAGCAACAGAATGAGTCCTCCTCACAATGTGTCACTCTTGCATGGTTCTCTGGCCTCCATCTTTCACATTTAAAGACCTTTGTGATTATGTTGGGACCACTCAGATAATCTGAGATAATCTCCCTATTTTAAGGTCAGCTGACTAGCAACCTTGATTCAGTTCCATCTGGTACCTCAATTCCCCATTGCCACATAACATAATGTATTCCTAGGTTCTGGAAATTAGAATGTGGACATCTTTGGGGGCTATTATCCTGCCTACCTCACATGGTATTGTTCAGGCTTTCAATGTGATCTATAATTAAAAATAGAACTACAAAAGATAAATGTATTTCAAAAAACTTTAGGTATTTTTCTTTTTTCAAGATTTTAGATGACATATGTGTTTATGATGTTCTGACAGAAGTGTATTATTTCAGAGGTTTTCCACCTCTGACCCAAACTAGCCATTCTATTCTGGTGGGTCTATAGAATAAAGTGATTACTTTTTTTCATTTTATTAGAACGATTAGAAAAACAGACATAATTAGGTCCTAGAGAAACTCATCCATAAACAGATGCATTGAGGGTTCCTATCCAGGGGGATAAAGCAGAGGAGAGTTGGAGTCCAAGATTAAGAGACTCCCCAGCTTAGGGAAGCACTGAAAAATATATGCCTGCGACTCTGGAAGAAGCTAGCAGAATGTGCAGTGTTGCCATAGACCTATTTTCTCTCCTGATTTCATCCTGGATTGAATATCTAATAGTAAAACTATTAGAGAAATGTCATTATTACAAAATCATGGGAAGATACTTGTGTGTGTTGAAGAAAAAAGAATTTCATATTCAAATTCTGCCTGGATCGCCTCCATTCATCAGTAAGATGATTAATTTCCCAGACAGAAGTCTGTGTTCTTTCTTTTTAAAAAAATATTTATTTATTAATTATTTGTGGGGGGTGCACAGGGAGAGGGAGAGAATCTCAAGCAGACTCCCTGCTGAGTGTGGAGCTTGATGTAGGGTTTGATCTCACGACCCATGAGATCATGACCTGAGCCAAAACCATGAGTCAGATGCTTAACTGAATGAGCCACCCAGGCACCCCCAAGGTCTGTGTTCTGCTATGAAATCTACTAAGATGGGATTAGTGATTCATTTTTATCCTGTACATTGCTTAAGTTTTATTTATTTTTAAAATTCAAATTTTACTTTTTTTGAACATAGTTCACAAAAGGCACGCAGTGACAATGCTCCCTTCTTTCTCTATTAAACACCTAGTTTCTCTTCCTACATGTGGTCTGTTTCTGTATAACTTCCTAGAAGTATTTTATACATTTACAAGCAATATGTACAAAAAATTCCAACCAACACCACTTTATTTTTATGTGTTAGCATATTTAGGATACTGCTCTGCATATTTCTCCTGTCACTTAAGAATATATTTTTGAGATTGTTACATATCAGTAAAATGTTTCCCCATTCTTTAAAGAAATTTGAGATAGTTTTTGATTTGCATAAAAGATGGAAAAAAGATTTAAAAAAGTTTGCATGCACCTTCCACAGTCCTCTCACATGCCTAATATAGTCAAAGAACAATGATCAAGAACTTGACCTTGACACAATAGTGTTAACTAAAGAATTCATTTGATTTCATGAATTTTTGTACTGATGACCTTTCATTCCCTCAGAATCCAGTCCAGAAACCCACATTGTATTAGTCTTCCTGTCTCCTTTTCTCTTCCTTTCTGTCATAGTTTCTTAGTTTTTCCTTGGTTTTCATGATCTTGAGGAAGGCTAGTCAGTTATTTTGTAAAATATTTCTCGATCTGTTTTTTTCTGGATTTGTTTAAAATTATGCATTGTTGAAAAGCCCACAACAGAGGTGATGTGACCTTTTCAGTACATCATATTGGGGAACATGATGTTGATTTGTATTAATGACAATGTTAGTTTTGATTTACTTGGCTAAGGAGGGATCTACTAGAAATCTCCATTGCAAAGTTACTATTTTCCACTTTTTATTTTTATTTTATTTTTTAAAAGATTTCATTTATTTATTCAAGAGAGAAAGGAGAAAGCACGAGCAGGGGGAATGGGTAGAGGGAGAAGCAAGTTCCCCGCTAAGCAGGGAGCCTGACTTGGGGCTCGACCCCAGAACCCTGGGATCATGACCTGAGCTGAAGACACCTACCCGACTGAGCCACCCAGGCACCCCTATTTTCCACATTTTAACTACTAGATATTGTGATATAAATAGTTTGAGATTATACAAATATCACTTTTTTTGCTTAAACCTTTTCTCAAAAATTTTAGCACTCATAGGTGGCTCTTGCATATGCATAAATGTGTAATCATTATTGTGATGTTCTGGTGGTGATCTCTTATTTTTCTCACTTTTGTGTTCATTCATTGAAATTATTTTTATAGAGAATAGTTTTCCCTTTCCCTCTATTTTATAATTTATTTATTTCTTTATATATGTGTGGACTTATGGATACTGTATGGTGACTAACATAACAATAAAAAAATTAAAAAAGAATTCTTTGGATTTTAATCCAATAGTATTGTTTATTTTGTCACTTCAAGTTCTAACTTTTGTCTGTGGAAGCCCTTTCAGATTGACTTCTATGACTTTATGACTTTCTTTTTGTTTTCTGTTCATTCTTCATTCTTATTCTTTTCTTATTCATTATTGTATCTTTGTTTTTTGCACATCTTTACTAGTTCTCATCATAAGATGTCACAGGCTCATCTTTTATTTTTGCTCTCCCAGCCCTGGAACCAACAAGTGTTATCTGATTTCTTTATTGGAAAAGGTATATAGAAACCAAGATCTGGGTGCTAGGTGTGCTCATTGTTACTGAGGTGTTAATTTTCTTTTCTTTTTTTTTTTTTTAAGATTTTATTTATTTATTTATTTGACAGAGAAAGACAGTGAGAGAGGGAACACAAGCAGGGGGAGTGGGAGAGGGAGAAACAGGCTCTCCCCGGAGCAGGGAGCCCTATGAGGGGCTTGATCCCAGGACCCTGGGATCATGACCTGAGCCTAAGGCAGATGCTTAGTGACTGAGCCACCTAGGCGCCCCTGAGGTGTTACTTTTCTAATCCCTCTCAATAACAGATTATATCTGGGACCCCTGGGTGGCTCAATCAGTCAAAGCATCTGTCTTTGGCTCAGGTCATGATCCCAGGGTCCTGGGATCAAGCCCCACATTGGGCTCTCTGCTCATCTGGGAGCCTGCTTTTCCCTCTCCCTCTGCCTGCCCCTCTGCCCCCCACTTGTGCACACACTCTCTCTCTCTGACAAATAAATGAATAAAATTAAAAAAAAAACCAGACTATATCTATATCTATACACTTATGCATAGATATATTTATATTTTTACATATTAAAAATGCACACATTTATTTTGATACTTTTAACTAATCCAATACTACAGGGATTATTGTAGTCTTTACTCTTTCCTTATTTGTTCAGATGAACCTGATACAGGTCAGGCAGCATTCTTCCATCTGGCTCTGGTGACCTGCAAGTTTGCCATAGTTGGAGAGAAGAGAGGTGGAAGAGGCATGCTGGTTCTTCACTGGCTTGGATTGGAATTGACACATGTCACTTCTAGTCCTAGCAATTTTACCAGAACTGGTCACATAGTCCCAACAAAACTTTGAGTGTGTCATAGAAAAGCAGTGAAGCATTGGGAATAATTAGTGGGTACTAACTGTTGTTTCTGCCTTTGTCCTGTTACTTGGATTGTTAATCTGCACTTGTGCTCTTTTTTTCTTACTCTCTCTGCTTGTTCAATCATTTGAGATTTCTTGTTGAAAGAAAATTCAAATTTGGATATAGTCAACTTTATTACAACTATATTAACTTATATTATACTATATAACTTATATTAACTTTTTCTTTAGGATTTCTGCTTACTTTTTTGACTTGAGAGATACATATACCAAGAACCATAGTTTACTGGGAGCAGAAGTCCAGCAACAGAAGGCCACCACTGGAGCTATAAGATTGATGAGGTGCTGGAGGTTAAGTGTGGAATACTTTCAGAGTTAAAAAGTCTGGGGTCCAATCATGGGAGGGCCTTACACAGTTGTAAGTTTTACCTCCAGGAGCTCCACCAGGTGCTCAGGATGAAGAATGGATAAAAATCCCTATGCTTCTAGCAGGGGTAAGGGAAAAGTAACCATTTTTAAATGCACCCAAAGAATTTTCTTTTCCTTAAAAAAACTTTCCATCAAGGAAAAATATTTTACAGAGCCTAAGTAATCTGAGGAAAGGAAAATTTCCAATCCTAGCCCCCTCTAGGCTTTAATAAGGAGGAGGAATGTACCTAAATCCAACCCCCTCTAGCTTTCCTGCCTCATATAAGAAGAAAAAGTTGAGAAGCACTTGTGAATATTTAGGCCAGGGGCACAGACTCACTAAAAAACTGTGGCCTAATTACAGTATTAGAATTCTAATCCCTCTCCCAGGGGATTATAACTGATAAAAACAGTAAGCCTCACTCTACTTAGGAAGGAGTCTCTAAGGAAACCCAAAAATAACAAAGGAGACAAAAACAAATCCACTAGAGGAAATTCATGCCTCTGACACACAGCTACAGCAAATAGTTAATACAGCATAATTCGTAGCCTGATATACATAAAACCTTACTCTAAAGGCCTACCTACCTCAGTTCCTGTCACCTGATACCTCCTCTGGCTTTCAAAAAAAATTACAAGGCTCGCTAGAACACAAAAAAATAGTCTCAAGAAGTAAGCTTCAGAAAAGAAAAAAAAAGAGAGATAAGTTTCAGAACAAGATTCAGATATAGCAGAGATTTAGAAATTATTGGGCCAGGGCTTAAAATAGCTGCGATTAATATGCTAAGTGTTCACATGGAAAGAGTAGACAACATGCAAGAACAGATGAATAATATATGCAGAGAGAAGGAAACACTAAGAAAATAAAAAAAAGGAATGTTAGAAATCAGAAACATTGTATCAAAAGTGATTCCTTAGGGGCACCTGGGTGGCTCACTTGGTTAATTGACTGACTTTTGGTTTTGGCTCAGGTCATGATCTCAGGGTAGTGGGACTGAGCCCTTCATCAGGCTCCCTCAGCTGGTAGTCTGTTTAAGATTCTTTTCCCATCCTCTCCCTCCCCTTTTGCTTCTCTATCTCTTTCTCTTAAATAAATATATAAATAAAATCTTAAAAAAAAAGTGATTCATCAGTAGACTGGACACAATCAAGGAAAGGATCATTAGCTTGATTATATATCAATATTAACTTTTCTCTTTTTAAAAAGATTTTATTTATGTACCTGAGAGAGAGAGAGGGAGAGCAAGTGAGAGAGAGAGCACGAGGTGGGGAGGGGCAAAGGGAGAGGAAGAAGCAGGCTTCCCACTGAGCAGGGAGCCTGATTCAAGGTTCAATCCCAGGACCCTGAAATCATGACCTGAGCCGAAGGTAGACACTCAACTGACTGAGCCACCCAGGCACCCCTCAATATTAACTTTTCAAACTGATAAACAAAGAGGAAAAAATGAATAAAAAATAGCAGAGTATCCAAGAACTATAGGACAGTTACAATAGTTGTAACCTATACATAATGGAATACTTGTCTGAAATACCAGAAGAGAGAGAGAAAGAAATAGAACTATTGAAGTAATAATGGCTGGGAATTTTCCAAACCATAGATTCAGGAAGCTCAGGGAATACCAAGCATGATTAAAAAAAAAAAAACAATACCTAGGCATATCATAGTCAAACGACAGAAAATCAAAGAGAAAGAGAAAACCTTGAAAGAGCTACAAAAAAAAGATACCTCACTTATAGAGAGACAAGCATAAGAATTACATTAGGCTTTTCTCCAGAAACCCTGAAAGCAAGAAGATAGTGGGATAGAATATTTAAAATATTAAGTAGGGAGGAGGAGCAAGATGGTGGAGGAGTAGGAGACCTAAATTTCATCTGGTCCCAGGATTCATCTAGATAGGGATCAAACCATTCTGAACACCTACGAACTCAACAGGAGATCGAAGAAAAGAATAGCAGCAACTCTGAACAGAAAAGCGACCTCTTTCTGGAAGGCAGGATGTGTGGAGAAGTGAATCTGAGGTGATATTTGGGAAGATAGACAGCGGGGGAGGGGGCCTCCATCAGCTGCTACCGGCAAGTGATAGAGCCACGGAGCACAAATGGAAATTTTAGAAGTCAGCTCTGCTGAGGGATGTCGCTCCAGTGGCTAAGTGGGGGGTGGAATCCTTGCTGGGACAGTATGGTCTCAAGACCCTCAGGGTCACAGAAAGACCAGGTGTGCCTGAGTGCAGCAGAGCTCCCAGGTATCGGAATGGGTAAGCCGGCTGCAAAGATGGAGCTGAGGAGTGGGCTCTCAGCTCAGGGTTGCCAAAAACTGTGATCCGCAGCACAGTTGGGTCACTGTTCTTCCAGCAGGGACCCAACAAGTGGCAGATCCGGGGAGGCTCCCTTTCCTCCCCAGGGAGGAGGAGCAAGGGAGTGCACCCCAGGGAAATGCTGAGTTTGGAGACTACAAACGGGGTTTTATGCCAGAGATAGAAACGCTTGGTCACAGGCCGGGTGAGCATGGAGTGTGGAAGGAGACCAGGGAGATGGGAGTGATTGACATCTTTTCTCTGGGGTGCACTGAGTAGTGGGGCCCCAAGTTCTCAGCTCCTCTGGGGCAGAGATTGGGAAGCCGCCATTTTCACTCTTGTCCTCCAAAGCTGTAGGGAAAGCTTGCAGGGAACAAAAGCTCCAGAGAGCAAACTGGAGCAAATTACTTAACCCCACCCCCAGCAAGGGTGGGGCAATTCTGCCTCCAGTAAAGACATTTGAGAACCATGGCAACAGACCCCTCCCCAGAAGATCAGCAAAAACAGCCCACCAAGACCAAGTTTACTGATCAATGAGAATGGCAGAACTCCAGGGCTAGGGGAATACAGCACATAGAATTCATGGCTTTTTCCCCATGATTCTTTAGTCTTTCAAAGTTAATTTTTTTAATTTTCTTTTTTTCTTTTCTTTATCTTTTTTTTTTGAATTTTTCTTTTTCCCTTTTCAACCAATATTGTATCAATCCCTTTTAAAAAATATCTTTTTTATTTTTCATTTTTAGTGTCATATTCTATCCCTTCATAGTAGTTCACCTTATTTTTGGTATATATATATAAGTTGTTCTCTCTTTAAAATTTTGGGATACAATTTCTTCTAATAGACCAAAATATACCCTACATCTCTAGTGTATGGCTTTGTTTTAGTCTCCTGCCTGATCAAATTCTCTCCCTTTTTTTTAAAATTCCTCTTCTTTCTTTTTTCAACCAACTTCTTATCTTATCAATTACTTTTATAAAATCTTTTATAATTTTCATCTTTACAGTCATATTCCATCCCTTCATCATATTTACCCTTATTTTTGTACATATATGTTTTTCTTTCTTTAAAATTTTGGGAGGCACTTTCTTCTAACAGAGCAAAATACATCCAAAATCTAGTGTGTGGCACTGATCTATGCAACAACCTGAGCATATTTGATCATATTCAGGTTTTTTTATCTTTTTCTATTTTTTTTTTCTTTTTTCTTTCTTTCCCTTTCTTTTCCCCAGGTTTCAGGTCTCTTCTGATTTGTTTAGTGTATATTTTTCTGGGGTTGTTGTTACCTTGTTAGCATTTTGTTCTCTCATTCATCTATTCTCCTCTGGACAAAATGACAAGGTGGAAAAAATCACCTCAAAAAAAAAGAACAAGAGGCAGTACCGACTGCCAGGGGCTTAATCAATACAGACATTAGTAAGATGTCAGAACTAGAGTTCAGAACGACGAATTTAAAGATACTAGCTGGGCTTGGAAAAAGCATGGAAGATATTAGAGAAACCTTTTCTGGAGAAATAAAAGAACTAAAATCTAACCAAGTCGAAATCAAAAAGGCTATTAATGAGGTGCAATAAAAAATGGAGGCTCTAGGGGGCGGAGCAAGATGGCGGAGGAGTAGGAGACCTGGATTTCGTCTCCTCTCAGGAATTCAGCTGGATAGGGATCAAACCATTCTGAACACCTACAAACTCAACAGGAGATCGAAGAAAAGAAGAGCAACAACTCTCTCATCAGAAAAGCGGCCACTTTCTGGAAGGTAGGACGTGCGGAGAAGTGAATCTGAGGCGATATTCGGGAGGATAGATGGCAGGGGAAGGGCCTCCGTCAGCCACTTCTGGCAAGTGATAGAGCCGCGGAGCACAAAATCGGAACTTTTAAAAGTCTGCTCCGCTGAGGGACGTCACTCTGGTGGCTAAGCGGGGGGTGGAACCCTCCGGGACAGTGTGGTCTCAGGACCCTCGGGGTCACAGAAAGACCGGGGGTGCCTGAGTGTGGCAGAGCTCCCAGGTAACGGAGCAGGGAAGCTGGCTGCAGAGGCGGAGTCCAGGCGTGGGCTCTCAGCTCGGGGTTGCCATAAACCGTGATCCGCGGCCCAGTCGGGCCACTGCTCCTCCAGCAGGGACCCAACAAGCGGCAGATCCGGGGAGACTCACCTTCCTGCCCCAGGAGGAGCCGCACGGGAGTGCACCACAGGGATCTGCTGGGTTTGGAGACTCCTCCCGGGGTCGGGTGCCAGAGATAGAAACGCACGGTCACAGGCCAGGTGAGCACGGAGTGCGGCCAGAGACCTGGGAGATGGGAGTGACTGACGGCTTTTCTCTGGGGGCTCACTGAGAAGCGGGGTCCCGAGTTCTCGGCTCCTCCAGGGCAGAGATTGGGAGGCTGCCATTTTCACTCTCTGCCTCCGAAGCTGTAAGGAAAGCTCGCAGGGAACAAAAGCCCTGGAGAGCAAACCAGAGCAGATTACTTAGCCAGGAGGGGGCAAGGGCGGGGCAATTCCGCCTCCGGCAGAGACATTTGGAAACCACGGCAACAGGCCCCTCCCCAGAAGATCAGCGAGAATAGCCAGCCAAGACCAAGTTTACCGATCAATGAGAACGGCAGAACTCCAGCGCTAGGGGAATACTGCACATAGAATTCATGGCTTTTTTACCATGATTCTTTAGTCTTTCAAAGTTAAAATTTTTTTTAACTTTTTTTTCTTTTGAATTTTTCTTTTTCCCTTTTTAGCCAATGTCTTATCAATCCCTTTTTTTAAAAAAACATTTTTATTTTTCATTTTTAGAGTCATATTCTATCCCTTCATAGTAGTTACCCGTATTTTTGGCTTATATATATAAGTTGTTCTCTCTTTAAAAAACATTTTTTTTCTTAAAGATTTTATTTATTTATTTGAGAGAGAGAGAATGAGAGAGAACACATGAGAGGGGATAGGGTCAGAGGGCAAAGCAGACTCCCTGCCGAGCAGGGAGCCCGATGCGGGACTCGATCCAGGGACTCCAGGATCATGACCTGAGCCGAAGGCAGTCGCTTAACCAACTGAGCCACCCAGGCGCCCTCTCTTTAAAATTTTGAGATTGTTTCTTCTAACAGATTAAAATATACCCTAAATCTCTAGTATATGGTGTTTTCTATTCCCCTGCCTGATCACATTCTCTCCCTTTTTTTTTCTTTTTTCTTTTTTTAAATCCTCTTCTTTCTTTTTTCAAACAACTTCTTATCAATTCCTTTTATAAAATTTTTTATAATTTCCATCTCTACAGTCATATTCCATCCCTTCATCATATCAACCCTTATTTTTGTAAATATATAAGTTTTTCTTTCTTTAAAATTTTGGGAGACACTTTCTTCTAAAAGACCAAAATACACCCCAAATCTAGTGTGTGGCACTGATCTATATACCAGCCTGATCATATTTGATCACATTCTGTTTTTTTTTTTGTTGTTGTTGTTGTTTTGTTTTTGTTTTCTTTATCTTTTTCTTTTTTTTCTCTTTCCCTTTCCTTTCCCACTGCTTCAGGTCTTTTCTGATTTGTTTAGAGTATATTTTCTGGGGACGTTGTTACTCTGCTAGCATTTTGTTCTCTCATTAATCTATTCTCCTCTGCACAAAATGACAAGACGGATAAAATCACCTCAACAAAAAGAACAAGAGGTAGTACCAACTGCCAGGGACCTACTCAATACGGACATTAGTACGATGTCAGATCTAGAGTTCAGAATCATCACTTTAAAGATACTAGCTGGGCTTGAAAAAAATATGGAAGTTATTAGAGAAACCCTTTCTGGAGAAGTAAAAGAACTAAAATCCAACCAAGTAGAAATCAAAAAGGCTATTAATGAGGTGCAATCAAAAATGGGGGCGCTAACGGCTAGAATAAATGAGGCAGAAGAGAGAATCAGTAATATAGAAGATGAAATGATGGAAAATAAAGAAGCTGAGAAAAAGAGAGATAAACAACTACTGGATCACGAGGGCAGAATTCGAGAGATAAGAGATACCATAAGACGAAACAACATTAGAATAATTGGGATCCCAGAAGAAGAAGAAAGAGAGAGAGGGGCAGAAGGTATATTGGAGCAAATAATAGCAGAGAACTTCCCTCATTTGGGGAAGGAAACAGGTATCAAAATCCAGGAAGCACAGACCCCTCTCAAAATCAATAAAAATATGTCAACACCCTGACATCTAATAGTAAAACTTACAAGTCTCATAGACAAAGAGAAAATCCTGAAAGCAGCTCGGGAGAAGAGATATGTAACCTACAATGGTAGAAACATTAGATTGGCAACAGACCTATCCACAGAGACCTGGCAGGCCAGAAAGGACTGGCAGGATATATTCAGAGCACTAAATGAGAAAAATATGCAGCCAAGAATACTCTATCCAGCTAGGCTGTCATGGAAAATTGAAGGAGAGATAAAAAGCTTCCAGGACAAACAAAAACTAAAGGAAATTGCAAACACAAAACCAGCCCTACAGGAAGTCTTGAAAGGGGTCCTCTAAGCAAAGAGAGAGCCTAAAAGCAACATAGACCAGAAAGGAACACAGACAATATACGGTAACAGTCACCTTACAGGCAATACAATGGCACTAAATTCCTATCTTTCAATAGTTACCCTGAATGTAAATGGGCTAAATGCCCCAATCAAAAGACACAGGGTATCAGACTGGATTAAAAAACAAGACCCATTGATATGCTGTCGGCAAGAGACTCATTTTAGACCCAAAGACAGCGCCAGATTGAAAGTGAGGGGGTGGAAAACCATTTCCCATGTTCATGGACACCAAAAGAAAGCTGGGGTGGCAATCCTTATATCAGACAAATTAGATTTTAAACCAAAGACTGTAATAAGAGATGAGGAAGGACATTATATCCTACTTAAAGGATCTATCCAACAAGAAGATCTAACAATTGTAAATATCTATGCCCCTAACATGAGAGCAGCCAATTATATAAGGCAATTAATAACAAAAGCAAAGAAACACATCGACAACAATACAATAATAGTGGGGGACTTTAACACCCCCCTCACTGAAATGGACAGATTGTCTAAGCAAAAGATCAACAAGGAAATAAAGACTTTAAATGACACACTGGACCAAATGGACTTCACAGACGTATTCAGAACATTCCACCCCAAAGCAACGGAATACACATTCTTCTCTAGTGCCCATGGAACATTCTCCAGAATAGATCACATCCTAGGTCATAAATCAGGTCTCAAACAGTACCAAAAGATTGGGATCATTCCCTGCCTATTTTCAGACCACAATGCTTTGAAACTAGAACTCAATCACAAGAGGAAAGTCAGAAAGAACTCAAATCCATGGAGGCTAAAGAGCATCCTACTGAAGAATGAATGGGTCAACTAGGAAATTAAAGAACAATTAAAAAAATACATGGAAACCAATGAAAATGAAAACACAACTATTCAAAATCTTTGGGATGCAGCAAAGGCAGTCCTAAGAGGAAAGTATATAGCAATACAAGCCTTTCTCAAGAAACAAGAAAGGCCTCAAGTACACAACCTAACCCTACACCTAAAGGAGCTGGAGAAAGAAGAGCAAATAAAGCCTAAACCCAGCAGGAGAAAAGAAATAGTAAAGATCAGAGCAGAAATCAATGAAATAGAAACTAAAAGAACAGTAGAACAGATCAACGAAACTAGGAGCTGGTTCTTTGAAAGAATTAACAAGATTGATAAACCCCTGGCCAGACTTATCAAAAAGAGAAGAGAAATGACCCAAATCAACAAAATCATGAATGAAAGAGGAGAGATCACAACCAACACCAAAGAAATACAAACAATTATAAGAACATATTGTGAGCAACTCTATGCCAGCAAATTAGATAACCTGGAAGAAATGGATGCATTCCTAGAGATGTATCAACTACCAAAACTGAACCAGGATGAAGTAGAAAACCTGAAGAGACCTATAACCACTAAGGAAATTGAAGCAGTCATCAAAAATCTCCCAAAAAACAAAAGCCCAGGGCCAGATGTCTTCCCAGGGGAATTCTACCAAACATTTCAAGAAGAATTAATACCTATTCTTCTGAAACTGTTCCAAAAAATAGAAATGGAAGGAAAACTTCCAAACTCATTTTATGAGGCCAGCATTACCTTGATCCCAAAACCAGACAAAGACCCCATCAAAAAGGAGAATTACAGACCAATATCCCTGATGAATATGGATGCAAAAATTCTCACCAAAATACTTGCCAATGGGGGTGGGGGTCGGGGGGATGAGGTCATATGTCTGCTACTTGCATTGTATAGGGATCAAGGTTGCCTCTAATTTATTGCTTCCATACTCCCCTAGCTGTAGTCTTCATATATTGGTGAAAGCTGGCTCTTACAACCACATCCACTCCCAGAGAAAGTGGAGGACAAGCATGACTTTAAGGGCATGACTTGGGAATTGCACAATCCCATCCCATGAACCAGAACTCAATCTTATGGCCACACTTAGCTGCAGGGGAGGTTGGGAAATGTAGTCTCTCACTGGGAAACCATATGCCCAGCTAAAACTTAAAGGGAAAGTAGATATTGAAGGTCAACTCTTGGTACCTGCTGCAAACAGAGAGGTGGCTCTCCTGTGAAGGATACTAGCCAACCAGTTAGAACATCAGAGATACAAGAGCCTCACTAAACCATGGATAAGAATGACTCCACTGTCAATGGAAGGAAAACTTCCAAACTTGTTTTATGAGGCCATCATTACCTTGATCCTAAAACCAGACAAGACCCCATCAAAAAGGAGAATTACAGACCAATATCCCTGATGAACATGGATGCAAAAATTCTTACCAAAATACTAGCCAATAGGATCCAACAGTACATTAAAAGGATTATTCACCTCGACCAAGTGGGATTTATCCCTGGGCTGCAAGGTTGGTTCAACATCCGCAAATCAATCAATGTGATACAATACATTAAACAAAAGAAAGAACAAGAACCATATGATCCTCTCAATAGATGCAGAAAAAGCATTTGACAAAGTACAGCATCCTTTCTTGATCAAAACTCTTCAGAGTATAGGGATAGAGGGTACATACCTCAATATCATAAAAGCCATTTATGAAAAACCTACAGCGAATATCATTCTCAATGGGGAAAAACTGAGAACTTTCCCCCTAAGGTCAGGAATGCGGCAGGGATGTCCACTATCACCACTGCTATTCAACATAGTATTGGAAGTCCTAGCCACAGCAATCAGACAACAAAAAGAAATCAAAGGCATCCAAATTGGCAAAGAAGAAGTCAAACTCTCACTCTTTGCAGATGATATGATACTTTATGTGGAAAACCCAAAAGACTCCACCCCAAAACTGCTAGAACTCACACAGGAATTCAGTAAAGTGGCAGGATATAAAATCAATGCACAGAAATCAGTGGCATTCCTATACACCACCAACAAGACAGAAGAAAGAGAAATTAAGGAGTCCATCCCATTTACAGTTGCACCCAAAACCATAAGATACCTAGGAATAAATCTAACCAAAGAGACAAAGGATCTGTACTCAGAAAAGTATAAAATACTCAGGGAAGAAATTGAGGAAGACACAAAGAAATGGAAAAACGTTCCATGCTCATGGATTGGAAGAACAAATATTGTGAAGATGTCAATGCTACCTAGAGCAATCTACACATTCAATGCAATCCCCATCAAAATACCATCCACTTTTTTCAAAGAAATGGAACAAATAATCCTAAAATTTGTATGGAACCAGAAAAGACCCTGCATAGCCAGAGGAATGTTGAAAAAGAAAAGCAAAGCTGGCGGCATCACAATTCCGGACTTCCAGCTCTATTACAAAGCTGTCATCATCAAGACAGCATGGTACTGGCACAAAAACAGACACATAGATCAATGGAACAGAATAGAGAGCCCAGAAATGGACCCTCAACTCTATGGTCAACTCATCTTTGACAAAGCAGGAAAGAATGTCCAATGGAATAAAGACAGTCTCTTCAACAAATGGTGTTGGGGAAATTGGTAAGCCACATGCAGAAGAATGAAACTGGACCATTTCCTTACACCACACACAAAAATAGACTCCAAATGGTTGAAAGACCTCAATGTGAGACAGGAGTCCACCCAAATTCTAAAGGAGAACACAGGCAGCAACCTCTTTGACCTCAGCCAAAGCAACTTCTTCCTAGAAACATCGCCAAAGGCAAGGGAAGCAAGGGCAAAAAGGAACTATTAGGACTTCATCAAGATAAAAAGCTTTTGCAAAGCAAAGGAAACAGTCAACAAAACCAAAAGACAACCGACAGAATGGGAGAAGATATTTGCAAATGACATATCAGATAAAGGGCTAGTATCCAAAATATATAAAGAACTCATCAAACTCAACACCCAAAGAACAAAGAATCCAATCAAGAAATGGGCAGAAGACATGAACAGATATTTTCCCAAAGAAGACATCCAAATGGCCAACAGACACATGAAAAATTGCTCAATATCGCTCGGCATCAGGGAAATCCAAATCAAAACCTCAATGAGATACCACCTCACACCAGTCAGAATTGCTAAAATTAACAAGTCAGGAAAGGACAGATGTTGGCGGGGATGCGGAGAAAGGGGAACCCTCCTACACTGTTGGTGGGAATGCAAGCTGGTGCAGCCACTCTGGAAAACTGTATGGAGGTTCCTCAAAAAGTTGAAAATAGAGCTACCATATGATCCAGCAATTGCACTACTAGGTATTTACCCCAAAGATACAAAAGAAGGGATCCGAAGGGGTACGTGCACCCCGATGTTTATAGCAGCAATGTCCACAATAGCCAAACTGTGGAAAGAGCCAAGATGTCCATCGACAAATGAATGGATAAAGAAGATGTGGTATATATATACAATGGAATATTATGCAGCCATCAAAAGGAATGAGATCTTGCCATTTGCAACGACGTGGATGGAACTGGAGGGTATTATGTTGAGTGAAATAAGTCAAAAAGAGAAAGACATGTATCATATGATCTCACTGATATGAGGAATTCTTAATTGCAGGAAACAAACTGAGGATTGCTGGAGTGGGGCATGTGGTGGGAGGGATGGAGTGACTGGGTGATAGACACTGGGGAGGGTATGTGCTCTGGTAAGCGCTGTGAATTGTGCAAGACTGTTGAATCTCAGATCTGTACCTCTGAAACAAATAATGCAATATATGTTAAGAAAAATAAAAGAAGAAGAAGAAGGTAGCGGGAGGGGAAGAATGAAGCGGGGGAAATCGGAGGGGTAGACGAACCATGAGAGATGATGGGCTGAAAAACAAACTAAGGGTTCTAGAGGGGAGGGGGGTGGGAGGATGGGTTAGCCTGGTGGTGGGTATTGAGGAGGGCACATTCTGCATGGAGCACTGGGTGTTGTGCACAAACAATGAATCATGGAACACTTCATCTAAAACTAATGATGTTTGGGGATTAACATAAGAATAAAAAAAATCTATGAAAGAAAATGGAGGCTCTAACTGCTAGGATAAATGAGGCAGAAGAGAGAATCGGTGATAGAGAAGACCAAATGATGGAAAATAAAGAAGCTGAGAAAAAGAGAGGTAAACAACTATTGGATCACGAGGGCAGAATTTGAGAGATAAGTGATACCATAAGATGAAACAATATTAGAATAATTGGGATCCGAGAAGAAGAAGAAAGAGAGGGGCAGAGGGTAAACTGGAGCAAATTATAGCAGAGCACTTCCCTAATTTGGGGAAGGAAACAGGCATCAAATTCCAGGAAGCACAGAGAACCCCCCCCTCAAAATCAATAAAAATACGTCAACACCCTGACATCTAATAGTAAAACTTATGAGTCTCAGAGACAAAGAGAAAATCCTGAAAGCAGCTTGGGACAAGAGATCTGTAATCTACAATGGTAGAAACATTAGATTGGCAACAGACCTATCCACAGATACCTGGCAGGCCAGAAAGGACTGGCATGAGATATTTAGAGCACTAAATGAGAAAAATATGCAGCCAAGAATACTATAACCAGCTAGGCTGTCATTGAAAATAGAAGGAGAGATAAAAAGCTTCCAGGACAAACAAAAACTAAAAGAACTTGCAAAAATGAAACCAACCCTACAAGAAATATTGAAAGGGGTCCTCTAAGCAAAGAGAGAGCCTAAAATTAACATAGATCAGAAAGGAACACAAACAATATACAGTAAACAGTCAATTTACAGGCAATACAATGGCACTAAATTCCTATCTTTCAATAGTTACCCTAAATGTAAATGGGCTAAATGCCCCAATCAAAAGACACAGGGTATCAGCCTGGATTAAAAAACAAGACCCATCGATATACTCTCTGCAAGAGACTCATTTTAGAACCAAAGACACCCCCAGATTGAAAATGAGAGGTTGGAAAACCATTTACCATGCTAATGGACACCAAAAGAAAGCTGGGGTGGCAATCCTTATATCAGACAAATTAGATTTTAAACCAAAGACTGTAATAAGAGTTGAGGAAGGACACTATATCCTACTTAAAGGGTCTATTCAACAAGCAGATCTAATAATTGTAAATATCAATGCCCCTAACATGGGAGCAGCCAATTATATAAGTCAATTAATAACAAAAGCAAAGAAACACATCAACAATACAATAATAGTGGGGGAGTTTAACACCTCCCTCACTGAAATGGACAGATCATCTAAGCAAAGATCGACAAGGACATAAAGACTTTAAATGACACACTGGACCAAATGGGCTTCATAGATATATTCAGAACATTCCATCCCAAAGCAACAGAATACACATTCTTCTCTAGTGCCCATGGAACATTCTCCAGAATAGATCACATACTGGGTCACAAATCAGGTCTCAACTGTTACCAAAAGATTGGGATCATTCCCTGCATATTTTCAGACCAAATGCTCTGAAACTAGAACTCAATCACAAGAGGAAAGTCAGAAAGAACTCGAATCCATGGAGGCTAAAGAGTATCCTACTGAAGAATGAATGGGTCAACCAGGAAATTAAAGAAGAATTAAAAAAAATTCATGGAAACCAATGAAAATGAAAACACAACTATTCAAAATCTTTGGGATGCAGCAAAGGCAGTCCTAAGAGGAACGTATATAGCAATATAAGCCTTTCTCAAGAAACAAGAAAGGTCTCAAATACACAACTTAACCCTACACCTAAAGGAGCTGGAGAAAGAACAGCAAATAAAGCCTAAACCCAGCAGGAGAAGAGAAATAATAAAGATCAGAGCAGAAATCAATGAAATAGAAACCAAAAGATCAATGAAACTAGGAGCTAGTTTGTTGAAAGAATTAACAAGATTGATAAACCCCTGGCCAGACTTATCAAAAAGAGAAGAGAAATGACCCAAATCAACAAAATCATGAATGAAAGAGGAGAGATCACAACCAACACCAAAGAAATACAATTTTAAGAACATATTACGAGCAACTCTATGGCAGCAAATTAGATAACCTGGAAGAAATGGATGCATTCCTAGAGATGTATCAACTACCAAAATGGAACCAGGAAGAAATAGAAAACCTGAACAGACCTATAACCACTAAGGAAATTGAAGCAGTCATCAAAAATCTCCCAAGAAACAAAAGCCCAGGGCCAGATGTCTTCCCAGGGGAATTCTACCAAACATTTAAGGAAGAATTAATACCTATTCTTCTGAAACTGTTCCAAAAAATAGAAATGGAAAGAAAACTTCCAAACTCATTTTGTGACATCACCATTACCTTGATCCCAAAACCAGACAAAGACCCCATCAAAAAGGAGAATTACAGACCAATATCCTTGATGAACATGGATGCAAAAATTCTCACCAATATACTAGCCAATAGATTCCAACAGTACATTTAAAGGATTATTCCCCATGACCAAGTGGGATTTATCCCTGGGCTGCAAGGTTGGTTCAACATCCACAAATCAATCAATGTGATATAATACATTCATAAATGAAAGAACAAGAACCATATGATCCTCTCAATAGATGCAGAAAAAGCATTTGACAAAGTACAGCATCCTTTCTTGATCAAAACTCTTCCGAGTGTAGGGATAGAGGGTACATACCTCAATATCATAAAAACCATCTATGATAAACCTAGAGCAAATATCATTCTCAGTGGGGAAAAACTGAGAGCTTTCCCCCTAAGGTCAGGAACACGGCAGGGATGTCCACTATCATCACTGCTACTCAACATAGTATTAGAAGTCCTAGCCACAGCAATCAGACAGCAAAAAGAAATAAAAGGCATCCAAATGGGCAAAGAAGAAGTCAAACTCTCACTCTTTGCAGATGATATGATATTTTATGTGGAAAACCCAAATGATTCCACCCCAATACTGCTAGAACTCATACAGGAATTCAATAAAGTGGCAGGATATAAAATCAATGCACAGAAATCAGTGGCATTCCTATACACCAACAACAAGACAGAAGAAAGAGAAATTAAGGAGTCCATCCCAATTACAATTGCACTCAAAACCATAAGATACCTAGGAATAAATCTAGCCGAAGAGGCAAAGAATCTGTACTCAGAAAAGTATAAAATACTCAGGGAAGAAATTGAGGAAGACACAAAGAAATGGAAAAACGTTCCATGCTCATGGATTGGAAGAACAAATATTGTGAAGATGTCAATGCTACCTAGAGCAATCTACACATTCAATGCAATCCCCATCAAAATACCATCCACTTTTTTCAAAGAAATGGAACAAATAATCCTAAAATTTGTATGGAACCAGAAAAGACCCCGAATAGCCATAGGAATGTTAAAAAGAAAAGCAAAGCTGGAGACATCACAATTCCAGACTTCCAGCTCTATTACAAAGCTGTCATCATCAAGACAGCATGGTACTGTCACAAAAACAGACACATAGATCAATGGAACAGAATAGAGAGCCCAGAAATGGACCCTCAACTCTATGGTCAACTCATCTTTGACAAAGCAGGAAAGAATGTCCAATGGAATAAAGACAGTCTCTTCAACAAATGGTGTTGGGATAATTGGACAGCCACATGCAGAAGGATGAAACTGGACCATTTCCTTACATCACACACAAAAATAGACTCCAAATGGTTGAAAGACCTCAATGTAGGACAGGAGTCTATCAAAATCTTAAGGGAGAACACAGGCAGCAACCTCTTCCACCTCAGCTGCAGCAACTTCTTCCTAGAAACATCGCCAAAGGCAAGGGAAGCAAGGGCAAAAATGAACTATTGGGACTTCATCAAGATAAAAAGCATTTGCACAGCAAAAGAAACAGTCTTCAAAACCAAAAGACAACCGACAGAATGGGAGAAGATATTTGCAAATGACATATCAGATAAAGGGCTAGTATCCAAAATGTATAAAGAACTTATGAAACTCCACACCGAAAGACAAATGATCCAATCAAGAAATGGGCAGAAGACATGAAGAGATATTTTTCCAAAGAAGACATCCAAATGGCCAACAGACACATGAAAAAGTGCTGAGCATCACTCAGCATCAGGGAAATCCAAATCAAAACCTCAATGAGATACCACCACACACCAGTCAGAATGGCTAAAATGAACAAGTCAGGAAATGACAGATGTTGGCGGGGATGAGGAGAAAGGGGAACCCTCCTACACTGTTGGTGGGAATGCAAGCTGGGGCAGCCACTCTGGAAAACTGTATGGAGGTTCCTCAAAATGTTGAAAATAGAGCTATCATATGACCCAGCAATTGCACTACTGGGTATTTACCCTAAAGATACAAATGTATTGATCCGAAGGGGTACGTGCACCTTGATGTTAATAGCAGCAATGTCCACAATAGCCGCACTATGGAAAGAGCCAAGATGGCCATCGACAGATGAATGGATAAAGAAGATGTGGTGGATATATACAATGGAATATTATGCAGCCATCAAAAGGAATGAAATCTTGCCATTTGCAATGAAGTGGATGGAATTGGAGGGTATTATGCTGAGCAAAATAAGTCAATCAAAGAAAGACATGTACCATATGACTTCACTGATATGAGGAATTCTTAATCTCAGGAAACAAACTGAGGGTTGCTGGAGTGGTGAGGAGTGGGAGGGATGGGGTGGCTGGGTGATAGACATTGGGGAGGGTATGTGCTATGGTGAGCACTGTGAATTGTGTAAGACTGATGAATCACAGACCTGTACCTCTATAACAAATAATACATTATATCTTAAAAAAAAAAGAAGATAGCAGGAAGGGAGGAATGAAGGGGGGGAATTGGAGGGGGAGACGAACCATGAGAGACTGTGGTCTGAGAAACAAACTAAGGGTTCTCGAGGGGTGGGGGTGGGGGAATGGGTTAGCCTGGTGATGGGTACTAAAGAGGGCATGTACTGCATGGAGCACTGGGTTTTATACACAAACAATGAATCATGGAACACTACATCAAATACTAATGATGTAATGTATGGCGATTAACATAACATAATAATAAAAAAATAAAATGAAGAGTGCCTGGGTGTTTCAATTGGTTAAGCATCTAAATCTTGATTTTGGCTCAGATCATGATCTCAGTTTCATGAGAATGAGCCTGGCATTGGGTCCACACTGCACGTGGAGCCTGCTTAAGATTCTCTCTCTCCCTCTGCCCCTCCCCTGCTCTCTCTAAGGAAAAAAAAAAAAAATGAAAGCAGAAATCAATGGTATTAAAAATAGGAAATTAATAGAAAAAAACCCCAAATCTGATTTTTTGAAAAAATCAATAATTTGGTAAACTTCTAGCCATGCTAACCAAGAAAAAAGAGGGCATAAGGTACTAATATCAGAAATGAAGGAGGTCATCTCTACTAATTCCATGGGATAATAATGGATAATAAAGAAGTTTCATGAACAACTCTAGGCCTACACATTTTATAACCTAGATGAAATGGACCAATTCCTTGACTTCCCAAATGAATAATAATCTTCTGTGTAGAAAGCAGCAGGCTCACATGGTTTCACTAGTGATTTCTATTAAACATTTACGAAAGAAATTATATAAATTCTCTACACTGTCTTCCAGAAAACAGAAACAGAGGGAATACTTCCTAATCCATTCTATGAAGCTGAAATTATCCTAATACTAAAACCAGATGAAGATATTACAAGAAAGAAAAACTACAGACCAATATCTCTCATGAGCATAGATATAAAATTCCTCAACAAAATATTGGCAAATTCAAACAAATAATTTTATTTTTTAAAAGTTTTTATTTAAATTCCAGTTAGTTAAACATACAGTGTAATATTAGTTTTAGATGTATAATATAGTGATTTAACACTTCCATGTTCATTATAATAAGAGCACTCCTTAATCCCTATCTCTTATTTAACCCATCCCCTCACTCACCCCCTTTCTGGTAACCATCAGTTTGTTCTCTACAGTTCAGAGTCTGTGAAACAAATAATAGGTCTTAAAAAAATTGAGGTATGTGGGTGGCTCAGTCAGTTAAATGTCTGCCTTTTGCTCAGGTCATGATCCCAGGGTCCTGGAATTGAGCCCTGCATCAGCCTCCCTGCTCAGTGAGCCTGCTTCTCCCTCTTCCTTCTGCCCCTCCCCATGCTTGTGCTCACTCTCTTGCTCTCTCTATCTCAATAAATATATATATATATATACACACACACACATATATATAATGCACAACCAGGTGGGATTTATTCTGGGTATGCGAGGATGGTTGAATATTAAAAAATGCTTAATGTAATCCATAATATCAATAGGCTAAAGAAGAAAAATAATATGATCATATTAATAGATGTAGAAAAAGCATTTGACAAAATCCAACAGCTATTCATGATGAAAACTCTGAGCAAACTACAAATAGAGATAAACTTCCTCAACTTGATAAAAAACACCTATAAAAAACCTTTAGGTAACATGTTTTAATGGTGAGAAACTAGAAGCTTTCCTTTTAAGATCAGGAACGAGGTAATGATGTACTCTACCACATTCCTGTTCAACACAGTATTAGAAGTCCTAGATAATGCAAAAAGACAAGAAAAGGAAATAAAAGGAGTATGGATTGAGAAGGAAGAAATAAACTGTCTTTGCTTGCAGATAGCATGATTATTTTTGTAGAAAATTCCAAAGAATTGACCAAAGAGTTCCTGGAATTAATAAGTGGTTACACTTATTAGTTGACCAAAGAATTCTTGGAAGTAAGAAGGTTACAAGATAAAATATTAATATGCAAATGTCAGTTGCTTTCCTATATACTAGCAGTGAATAATTGGAATTTGAAATAGAAAACACAATTCCATTTACATTAGTACCAAGAAAAAAATACTTAGGCATAAATCTAACAAAATATGTACAAAATCTATATGAGGAAAATTATAAAACTAAGAAGAAAGAAAGAAATCCAAATAAATTGAGAGACATAGCATGTTCACTGGACAGGAGACATTATTGTCAGCATGTCAGATCTTCTCAACTGATCTGTAGATTCAACACAATCCTAAACAAAATCTCAAAAAGTTATTTTGTGGATATTAAGAAACTCATTCTAGTTTGTATGGAAATGTAAAAGATCCAGAATAACCAATACAATATTGAAGAAAAAGAACAGAATTGGAGGACTGACACTTCCCAATGTCAAGACTTACTATAAAGATACAGTAATCAAGGGGCGCCTGGGTTGTTCAGTCAGCTGAGTGTCTGCCTTTGACTCAGGTGATGATACCAGGCTCCTGGGATCCAGCCCTGTAGAGCAGGGAGCCTGCTGCTCCCTCTCCTCTTGCCCCTCCCCCTGCTCGTGCTCTCCTTCTCAAATAAATAAAATCTAAAAAAAAGATACAGTAATCAAGTCTGTGTGGTATGACAAAAGAATAAGTAAATAGATAAATGAAATAGGATAGAAAGCTCCATAGTAGACTCACACAAATGACTTGATCTTTGACAAAGGAGCAAAGGCAGTTCAATGATGGAGAAAGGATAGTCTTTCAACAAATGGTGCTGGGCCAACTGAACATCCATATGCAAGAAAATTAATCTGAAACATTTTACCATTCACCCTACACCTCTACATACCTTATACCTTCCAAAAAATGAAGCTCAAAATGATCACAGACTTCAATCTAAGATACAAAACCTAAAACTTGTAGTAGAAAGCATACGAGAAATTTTAGGTGACCTTGGGTTTGGCAATGATCTTTCAGATTCAACACCAAAAGTAGCATCTTTGAATTTCATTGATAGTCATGACTTTTCATAATTACTATTTCTTCTTGAGTAAGTTGTAGTAACTGTTCTAGTTCCTGCATAACAAATTTCTCCCAAACTTAGTAGCTTAACAATAGTCATTTTTATAAAATTTATCGATTCTGGCAGATTGGACTTCTTGCAAGTCAGTGAGAAAGGCTTGTCTCTGTTCTCTGATATCTGGGGCTGTATCTGGGCAGATTCATGGCTAGGCATGACCCAATGGCTAGAGACTGGAGTCATCTAGAAGCATCTTTATTCACTTATCTAGTGAATGATCCTGGCTGTCAACTGAGGTTTCCAGCCTGGGTTTCCATACAGCTTAGTGACCACAGTGTGGTCAGACTTCTTAAAAGGTAGCTCAGGTTTCCAAAAGCAAGTGTCCCAGTGAACAAAATGAAAGATTCACTATCTTTTATGATATAGCTTTGAAAGTTGCATCAACTTCCATGAATTATATGGTTATATACATCGTTAAAATCAACCGAAATTCAAGGGGAAGGGTCATGATCCTTAACTCCTAATGGGAAGAGGTTCAAAGGATTTGTGGATTGCGGACATATTTTAAAACTGCCTAAGTGGCTTATATCTCTCCATAAATTTGTCCATTTTGTCTAACTTTCAAATCCTACTGATATAAAGCTGTTGGTAGAATTCTCTTTATTATCCTTTAGATCTTTGCTCAAACTATAGTTGTCTGTATTTGTAATATTACACATTTGTGCCTTTTTTACTTTAAAGTCAAGGATTTTTCTACTTCACAGATTTTTCTAAAAAAAAAAGAACCAACTTGTAGATTTGTTGATTTTATTCATTGTAACTTTGTTTCCTGTTTTGTTGCTTTCTGTTCCTTTTTAAAAATTCCTTTGGGTTCATTATGTTTTTCCATTTTTTCCCCCATATTTTTTGCAATGTATATAATTCTGGGTTAACTATTACTTTCTCTTAACACCTAGTAGTTATCATTCCACTTATCTGGTCTCTATTGTTGAAAAGTCTGCCTTTCTTTAACTGCTATTCCCTTTTAAATGATAATCCCTTCTCTCTTTATACTTTCATGATGTTCTCTGACTTTTTTGTTCTCTAGTTTGACTACACATGACCTCTTTTTATTAATCTTTCTTAGGATTTGTAGTGATTCCTGGGTCTATGGATTCATAGTTGACATAATTTCTGGAAAATCTGCAGTCATTGTCTCTACCTTTTGCCTCTTTAATGTTGCACCAAATTTCTCTTTCTGGGACTCCATTTGAGTGGATAATAGATCTTCTCATTACATCTTCCATATTTCTTCAACTCTTTTTCATGCTTTTTATCTCCTTTCTTACATTAAATTATTTGAATATTTTCCAGTTCACTGTCTTGTCAACTGTGTCTAATATTTCTAATATTTAACACAATAATTTGAAATTTCAATCCAACCATTATACTTTTATTCCTGGAGGTTAATGTGTTAAAATTGTATTTTTGTTATTAATAATTTTTTGGTAGACTCATTTTGTAATTTCATCCTTTATCTCTTTGAACATTTGAACATTTCATGTAAGGCTCTTTTGTATGTTGTATCTCTCACTGAGTGTCTAAACTTCAGGTGTGCATGGTAATCTTTGTGAGGCCATGCTTGAATTGAGTCTATGAGAGATGTAGTTCTAAGCTGGGGAAGTGCTCTTCCAAAAAGGGTAGATAGAAGCTTCCTACTCATAAATAGTGTGAGGGCACCCTCATTCAAGGTCTCCTCACCCCATCCTGAAGGTTTTGTCTCAATATGGGTATCTTAAACTCAGCTTCCTTCTCAGTGCTGTTCTGTTGGTCCATATTCCTGCAAACATTTGGCCATCTAAGTCAGGACTCAGAAAGCCTCTACTATTAGTCCACACCACTTAGTTCCAATATTTACTCCCACCGCTGGGTTTCTGTGGCTCTGCTCCTAGTCTCTGGTGTTCTTGCCCTGACATCGCCCAACTGCCAAATCCTTAACTTTTTCTTTCTCCAGTCCTATCCTCTCTGCTCCCCCTCACAACAAGCTCTGGCCTTAGTTCTCATCAGTTGTCTTTTTGTTTGGGATTGTCCCTGGAGGCTTCTTCTACCTTTTGGGAGGCTAACAACCCTCAAAGAGTGTGTCATATTTATCTTTGTGAGCCAGGTGTGGACAGGGAGTTTCCTCAGTGTTCCTACCTAACTCATGAAGCCAGAAATGAAAGCCTATTTTCATTGTTAGGTTTCCATTTTTCTGAACTAGAATTTCCATGTATCAAAAAATTTCAAAACTACATAGTTAAAAAATATTGTCTTTTCTAAAATAAAAGGACAGGAACTTAGTGACCCATTATGGAACAAGATTTCATCTTTTATGGAAACTCCAGTAGATTTATCTTGGCTCCCTGTAATGCTGGTTGAGAAAAATTCTAAAGCCATATCCAGGCATAGTGGAAACACGGATATGATTGATTAGCAATGTCCTCTAAAGATATAGAACAGTGGAATGACAGCACATGAGCTTCATCTTTGAATATCATTTAGTATCCACAAATGAGAGAAATGAAATCCAGTTCAATTAATTGACTTGCCCAGAGCTATACCATGAAATAATGACCACTAAGATTACTAAGATGAGGGTTTTAAACTCCTTGCCCTGTGCATCTTCTGCTATACTATACACACCACATAAAAACTCTCTGCCCTGTTTCCTATCTTTGTTGGTGATACTGTTGATTTTCCAGGAATCCCTGGTCAAAACCTAGAAATTGCCTTATTCATTTCAGTCTTTCATCCTTCAATAGACAAATCAGTCTCTTAAGTAAATGGCAACTTCCCTTTCCTCTTCTATCTCTTTGCATCACTGTAGTCTAGGACATCATCAGCTTTACCTAGGTTTCTATAAACATCTCATTGCTAGTCTCATGGTCTCGAAGCCTCATCTTTCTACAACTCATGAAACAGGCAGGATTTTATGTTACTGTTTAGTTTTTAAAGCTGTGTTCCATGTTTTTCTGACATTGGGTGTGTTAAGCAAAACATACCTCAAGAGCAGTTCACTTAAGCTGTAAGTTTTGCCATTATTGGATTCTATCACCCAGACTTGGCTCTTGCTCTTATAGGTTTTCTTTCCTTGCTCATAATCACCAGCATTTTTTTCTGGAAATAGGGCCAGGATTAGAAGTTGGTCATGCCAGTGCCCTGGAGGCATAAGAAAGATGGGCAGGATCTCTGGAAAAGGAAGCAGGACAACTTGTGGGTATCAGATTTATTATAGACTGGGGTAATAGAATCTGCTACCTCTTTATTATAGAAGGGGGCTATGGTCTAAAATTAAATTTATAGCCCAATTTTTTTTTGATGTGGCCTTGTGAGCAGATTTTCCCAAATTTATCAATTCAAGTGAATTGCTCACACATTTTGAATAGGAACAGGAAATATGTGATTTCAGTTATTTTACTCCCACTCTTTTCCTTGTCTTTCTGAGGGGAAAAGTGCCTCAGACTGCATAGTAATATCCTAAACAAGATAGAAGATAAAGTCAATAATGTAGGAATGTGTGATATGTTTACTTTTAAAAATAACTGAAAAGTCACAGTTGAATTATCTGCAAAGAGAAAAAAAGTAAGGTAAGCATGTAGTTAATTTCCAAGGGAACATTCTTTAACTGAGACTCAAATGGACTTGAGAATCAGATGTGAAACACTAGCTGGCTTGGAAGAACGATGGTTTTGGTTATAAGAAATAAAGGTACTTTACCAGATATCACCTGCCATGTGTGATTTGAAAACACATTTCCAGTCTCAGTCATGACTAGGTCTATTTGGATCTAAGATATGGTGACATCCTTTCAACTGCAGCTGAAGGGGAGTGGAGGTGTCCTAGGGACTTACTCTTTTTCCTACCCTTTGGAGTCCCAGCATCACTTCTTGGCCCAGAAAACACCTGGACTATTCACCTACCTCCTGGCCATGCATCACCATACCCTCCATATCCCCCTCCATTTCCTCTTACACTACAGAGCTTAGGATCTGCTTCCTATGGTGAAGTGTGGCTCAATTCTTTCCCAAGGAATAAACTATTCCTGATTTAATGGTAGATTCGTGAAGCAGTTCAGTGTTGCTTTTTCAGTTGTCTTGCCTGCTGCAATGGCTCTCAACACACAGCGGGCTATAACGCTGCGGGTTGTGGTACCATGTGGCTCCAAACTATACTTCACACCACTCTAAACACACCCCTCCCATATAAAGTCAGTTAAAATCTTCAGTTGCTAGGGAGTGCTTCTTAATGAGGGTAAAGAGTACTTGAACACATCTACAACTTGGCAGGCCTTGTGCTGCTTAAAAGCTACTATACACATTGCAGAAACAAGTCTTTCAAAGCCTTTTTTAAAAAAAATAAATGAGAAATGTTTACTTAAGAACTGAGAGATGGTGCCAGTAGTCTTGTTTTGTTCCCAATCATTATTAGCCTTGTCAAAGGTCTTATACAGTCTTCTGGATATTTCTGTATTACATTCCACATAAAGTTCTTTTGGGGGGCCAAGAATTTTGGCTAGAGTGTACAGAGGGATCATTATATGGGTGTGTGTGTGTGTCTTTGTTTTTGAGCTTTAGGGGTAGCCCTGTAAAAAGGTGACGTAATAATGATGAGGTTCTTGTTTTTTTCCTTATTGTTGTTGATGAAACTTACTAACTACTTTGCTGGTGGAAGAGCAGACTCTTACTTGCTTGGATGCTTGTGAAGTTTGCATTAGGAGAAAAATTGGACTTGCATTACATTCAATACGATTTTAATTAATATATGCCTTTTGGCTATACTGGGTAATATACATCTAAAGTGGATTAAAAATTATTTTCCTTGTGTTACATTTCAGAAAAAAACTGTTCCGCCCCTTTTTTAAAGATTTTATTTATTTAGAGGTTTATTTATTTATTTGAGAGAGAGAGACAGCGAGCGTGTGTGTAGCAGAGGGAAAAGGAGAAGGACAGAAGCAGACTCTTCCCTGAGCAGGGAGCCTAGGCAGGGTGGATCCCAGGGCCCTGAGATCACTACCCTAGCCAAAATCAAGAGTTGGAGCTCAACCAACCGAGCCACCCAGCTGGCCCTGGGACTGTTAGCTGGCTCTCACTCTCATAAATCCCTGAAGGTGCTGTGCAGAAGCCTAACTTTTTGAGTAATCTTCATAAAAATAAAGACCTCACAGGTTTGCTGCTGTCTTATTGAGAATGGGTGTGGCTTTGTGAGCATTAGGGACTATAATGATTGCCTCCAGAGTGGACCCCAAGACCCACTGCTTCCCTCCAGTCTTCAAGCCCATAATGGGATCTATTTTCACTATCTTTACCTGGAGGTTGGTATTTTATGATCCTTTGTCCTTCATACATGCACAGCATGGCCAGCCTTTTATGACCTGGGCATTGCAGGCCTCTCAACTCTTGGTGTGGCAAATGGTGCCCGAAAAATCAGAATGGTGGGTGATGAAGGGGACTGGTACAGAACATCCATTTAGAATTATGAGCACCTATAAAATAGTTCACGTTTTAGGTGAAACAACTCTTCTCTAAGACTGTGAGTGTGCTCTAGCTGCATTTTACCATGTGCCACAAGGACCTCTTTTGAAGCTCTTGCATTCCTTTTGTATAGGTTTATTTCCCAAATCTATCGAAAGTATGAGATGGCATTCTGACTATGCACATTTATTAAAAAAACAAAGATAATCAACAAATAATTAACAAATAGTTTTACTTAAAAGTTTTTCTTGAAATGTTTACAATGTCCCTTAAGATAGGAAGTATTTCAAAGAGGAAGAGTGGCCAAATCAGGACTTGGAATTACTTATTGAACTGCAAAATTGAGAGATGTGAATTACCTACTTCTCAGAGGTATTTGAAGGGGAAAATGAGTATCAAAGAGAAGGGCCATGAACTATTCAGAAGAAATATACCAAGTAATCATCAGCATTATTAATGTCAATTGTCCAACCCTCTGTCTTCAGCTCTTACTTCTTCGATACATACAACAAACTCCTTATTTACCTCTCTCATTATAGGTTCAGTCAGTATCTCAAACTCAGTTTGGCCAAAACAGAACTCTTGATTTGTACACCCATACCTAGTTCTAGTTCTATTCCAGTCTTACTCATCTCAATAAATGGTACCACCATTCATACATCTAAATATATCTTTATTTATTTTTGTTTTTTTAAAGATTTTATTTGAAGGAGAGTGAAAGTGAGAGAGATCACAGAGCTCTGGAGAGGGAGAAGCAGACTTCCTGCTGAGCAGGGGGCCCAATGTGGGGTTTGATCCCAGGACTCTGGGATCATGATCCAAGCCAGAGGCTGTTGCTTAACCTACTGAGCCACCCAGGTGCTCCTAAATATGTTTTTATTTTATATCCCTTTCCTCACCATTCCCCATCATCCAAACCACTGGTAATGCTTGCTGACTTTTCCTTCAGAATATATCTTTGATCTGTCCACTTTTGTCTGTCCTCACCATCATCACATTAGCCAACCCACTTTTATTCCTTCACTTCTCAACTTGTCTTTCAGCTTCACTCTTGCTCTACCATCATCCAGTTTTCACACAGAACCTGGAGAGTCTTAGATGAAGATCAGATTATGTCATTCCAGGGTGTGAAACTCTTCTTTGGCTTTCCATTATGGTCAGGATATGTGAATTATAAACTCTTTGTGGCCATGATTATCTACTTGTTTGATAATTTTTATTATTATTTCCCTTACCTACTTTACTGCTCCCTCAACATCTCAGACTGGTTCCAGTTCTGGAAGCTTTGTGCTAACTGTTCTTTCTTCTGAGAATAATTTTCTCCCTTCATCATCACCTGGCAGACTCATTTTTGTTACTCAGAGCTCAGCCACTCAGCCTGAATGCCACCTAGATGGAGATGTTTCCCATTGACCATGTAGCCACTTGCTATCTCAACACCCTGCTTTGATGCTTCATATAATATTTACTATTATCTGATACTTATCTCTTTTTTTCTCTATTATTTATCAGACTATCATCTTGAACCTATGAAAACAGATAATTTTTTCTGTCTTGTTTCCTGCTTAAAACACATGATAGAACAGGTGTTCTATATCTCTACCTGAGATATTTTTCAGGTAGATGAATTTCTGAATACATAAATATTTTTAGTCAGAGTGGTCATAAAGCTAGCTGGGTTTTCTTGTCATTTCAAATATTTATCATTTAAGACTTACTTTATATGCATGAATTCTCAAGTTCTTTTAACTGCAGTTTCAAATAATAATTACAATGGTGATACTTATTTTCCTAATGACAGCAATGTAAAAATGAATGAGGTAATATCTCATTAATTTTCAGGGATTGGTGGGTACCTTGCAATGTCCTAAAATGGGTAAATAACATTATTGGAAATGGAGAAAGTTAATGAGATTCATTTTCTCTCCCTGAATCTCTCAAATCACTTGTTAAATGTTGTTAACCATGACTGACATAACAAAAGACTTTCTAGAAATAGTGAATAAACTGGTTTCTCAAACAAAGCAAACATGATAAATAGGATTACTGGAAATGGCTTTTTAAGCCATTTTTGCATCATAGACGAGAATTGCAATGAGGGGTTAGCATTGTAAAAGAAAAATTATTTTGACACTTGTTAAAACGGTAAGGAAGACTTTCTTTAAATCTACTGCAATAGGGGAGAGGGACTGAATTCAACTCCAAACATAGCAAAGACAGCTGGAGAGTTATAGCCAAGAAGCAGAGTAAGGAGAGTCAGTAGACGGAATTTACTAAGAGGAACTTGATTAGATATCTAGATTAAAAGGATTCTTGCTAAACCGTATTCTTACTTTAGGAAAAGGTGATCAGATATCAAGGGAATGTGTGGGGTTTCTTAATAAACTGGCTTAGCAAGATTCTTTCATAAGAGTGTGCTCAGCAGGCCAAAGTTGAGGCCTAGTTGAGAAGTGGACTCAGAGGAACCTGACTAAAGCTTGATCAAGGAGGGAGCCTTTGAACCTTTAGAGTGAATTAAAATCTTTAGGTTACCAAAATTTTTTACTAAAATAATTCTGACTTCCTGTCTCATTTTATCTATCTTGGGTTTCCATATTGCTGAAAATGGTTCCATCCCTCCCTGTAGACAAAACATCTAAACTCCTTTACCTGACATTTTTTCCCCATCTTTATTGAGGTATAATTGACAAACTGTAAGTTATTTAAAGTGTACAACATGATGACATGTATACATATACATTATGAAAGGATCCCTCCCCCCATCAAGTTAATTAACACATCCATCACGTCACCATATCTCACACATTTACTTTTCTTGTGTGAGAACATTTAAGTTCTAATTTCTTAGCAAATATGCATTTCAGTTATACAATACAGTGTTACCCACCATAGTCACCATGTTATACATTAGATCCTCAGGACTTCATCTTATTACTGAAAGTTTGTACCTTTTTACTAACCTGTCCCATCCCTCTGTCCCTAGCAACCTTTTTCTATGAATTTAACTTAAAAAAATTTATTATTATTATTTTTAGATTCCACATATAAGTGGTACCATGCAGTATTTGTCTTTCTCTGTCTGGCTTATTTCACTTAGCATGATGCCCTCCTTGTCTCAAATATCAGGATTTCTTTCTTTTCTAGAGTTAAATTATATATATATTATATAATTTATATATATATATATATATATAATCATATATATATGATTCCTTCATCCACTGATGGACATTTATGTCATTTCCATACATTGGCTATTGTGAATAAGGCTGCAATGAACATTAGAGTACAGCTATCTCTACAATATAATGGTTTCATTTCCTTTGGAAATACCTAGAAGTGGTACTGTTGGATTCTATAGTAGTTGTATTTTTAATTTCTTGAGGAACCTCCATACTTTCCATAGTGGTCGTACCAGCTTACATTTCCAGCAACAATGTACAAGGATTCTTTCTTTATATCCTTACTTGCATTTGTTATTTTGAATCTTTTTGATAATAGACATCCTAAAAGGTGATGTCTCATTTTGCTTTTGATTTGTATTTCCTTGATTATTAGTGATGTTGAGCACCTTCTCATGTACCTGTTGGCCAATTGTATGTGTTCTTCAGAAAAATGTCTATTCAGGTCTTTTGTACATCTGTAGTCAGGTTGTTTTTTTGCTATTGAATAGTAAGCGTTCCTTACATATTTTGGGTATTAGTCCCTTATAAAATATGTGGTTTGCACATATTTTGTCTTATTTCATGTGTTATCTTTTTTTGTTGTTGTTGATGGTTTCCTTTGTAATACAGAAATTTTTTAGTTTGATGTAGTCCCACTCATTTATTTTTGCTTTTGTTGCCTTTGTTTTTGGTGTCAAATCTAATAAATCATCTCCAAGACTGATGTCAAGGAGTTTACCTACTATGTTTTCTTTTAGAAGTTTTAAGCCTTTAGGTCTTATATTCAAGTGTTTAATCCATTTTGAGTCAATTTTTGTGTATGGTGTAAGATAGGGCTCCAGTCTCACTCTTTTGCATGTGGCTGTCCAGTTTTGCCAGCATAATTTGTAAAAGACTGTTATTTCCCCATTGTATATTCTTGGCTCCTTATAAATTACTTGGCCATATATGCATGGGCTGGGCTCATTATTCTGTTCCATTGGTCTATGTTTCTGTCTTTATGCTAATACTATACTATTTTGATTACTATAGCTTTGTAATGTCAGAGAGTTCAGTGCCTCTATCTTTGATCTTTCTCAAGGTTGTTTTAACTATTTTGGGTCTTTTGTGGTTCCATACACATTTTAGGATGTTTTTCTATTTTGTGAAAAATGCCATTGGTATTTGGATCAGAATTGCATAGAATGTGTAGATTGCTTTGGGTAATATGGATATTTTAACATTGGTTTTGTAACTTGCAACTTTACTGGATTTATTACATCAGTTTTATTTTTCTGGTGACATCTTTAGGGTTTTCTATATATAATATCATCTCATCTGCAAACAGAGATAATTTTACTCCTTTTTTATCATTTGGATACCTTTTTTTTTTTTTAAAGATTTTATTTATTTATTTGACAGAGAGAGATAGCAACAGCAGGAACACAAGCAGGGGGAGTGGGAGAGGGAGAAGCAGGCTTCCCGCCAAGCAGGGAGCCTGATGCGGGGCTCGATCCCAGGACCCTGGGATCATGACCTGAGCCGAAGGCAGACGCTTAACGACTGAGCTACCCAGGCACCCCTTTTTGGATACCTTTCATTTCTTTTCCTTGCCTAGTTGCTCTGGCTGGAACTCCCAGTACTATGTTGAATAAAAGTGACAAGAGTGGGCATCCTTATCTTGTTCCTGACCTTAAAGGAAAAACTTTCAGCTTTTTACCATCAAGTATGATGTCAGTTGTGGGCTTGTTATATATGGCCTTTATCATATTGAGGTATATTCCCTGTATACCCAATTTGTTGAGAATTTTTATTATAAAAGGATGCTGAATTTTGTCAGATGCTTTCTGTGCATCTATTGAGATGATCATATGATTTTCATCCTTTAATTTGCTAATGTGGTATATCACATTTATTGATTTGAGTATGTTGAATCATCCTTGTATCTCAGGAATAAATCCCATTTGACCATGGTGCTTGATCCTTTTATATATATTTCAACAATATGAACTGTTGAATTTGATTTCTTAATATTTTGTTGGGGATTTTTGCATCTATGTTTATCAAAGATATTGGTCTTTGAATTTATTTTCTTGTAGTGGGTCAAAATCATTTTTAGTCTTTTTCTTCCTATTCATTTATTAATTCATCTAACATTTATTGGATATGTACTGTGTGCCAGGCATCATATCACCATGGGTACTAGGGGCAAAAAAATGAATGGGATGAAGCTTTTCTTCACATGAGGAATATTGCTTATTGATGGGAAGGGAGGGGAACAGGCATATAAACACATTTATTTCTTCAATCAGGCAATAAAGATTTGTTGAACCATTATTATATGCTAAGCTCTGTTGGGGATACAGCAGAGAACAAAACAGATAATTTTTATTTTTGCATTCATAGAGCTTATGTCCTAGGCAGTAATTGCAATATGATACCACAAGACACCACCAAGTTTCCGGCTTCTGTCAGGAAAGGTTTCACAGGGGAAGAGAAATCTCAATTGCTACTTAAATGACTGGTAGATCTACTTTCAGTCTGTCACTCTATATTTGCCCTTCTGGACATTCTGTATAAATGGTATTATATAATATGTGGTCTTCTGTGACTGGCTTTATACATAGACAATAATGTTTTTGATGTTGTGGCATGTATTAATGCTTCATTCCTTTTTATGGCTGAATAATATTATATAGATACACTGCAATTTTGTTTGTCCATTCATCAGTTAATAAACATTTGGGTTGGTTCCATATTTTGGCTATTATGACCACAGCTGCTATAAACATTCCTGTACAACTTTCTGTGTGGATATATGTTTTCAATTCTTGTTGGTATATACCAAGGAGTGGAATTGCTGGGTCATATGGTAACTCTATGTTTAACATTTTGAGGAATTGCCAGATGGTTTTCCAAAGTGACTGCACCATTTTACTTTCCTATCAGCAACACGTGGGGATTCCAATTTCTCCACATCCTTGTCAACACTTGTTATTGTCTATCTTTTGTCTATCTTATAGCCATCATAGTAGGTGTGAAGTGGTATTTCACTGTGGTTTTGTTTTGCATTTTCTCTTCTTTTCTTTTTTTTAAATATTTTATTTATTTTTTTGAGAAAGAGAAAGAGAGAGAGAGAGAGCATGGGGGGAGGAGCAGAGGGAGAAGAAGCTGAGCTGGGACCCCAAACATGGACTCCATCCCAGGACCCTGGGATCATGACCTGAGCCAAAGGCAGTTGCTTAACCAACTGAGCTGGCCAGCATCCCTTGTTTTGCACTTTCTTAATGACAAATGATGTTGGACATCTTTTTGTGTACTAATTGGCCATTTGCATAACTGCTTTAGAGAATGGTCTATTTGAATCTTTTGCCATTTTTAAATCGGGTTATCTAACTTTTTTTTTACTGTATTGTGAGGGTGTATATATATATGTGTGTGTGTATGTGTTTATAAAACCCATACATACATATACACATGCAGACACACACTTACATACACACATAACTGGATACATGCCCCTTATCAGATATATTTTGGCAAATATTTTCTCTCAATCTGTGGGTTCTCTTTTCACTTTCCTGGTGGTGTCTTTTGAAACACAAAATTGTTGATTTTGATGAAGGCTAGTTATTCTATTTTCTCTTTTACCAGTTGTGCTTTTGATGTCATACCCGAGAAATTACTGCCTGATCTAAGATTATGAAGATTTTCTTCTGTGTTTTCTCTTAATAGTTTTATGGTGTAAGTTCTTATATTTAGGCCTATGGTTCTCTTGAGTGAATCTTTTGCATATGGTATGAGATATGTCCTATTATTTTATACTTAGAATTTTTCATCTTCTAACATACTACATAATTTATTTGACTATCAGGTTTATTGTGTATTTACCTGTTTGGATATATGCTTTACAAAGGTAACCACTTTTTTCTCTTTCTTACTGTTATATGGCCAGAACATTGCTTAAAGTGTGTGCTCAGTGAACATATATTTAAAGACTAGTGAAGATCCCATGTAGTTAACAACATGGTGTTTTAGAAGAAGGGCTAGTAATTGTGCCAGAAAGGATAGCCTGGCTGTAGTAAAAGGTCCATATTAAGGTCCATGTTGCACTTTAAAAAGGACTTAGCTCATCCTAGAAATCAGTTCAGACAAAGCCTCAATGGAAGCCCAGATTTCTGGTGAGTAATATTGTTTGGGGTGCAGGGTTTTGGTTTGTGGATTCTTTGTACCACATTTGTTTAATTTTTTTGTTATGTGTTCAAATTTTTATGGATTCATTAATAAATAAATATGAGTAGACAGAGTAAGAGTATATATCTTATAGTTTTCTGGAAATGCTAGTAATTGGCAACAACTTTAACTATAATTGACAATCCTAGACCTTGAAAAAAGCATTTTCTGAAAGGCCTAGTGGATGATTTGCAAATTTTCAGTTGTCCAGAGATGAAGGGCAATTAACAATGAATAGTTAATCAATCAATGACATTTAATGATTTTCTTATGTATTAAGACGTTGAGCTAAAGGCTTCTTGGGATTCAGAGGTGAGTGATATATGTTCTCTGCCCTCAAAGAGCTCACGGTCTCTAGAAACAAATATATAGCGTGGTGCTGTGCAGTGTTTGGTTATGTCATAGAAGAACAATAAAGCCTTTGTGGGATTTATAAAAAAAGGAAATATAGTCTGGGAAGGAACTTGAGAAAGCTTTATGGAAAGTTTTTACTTGAGATGGACTTTGAAGAATGGGTAGAGTCACCTGGAAGAAGTGGTGAGGGAGGATGTTGCATGAGCCAGTGTGCAAAGCAGGAAAAGAGCAAGGCCAGCCCTAAGAACTGTGAGCTGTGCAGGGGAGTGGTGAAGGAGGACAACAGGAAAAGAGGTTATGGGGGTGAATACAGTAAGTATTCACAATTTAAAATATTGGGTGCTCAAATTTAGAGTACTTACTGTAAATGGCGTATAAATATGTAATTAATAGAGTTCAAACTGAGGACTGAGGGCACCAGGGAATTCCAGGTAAAGTAATAATTTCTTTTCGGTGGACTATCATATGAATTTCCATATCCAGCTTCAAGGAGTTATCTCAACCCTACATTCTCCCTCCAAAGACAATAATTTCCATGTAACAGTGCAGTGATTAAAAGTATGATATATAAATAAGTCATAAAATGTAGACCAAAGTCACTGGCTAAAAAAATGCATGCTTCCTTAAGAAAATGCCTTTGAAAAAATTTAAATAAAATATTTGATGATCTTTGTAATGTTGAAATTATTGGTTTGGTGCCAACTCCATTTTACTAGACAAAAATCAGTCATTAAAAAATGGCACCAGGGTTCTAACTGAATGCCAGCCAATAAATGTTTATAGGGGGCACCATCTGAAGGGGCAATGCCTCAGTGTGATTAAGATGATGTCCTTGCTTTAGCTTTGTTGATGTTACGGGATTGTCTCTGTTTTAGCTTTTCTCCTCCCTCCCTTTCTCTCTTCTCCCATTCTCCCTCCCATCCTCCCTCCTCCCTCAATTCCTCTTCCCTCCCTCCCTCCCTCCTTCCCTCCCTCCTTTCCTCCCTCTTCTCCTTCCTTCTTGACCTTTACTCTCTTCCTCCCTTCCTTCCCTTGTCTTTCTTTCACGTTTATTGAGTACTTACTGTGTACTTACTGTGTACCAGAGCAAGACAGGAAAGCCCCTGCCTTCTTGGAGCTTACATTCTAGCTGGTGAGAAAGAAAATAAGCCTGTAAAAAAATTAATTACATGGTTACAGAGAGTGATCGGTGTCTGATGAAAATGGAATGTAGAGAGAGTAAAGGGGGCCTCCTTTAGGTAAGGTGGTTAGGGAACGCATTCCAGTGGAATGTCCTGGAAGGGTTTAAAAATTATCCAGGGCTGCCTCTGGATAATCTTGAGCAACATGAGTGACAGCCCACATGTTCTGCATGAGGGCACTCAAGAGCCCCCTCCTTCCCAGACTTCTCTATCCTTCCTACTGGACAGCCTTACTGTAGCTTCAGATAGGTATCATGTATATGCCTCTTTCCCATATAGATGGAGGCCTCTATAGATTCCTCATTTTCAGCATTAACTGTATATAGACTCATTTAATCCCTAGCTCAACTTTATGGGGTGGGTACAGTTATTATTCCCATTTACCTTTGAGTAAATTGAGGCACAGGGAACCTGACTCAGCCCCAGACAGCCTGGTCCTGGAGGCAGGCTCTCTAGTGCTCCATGCCACCTGCTTGTCTCATTCCCCCTTCTGCCTCCTGCAGGGCTCACCTTGCATCACACCCTGTAGTCTTCCCAGCCATGGTCACTTAACTCTTCAAATTCTTTAAGGAACAGTCACAAGCAACCCCTCTAAACTGCAAAATCCTCTCAACTTCCATTTATGCAGCGCTAATATGGGTGTGAACATACAGGATGGAGTGGGAATAATCAGCAAGTCCCCAAATATAAAACCACGTCTAAGAGTCTACAGATGTTCTAATACTAATTACTCATCCCAGAAAAGCATTTTGGTGCAGCTGGAACTTGATGGGTTGGAGGGGGTGGGTGATGGAGAGCTTTCATTTCAAAGGGAGATGTAGAGGGAAATCATATGGTGTCATTTTCCATTTTGGAAGTCTGTTCATCTCTGAGTCAGCTGCAGCTGTATAGCTCTGCCCCATGTGTTCAGAATATGTGCTGGTGGATGGGCTGTGCAAGCCTCCTGCGGCGGGACTGAGTCAGATGTTGTGTGCTCTGGACATTGGAGGAAGGCTGCAGGAAGGTTCTGGGCAGGACTGAAGCAGTTCTGTGAGGTCCCAGCATATCTCTGTTAGATTTAGATTTGGCACCTCTTGCATCATGGAACCATGTGTTTAAAAAAGCCAGTTTGGGGAATCAGGATAATTAAACTTTTCAGGGTCCAGTCTTTTAACATACCAGAGGGCTCTTAGTTTTTGTTTGCACCTGGAAGTCAGCTATCAAGTCCTCTGCCACCAACTGAGAAATGTATGATTCATATTATCTCTGGGGTAACACACACTGAGGGCTATGCCACATTCTGGATAATAGTAAAAAAAAATAATATCTGGCTTTTAATGAGTGCTTATTTTATGCCGGCTATTTCACTAAATGCTTTATATACATTATTTCATTTATTCCCATAAGGGACCTCTGAAGTAAGTACTATTATTAGACTTATTTTTTATAAGCGAGGAAACCAAGGTGATTTATCCAAAGGTTATATGAAATATCCCCAAAAGAAGATTGAGGTGAGACTAGAAGTCAATGGATTTTGGCAGGCCTGGTCTTATAGCTGCTGCTGCTCCGAGTTGAGCAAACAGTAAAATTATTTTTAAAGGCATTTTTACTTAAAAATAAAAAGCACAGGGGAGAGTCATCCACAACCTGCTATGGTAAAATGTCCTCCCCTCCCCCTCCCCGCCCCGCCCTGCTCCACCACGTCACGCCCCACCGAGCTCAGAGTGAATTCCCATTCCTGTTCAGGATGTGCGTGCCCAGTGGACAGCATTCTGCCTGCAGTTCACGTTGAGAGTGGAGGTCTAAATCCCTCAGGGTGCCTTTCTCCCCACATATATAAATGATCTTACTTACCAAGGGGAGCCTTGGAAACTACCCAGTGGAAGCACCGAATTTTAGCCTCCTACTTTTGTTTAGACCAAATCTAGTGCATCTTAGAGAAATCACTCTGATGTTGTCAGCTCTTACTTATTTATCAAATCCCTGAGAAGGTAGGATGCTTCATTCATTTATCAATTCAATAATTATTTATTGTTTGCTCTTCATGTGTCAAATTCTGGGCATATAAAAGTGAGCAAATTTTGAGGCACCTGGCTGGCTCAGTTGGTATAGTATGCAACGATTGATCTTTGGGTGGTGAGTTCAAGCCCCATGTTGGGCATAGAGTTTACTTAATTAAAAAACTATTAAAAAGTATTTTTAAAAAGTGAGCAAATTTTATTATGATCTCTTTATGGGAGAAGTTTTTCAATTGATGTGAGGGATTTCCAGGTTTGTTTGCATTTCAGAGCTTTTGCTTTGTTTATCTGATTTTTTTTATATTTACTTATTTATTTATTATTATTTTTTATTATGTTACGTTAGTCACCATACAGTACTTCATAAGTTTTTGGTGTAGTATTCCATGATTCACTGTTCGCATATAACACCCAGTGCATAGCCCAGAAAATCTTTGGCCAGTCTTAACATTTAAGTAAAGAAGTTTTTTCATCTTGCAGTGGCCTGGGAGAATGTAGGAGAGCCTAAATGCCTTTTAAAACAGCTTCCTAATATTATATGAAAACATAGGATTTCTTTTAGTAGAGGTCTTTTATTTTTTTTTATTATTTTTTAAAGATTTTATTTATTTATTTGAGAGAGAGAATGAGAGAGAGAGAGAGCACATGAGAGGGGGGAGGGTCAGAGGGAGAAGCAGACTCCCTGCTGAGCAGGGAGCCTATGCGAGACTCAATCCGGAGACTCCAGGATCATGACCTGAGCCGAAGGCAGTCGCTTAACCAACTGAGCCACCCAGGCGCCCAAGTAGAGGTCGTTTAGATGAGTAATTTCCTAATTTAGCTTCTCCAAAGTAATAATTTCAGACAAAGATAAATAAACTTATTTTTTGAACTTTTGGATATGCAAGGTTGCTGTTAAAAGTATTCCAGTGATCTAAATCAGGATCGTTAGGCTCTTAGGAAAGAATGAGCTGCTGCCATGTGCCTGTTGATGACACAGCTTCGAGGAGGACATAGGCTGGTGCAGACAGGAAGCCAGGAAGGTTTCAGGTCCAGGTCATAATACACAGGAGAGGTGGAGGGCTGGGGCCTGCCTCTTGCTGCTGGCTGGCTGGAGGCAGGGTGACAGCAACCACTCTATCTGCTCTCTTTGGCTCAGGACAACATTGAGGTATCCAAATATGGCGGGTATTCACTGGGACTCCAGTGGAAAGACCCAGCACTTTTGGGGTTTCCCTTGGGTTATTCAGTTCCAGAGCTTTTTTTTTGTTTTTTTAAATTTTTAAATTCTATTTTTATTACAAGTAATAATTATTTTAATTTTATTTTTATAATAATTCTTTTAATAATTTTAGATTTTGGGGGCATCTGGGTGGCTCAGTCTGTTAGGTGGCTGCCTTCGTCTTGGGTCATGATCTCAGGGTCCTGGGATCGAGCCCCACATCGGGCTCCCTGCTCAGCGGGGACTCTGCTTCTCCCTCTTCCTCTGCCCCTCCCCCTGTTTGTTAGCACTTTCTCTCTTCCTCTCTCTTCCTCAAATAAATAAATAAAGTCTTTAAAAAATTTAGATGTTGTATTCACATTTAAAAATAATTTTATGTTGTATAGTTCTTTTTATTGTGGTAAAGAACACATAACATTAAATTTACCATCTTAACCATTTTGAAGTATACTGTTCAGTAGTGTTAAGTATATTCACGTAACTGAGCAACAGATCACTAGGACTTTTTAATTTTGCAAAGCTGAAATTCTATACCCACTAAACACTTGCTCCCCTCCCCACACCCTCTACAATCACCTTTCTACTTCCTATTCCTACAAATTAGCAACTTTAGACACCTCATATAAATGGAATCATACAGTAATTGCCCTTTTGTGTCTGGCTTATTTCACTTAGCATAATGTCCTTAAGGTTTATCCACATTGTAACAAAAGTGAGAATTTCAGGAAGTGCTACTATTTGTAGCAGGCATGATGGCTTCAAGGTTATTCTGCAGAATTAGATCACTGGCCATGCAGGCCCTCAGGGCCTGCCATCCCAATTGAGTTGCTGCAGTGTGCTCATGGCCTCTGAAGGTGGTGTTCTTACTGCTGACCAGCAGGCTACTGGGCTGAAGAGGGAGGTCATGATGGCTGCATGGAAGGGACTGGACCAATATTATATGCTAGGCCCAAAGGCAGCTTTGGCACCAAGGAAGATTTGAATTTAGTCCCATCTATCACCAACAAGTGAATAGTGGGCTGCATCTGTGAAGAGGACAATAGTGCCGTCATCTGGTTCTGGCTGCACAAAGGTGAGACCCAGCGATGCCCTAGCTGTGGAATGCATTATAAGCTGTTGCCCCACCAGTTGGTCCACTGAGCCTTTGCTCTAACTTATTCAAAATGTGCTGTAAAGTATCTTCTTTCCAATAAAGACTAGCTATTCCATTGGCTCCTTCTCCCATTAAAAGAAAAGTGAGAAATTCTTTCCTTCTTAAGGCTGAATAATATTGTATGCATGCACCACAGTTTCCTTATCAATCTGTTGATGGACATTTGGATTGCTTCCACCACCTCTAGATGCTATGAGTAATGCTGTGATGAACATGGGTGTGCAAATATCTCTTTGAGATCCTGCTTTGAATTATTTTGGATTTATACCCAAGTGGGAATTACTGGATCATAAGGTAATTTTATTTTTAATTTTGGGGAACAGAGTTTTTTGTTATTCAACAAAACATTTTCCTTTTTCCAGAACTGGTTTAGATTTCTAAGTTTGTACTACTGCTTAAAAAAGCTTCCATTTTGGATGTTTTTCCTTTTGGTCTTTGTCCCATTATTTTGAACTTTACCTATGGGTATTTAAAGAAACACCTTCTTTTGGATATAGTTCCTCAAATATATCTCCATTTTTCTTTGTTTCTACTTCCTTCTGACTTTATACTTGTTCATTTTTCTGTAATTTGTTATAGTGACAATTCTCCATCTTCATTTGTTTTGATTATTTTCTTTTTAATAAATATCTACAGTCTTTATTCTGTGATGTCTGTATCTTAGGGTTGACCAGGAACTTGTGCCTGCTAAAATGGTGTTTACATAGCTCAGTATTTTCCCCTCCAAAGTGAGGGGGACTCATGTTGATGAATCAATTGGCAATATGCTCAGTAAATTGTGGATTAGTAAATTCTGTTAGTTATTTGAGGCCACTAGTTTCTACCTTTGAGCTCTAGATAAGACTTCAAGTCATCCTGGGCTCTGAGTTTGCATCTGACATTCACAGGGCCTGTTTCAAACCTCCATCACATTTAGAGACCTGAAGATCCATTCAGAAATTTAAACCCTCCTCTCAGAGTGGAGCACTTCCTGGGTATTGTTAGAATCCAGTGACTTATGAGATTTGAGATCTTATAGCTAAAAGCTTGTATGATTTATCTCAACACCTGAGAGTCTTAAAGTCTCAAGTTGCCCAAGGATCCAGAAAGCTAGTATGGGGTCAGAATCCTTGAAAGTAATTATCTTTCTTATAAACAATTCTACTAATTGTTGTTTTATTTTGGAATCCATACTCAAATGACACTTGTCAATCTATGCCTTTCATTGCCCAACTCAGTTTTATTGCTCGGTCTTATCCAGTTATTTATGTGATCTGGAAATGCCTGGCAGAATATAAGGAGCATTATGTGCCACAATGTGGGAACAGGGTTTGTCTTGCTGCCCTAAGCCCTGTTCAGAGATCACTAGGATGCGGTACTTGGTGAGGCCTTCCCCCGAGCATGCCTGATGACAGAGTTGCTTCCCTGATTACTGAGTGATACCTCTTTTTTTCCACTGGGACTGGAACCTTCTGTGATGCTCAGCCCATTAGACTGCATATACCCTGATCACCTTGTCAGCTCCCCAACCTGCTCCCACTGTGTATCCCTAGGTCTACAGCCCTTGCATCTCAGAGTTTCCATTTCAAACTGATGACCTTTTTTGTTAACACCTGCCCCACTAGAAGTATTGCCACTACATGGAGACCTGCTGACATACATTCAGCAAAGACAGTCCTTAGCTGCCAACATTGGCCTGACTGGGTCCCAATTCCACTGCCCAGCTCTCCAACCACGCCAAACCTCTTGCTATGGGGGACATAGCTGGTTAATGTTCTAACCAAATTCCCACCTCTTCCTCTTTCCCACACGATGGATAGTTAGGTTCTGTCCTGCATCATAAATGACCTTGCTTTTATAGCCCATGGGCCAAATCTGGCCACTACCTCCTGTTTTGTATGGCCTGCAGGCTATTATCAATTCCTAACTGATTCTACAATTCAATGATTCTACATCTTTTTATGTTTAAGAAAATGAAAGAAGAAAACGATTTTGTGATACATGAGAGTTATATAAAATTAGAATTTCAAGTGTCTAAAAATCAAAGTTTTATTGGTACACAACCACACTCATTTGTTTTTGTACTGTCTGTGGTACTTTCACTGTATAATGGCACAGCTGAGCAGTTGTAGCAGAGACTGAATGGCCTATAAGCCTCATATATTTACAGCATGGCTCTTTACAAAAAATTCTACTGAATCCTGTTCTTCACAATAATAATATTTGTAAAAATTATGGTGATTTTATTTTACTCCAGTTTTTGTTGCCACTGTATCTTTATCCTCCTCAAGTCTCTTTGTTATTCCAAATGGTTAGGAAAAAAATCCCCAAACCTGCCAGATTCTGTCATCTGTAACTATACACCAATTTAACAGAATTTTTATTCCTGTAAAATATTTGCTTTATCCCAGATTATATTCCCTCCACCCCTCCCTTTGCCCTTTCCTCCTTCTCTTCCTTCTTTCTTACATATTTCTGCATGTTAATTTAGCATCCTCTTAAGCTTAAGATTTGAGCTACTATCCTGTGAAAGTACTTTGTGAATGTTTTCTATGTTGGCTAAGCTTCAAGGATATTGTTTAAAAATCACTCTTAACTTCAAAGACAGAGACATCATCAAGAGGCAACTTTATGAATTAAGTAGGAACACTAAGTACCCAAATGTTAAGATTAAATAATTGTCCATAAGATTACAATCACTAAATTATTTGCAGTTGCCCATGTTTGTCAGACCCTAGAAAGTATGGAAACTTAGGAACAGAAAAGGCCAGGCAGAATTTTTGAGGTATTTTCTCTCTGTAGGAATCAGTTAACTGAGAATGACACAATGTGAACTATTCTCTTTAGTCTAGTGACAATTTAAGTGGCACTTTCAGTTCAGTTAGATATTATTAGCAAAAAAATAGATTCCTAGAGAAGATTTTGTACTGAAAGCGCATTTCATGGACAGTCTAGGTCATCTAGAACACTTTCCCCCAAACAAATCAGATATATGTGTACACGGCAAGAAGAACCAAAGGACAACTGGGGATTGATTTTTCAGTGATTAATAATGTGGAGTGGTGGTGTGGCCTTTAAATGCTGTAGCTTTGCTTTTGTCTTATGAACTGCCATCAAACCAACAGATCCCTTACTGTGGTGAGAGTGTTTGCCAGTCCACTACCCACAGGATATCTTGCTTTGGATGCTATTGGATTTTACTTGGGCTTCCAGTAAATGATTGTTTTGTTATCCCTAGCAGCTGTTGGGTCTTACATAAATAATTCTCAGGAGTTTACTCTGGGTTTGCTTTGTATCTGTAATGACTGATCACCTCCAAGGGGATCACCCTATAGATGGAGATGATATGTTGATATAGGTAATTTGGTTACACATGCTGCCAAGACCCCAAGAGCTTTAGTAATTTTTTTGCCTTTCATTGCTTATAGCTTCCTTTCTTATAGCTTAGCTGAGTTGGTTTTTTAGTAGGTTTCTTTTTGTGGTTATCTGAATACTAAGCTGCTTATTACAGCAGAATTAAGATATGTCTAAATGTTTGCAAAGCATATTTTTCTGGAAGTTTGGGGTAGGAGATGGACTTTTCTGTTTCTTTATGTAATTCAAGATTTTTCAGGCTACATGGTCTTTGGGTAGAAATAAATCACAGAGAAGCCTTAGAATATTTTCCTGTATGTGTCTCCACACAATTAAGACTTCCATTCTAGTTTATCCTTATTTCTCCTGGCTGTTTCTGGGGATCCTTACAGATTGTGTCCCATGCACTGGGATATGATTCTCTGAGCTACCTGATGGCTGCCATTTCCCTATTTTCTGCCCTGGCTTTCAGGAAAATTTCTCCTTTGGTTGCCAGAGCTGTGTGAGTCCTAATGTCTTGGGGTTTAGGAGTCTCTGGGTCCCTGCATCCAGGCTGCTGTAACAATTGTGACTCACATATAACATGTGTAATATTGAAAGTTATAATTCAAACTAATGAACAGTTAATAAATACTTATATTCTATTATTCTATCTTCATAAATGTCTTCATAATTACAAAATAAAAATATATATAAAACTAGAATTTTTATATGACTAAAAGCAAAATATCAAAGATGAATTTGATCATTATCCCACATATCTGGTTGTTCTGTAGATGTCTTCATAAATAATAAAATAAAATATACACAATTAATAAATATTTATCACATAAAACTTATTTTTTCTTGCTTCATTTTAGCAAAATCACTAATTACATAGATGTAATAAAAATTTTTACATAGTTTGTGTTCAATTGAAAGTAACAATCTAAATGATTAAAATGGAAATATTTTTATAAAAATATAAGTTAAAACAAGTGTAAAAGTCTTAAAAATTAACATTACTTTCATGTTTTTGAAAAATCATTTTTCTTTCAAAATATTAAAAATTTGTTAGGGTGTAAAATACAAATTTCAAAAAACTGAATATCCAATTTTAAATCAAAATTATAGAAAAAAAGCTAAAATTTAAATTTAATTTTAAAAATCTTTTATCAGAAGTTCTTTATAGATCTTGGATACTAGCCCTTTATCTGCTATGTCATTTGCAAATATCTTCTCCCATTCCATATGTTGCCTTTTAGTTTTGTTGACCGTTTCTTTTGCTGTGCAAAAGCTTTTTATCTTGATGAAGTCCCAATAGTTTATTTTTGCCCTTGCTTCCCCTGCCTTTGGCAATGTTTCTAGGAATAAGTTGCTGCAGCTGAGGTCGACGAGGTTGCTGCCTGTGTTCTCCTCTAAGATTTTGATAGATTCTTGTCTCACATTGAGATCTTTCATCCATATTGAGTTTATCTTTGTGTATGGTGTAAGAAAAAAGTCCAGTTTCATGCTTCTACATGTGGCTGTCCAATTTTTCCAACACCATGTGTTGAAGAGATGTTTTTTTTTCCATTGAATATTCTTCCCTGCTTTGTCAAATATTAGTTGACCAAAGAGTTGAGGATCCACTTCTGGGTTCTCTGTTCTGTTCCACTGATAAATGTATCTGGTTGTATCTGGTTTTGTATCAAACTCAACCAAAAAACAAAATCCAGTCAAGAAATGGGCAGAAGATATGAACAGACATTTCTCCAAAGAAGACTTATAAATGACCAATAGACACATGAAAAAATGCTCCACATCACTTGGCAGCAGGGAAATACAAATCAAAATCACACTGAGATACGACCTCACACCAGTCAGAATGGCTAAAATTAACAAATCAGCAAACAACAAATGTTGGTGAGGATGCGGAGAAAGGGAAACCCTCTTACACCCTTGGTGGGAATGCAAGCTGGTGCAGCCACTCTGGAAAACAGTATGGAGGTTCCTCAAGAAGTTAAAAATAGAGGTAACCTATTATTCAGCAATTGCATTTGTAGATATTTATCCCAAAGATACAAATGTAATGATCCAAAGGGAGACCTGCATCCCAATGTTTATAGCAGCAATGTCCACAATAGCCAAACTGTGGAAAGAGCTGAGATGTCCATCGACAGAAGAATGGATAATGAAGATGTGGTATATATATACAGTGGAATATTACTCACCCATCAGAAAGGATGAATACTTACCATTTACATCGATGTGGATGGCATTGGAGGGTATTATGATGAGCGAAATAAGTCAATCAGAGAAAGACAATTATCATATGGTTTCACTCATATGTGGAACATAAGAAACAGCACAGAGGATCATAGCGGAAGGGAGGGAAAACTGAATGGGAAGTCATCAGAGGGAGAAAAACCATGAGAGACTCTTAACTATAGGAAACAAACTGAGGGTTGTTGGAGGGGAAGGGGATGGAGGGATGGGGTAACTGGGTGATGAGCATTAAGGAGGACACATGATGTAATGAGCCCTGGGTGTTATAAGCAACTGATGAATTATTGAGCTCTACATCTGAAACTAATGATGTACTACATGTTGGCTAATTGAATTTAAATAAAAATTAAAAAAATCTTATATCATATAATTTTCATTATACTTATATTTTTGTAAACATAAAACAATTCACAGTGCCCATGTAGTTGCTGATGTAAAGAATTGGTATTGTGCTTCATGCATGTTTAAGTCTAGACCAAAATACATAGATTTAAGAGTGATATAAATTGTTTAATGTTGCAAAATATTTCTCAGCCACCATGTAGTTTCTCATTAATTGTGGTGAATACTGTGCTGATATGTGGATCCCTTAGGAACCATGAATAGGCATAAGAAGAAAAGCAAGAATATGGACTCTCAGAAATATGGGGTGCCACTGGGAATTGATCTCATTATGCAAGAATCCATTGTATTTATGCTAAAGAAGAACTGAAAAGGTAAATTAACTTTTCAAAATACATTCTTTATCATGCCTAAGCATTCTTCTTATTAATTTCTCCCTGCATGCAAAGACAGTGTTGGACCCAGCTATGGGCAGTAATACAACCCACAGGCTTCACAGCATTTGGACATGGCCACCTTTTGTGTTGAAGGTGTTGGGCAGGAGATGGAGAAAAGTGTGCCTTTGCCTGGGTGGTGTCACATCATGAGTGGAGTCATGTTCTGCCAGAAAAGCACCAGATCACAGGTGAAAGATGTACCTTTGGGCATTGCATTATTTTTTAGTTTGTTGTTTGGTGTTTGTGATGAGCAAGATCCAGTGCAAGTGCCCCTCTTGCCTACATCTAATTCCTAAGCTGCCAGTCTTACATTGTGACAAAGTGAGTCAGAATTTCTCTCCTTAACTTGCATTTTATTATGTTAACTCAAGTATAAAACATAGTGGGCTTGTGTCCTTGATGTCCCAAGGAAATTGAGTGAAATAGCTCTTATTTCTACTTTCCCTTTATTTCATTCCTCTCTCCCTAAGAGTGGAGGGAGCTGGGTGGAGGACAACCTGAATAGCATATATCATTATGTTATACTCAAAGAAACCCTTATTCTCTGACTTGTACTCATTAAATTTGGGCCACATATTTAGATATTGACTCCCTCTTCCCTTATGAAGAAGTATTTTATTTATTTATTTATTTATTTATTTATTTATTTATTTATTACATATAATGTATTATTTGTTTCAGGGGTACAGGTCTGTGATTCATCAGTGAAGAAATCTTTCTAAGAAGCTTCTTTACCCCTCATGCAAATATTTTCCTAGTGGGTTCCTCCATCCATCGTCCAAAAATACCCTGTTGTATCACATTTAAATCATGCTATAGCATATGGAAATGAGAAAGCAATATAAACCAACAGTTTGGCCTCCATGTAATACCTCTTTAATAAATTAGTAGTTTTGGGGAAAAAGTTCATAATCTAGATTACATTCTTTTTTTTTTCTAGTGAAAGGAACTTTTTATTCAGTATTATGATTTGATATGTGCTCTTTTATTTAATTTTCATGGTATCCCCTGCAAGGCAGTTGTTATTTTCTTCTTCTTTTTTTCAGATGAGGAAACAGAATTTAATACCAGTTAAGTAATTTGCTTAATTTGTAAGTGTTAACTTGAATATTGGTCTGTTTGATTTCAAAGCTTTCACATTTTCTGATAAACCATCTCCCGGTTTTCAGTGCTGCAAGTAAAATTCCACTTAAGACATTAAATGGGATCCAAAATTCTTCCTTAAATGGAATTTGGGGAATGAATGAGTCTATGTCACTTAAAAAGCCATCAGTAATTATCTTCTTTGACTTTTAAAGGCTTCTAGCATCTGTAAGACATCTGTCGACTGCACTCCCTGAGGAGATTTCATGGCTTGGGAACTTTAATTTAGATTTATTAAAAACCAAAATAGCTATAATACATGGTTTTGATTCTTGGATAGATGCTGGTGAGACCATTAAGAGGATAGGACAGAAACTGGGAGAACACTGATTGATCATGCTATTCTTTTAAAACTTTAAATAGAGAATTAAAGAACAGTGAAGGGTTTTATTGGATTGTGGATGACAGGAAGCTGGTGGGAATAGAGAACATGTTGGATGATATCATCTGAAAGCTAGAGTGATGAAAATCCAATAAACTAAAATTATAAGTAAATTGGCAAATTTCTGTATTTAGTTTCAAAAGATCACTGTACTAGAAGTTCAATAAATGTGAATGAAAGCAGCAAAATTTAAAAAGAATTGGGAGAGGGATTGATATTAGCAAAATGGTGAACAACGAAGCTCCAAACTCTTGTTCCCCCATAGAAATGTTGAAACAGGCAAACAAAAATTGTCTCAATCAACTTTGTCAGAGCCTTGGAAATTAGCCACTTTTGCAGCCACGAAGTAAACATCCAATCAAGAAAAAGCCATATTCAAAATGAAAACGTTTTGTGTCATTTTTACTTACTCTTACCCAAACCCTTCCCCAGCATGGTGGCAGTCTTTGTCTTGAAGCAGCAGTAACCCAGTTCCCAGTTCCTTCTCTTAAACTGGATGGATCAGCACAGACTTTATTAACAAATTATTGTGCATGTCTATTCTAAACTACCTCGGGGGATACTCAAAAGACTAATGCAAAGTGCTTATGTCTGTTTTGCTTAACTCAGAACTCAGGAGGAAAAACTGTGGGCAGTGTTCCTCATAATGAAAAGGTGACGACAGATCTACAGATTGATTCTAAGGGTAAGAGATCATGGGGAGGAGACATACAATAGACAATCTAAGGCATGGGGGGAGGCTAGGGTGAGACTCTTTGGAAATTAGGGCATTCAAAAACAGCTGTGTATACAAGGAAAACTAGAAATTCGAATGCATGCTTAGGCAAGACACAGAATCAGAAAAGACTTGAGAAGACATTAAACTTTGAACTTGGGCTGATTCTTATGCTCAAAGCAAGCATAACTAGGTGTTGAAGAATTTCCCCATCATAGAGCTAACTGTCAATGACTGGGAGAATTCTTGACATTCAAGTCTCTGTCACAACACTAGCTGGACACATCTAAAAGGACAGACTTCAGTGATCACATGGGACAAGGACTATTCTTTGCAAAAATAGTTTGGAAGTCTCAAAACCAGTGGGCTAATACAGTTTTTTAACAATCACAAACAAAGAAGGAACTCTTGGAGCAGGACAATCTGATATCTAGAGATATCACATTGTAATATTCAAAGCCTCAATTTTCAAGAAAACTATCACAAGGTATACAAAGAAACAAGGAAACATGACATGTTCAAAGAAAAGAAATGGACAGAAACTGTCCCTGAAGAAGCTCAAAATAAGACTTGCTGGACAGAGATTTCAAAACAACTGTCTTAAGTATCTCAAAGACCTAAAGGAAAACATGAGCAAAGAATTGAAAGAAATCAGGAGAACAATGTATGAACAAAATGAGAATAATAACAAGAGATAGAATGTGGAAGTGAAAAATACTCTACTGAAGTGAAAAATTCACCAGAGGAGTTCAACCGGAAATTTGAGCAGGCAGAAGAATCAGTGAACTTGAAGATAGGACAATTGAAATTATGGGTATGAGGAAGAGAAAAAAAGTAAAGAAAAGTGACTGAATCTAAGGAACCATCAAGCTGATAGATGTTTGCATTATGGGAGTCTCACAAAAAGAGAGTGAGAAAGAGACAGAGATTATTTGAAGAAATGATGGTCAAACTCCCCAAATGTGATGAAAGACATGAATGTACAAGTAAAGGAAGCTCAATAATTCCAAGTAATAGAAACTCAAAGAGACCCACATGGAGATACATTCTAATCAAACTGTCTAAAATGCAAGGACAAAAGGAGAATATTGAAAGCAAGAAGAATAAAACTGATTCATCATGTATTATACATCCTGAATGAGATTACTGGCCTATTTCTCAGCAGAAGGAGGTCAGAGGCAGTGGAATGATATATTTAAAAGGCTGAAAGTAAAAACTGTCATCCAAGAATTCCATATCTGGTAAAACTGTACTTCAAAAATGAGAAAGAAATTAAGATAGTCCAGATAAACAAAAGCTGAAGGGTTTGACCTCACCTATAAGAAATGCTAAAAGGAGTCCCTCAGGTTGAAATGCAAGTATGCTTGACAGTAAATAGTAGTCAGATGAAGATATGACTTTGTACAGGGAAATACATGGCAGATCTGAACATAAATATTATTGTAATTTTAACTTACAACTCTGCCTTTTACTTTCTTCAAGATTTAAAAGACAAATACATAAAATAATGAATAATCCATGTCAACTGGGCACACAATGTGTAAAGATGTAATTTGTGACACCAATAATGTGGAACTGTATAGGAGTAGAATTTTTATATGTGACTGACATTAAATTGATATGAATTCAAATTTGATTGTCATAACTTTAGGATATCATATGTAATCCCCATGGTAACCACAAACAAAATATGTATAAAATATACACAAAAGGAAGTGAGAAAAGATTGAAACATGTCACTACAAAAAATCATCTAAACAGAAGACAATAATGGAGGAAATGGGGGACAAAAAGTGATATGAGAAATATAGAAAAAAAGTAAAATGGCAGAAGTAAATTTTTTCTTATAAATAATTTCTTTAAATTTAAATGGACTAAACTCTCCAACCAAAAGGTAGAGATTGGCAGAATGGATTAAAAAACCATGATCCAGAAGTGCAGCCTCCGAGACGGAAACCTGGTGCACCAGGGTCCCGCTGGTGAACTGCAAACTCCGGGGTGGAAACCCTGAGTGGTGGAGTCACGCGCACGCGAACTGCAGTCCCTGGGACAGGACCCCAAGTGGCGGAGGCACGGGCGCGCACATGCGCATGCGAACTGGGAGCAGCTGGTGGTTTTAGAAGCACAAAGGGCAGAGACGTGCCCTGAGCTGGAGGCAGGACTGGGAGCACTGCGGAGGGGCCCACAACTCAGGATGCTGCAGTTTATAGCAGCACGAACAGAAATGGAGACGGTGTGGCCTGGAGAGCTCAGTGAAGAACAGACTGAGGTCTCTCTGCTCTGAGGCAGAGGGTTGGAAATGGTCTCTTCTGCTCTGACTCACGGAAGAGACGTAGAAAGCTGCCAGGGAAAGGCACTAGAGAACAAAAGCCCCAAAGACTGATTCCCACTGAGCCCATCCCCCACCACAGGGGCGCAGGGCAACTCCCCAAACAGGGTTGCCTGAGTAACAGGGCGGCAGGCCCCTCCTGCAGAAGATAGCCTGGGAAAACAAGAGGCCAGCAACGCTAAGGTCCCAAGAAAACAGGTGCATCTTGCTTGGGTTCTGGTCAATAATTTGGACTCTATACATTCCCTCAACCACCCATCAACAGAATGACTAGGAGGAGGAGCCCCCAAAATAGAAAAGACTCAGAGATTATGACTTATGCTGCAGATTTACAAATGGATGCAGATATAACCAACATGTTGGAGATGGAATTCAGGCTAGCAATTGTGAAGACAATAGCTAGAATGGAGAAATCAATTAATGGCAACATAGAGTCTCTAAGGGCAGAAATGAAAGCTGAATTGGCAGAACTTAAAAATGCTATCAGTGAGATCCAATCCAATCTAGATAATCTAACAGCTAGGGTAACTGAGACAGAAGAGAGAATAAGCGATCTGGAAGACAGTATAATAGATAAAAAGGGAAAAGAGGAGGCCAGGGAAAAACAACTCAGAATCCATGAAATAGAATCAGAGAAATAAGTGACACCATGAGGTGTTCCAATGTCAGAATAATTGGAATCCCGGAGGGAGTGGAGAGAGAGAGAGGACTAGAAGATGTATTTGAGCAAATTGTAGCTGAGAACTTCCCTAATATGGGGAATGAAACAAACATTCGAGTCCTAGAGGCAGAGAGGACCCCTCCCAAGATCCAGGAAAACAGGCCAACACCCTGGCATGTAATAGTAAAACTTGCAAATCTTAGAACCAAGGAAACCATCTTAAGGGCAGTTAGGGGGAAGAGATTCCTTACGTACAGAGGGAGGAACATCAGAATAATGTCAGACCTATCCACAGAGACCTGGCAAGCCAGAAAGGCCTGGCAAGACCTATTCAGGGTACTAAATGAGAAGAACATGCAGCCAAGAATACTTTATCCAGCAAGGCTTTCATTTAGAATGGATGGAGAGATGCAGAGCTTCCACGACCGGCAGAAGTTGAAAGAATATGTGACCACTAAGCCGGCCCTGCAAGAAATATTAAAGGGGGTTCTATAAAAGGAGAAAGACCCCAAGAGTGATCTACAACAGAAATTTACAGGGACAATCTATAAAAACAACGTCTTCAGAGGCAACATGATGACAATTAATTCATATCTTTCAATAGTCACTCTCAACATGAATGGCCTAAACACTCCCATAAAACGGCACAGGGTTGCAGATTAGATAAAAAGACAGGACCCATCCATATGCTGTCTACAAGAGACTCATTTTGAACCTAAAGATACATCCAAACTGAAAGTGAAGGGATGGAGATCTATCTTCCATGCCAGCAGACCTCAAAAGAAAGCTGGGGTAGCAATTCTTATATCAGACAAATTAGATTTTAAACTAAAGTCTGTAATTAGAGACACAGAAGGACACTATATAATTCTTAAAGGGTCTATCCAACAAGAAAATCTAACAATTGTAAATATCTATGCCCCCAACATGGGAGCAGCCATCTGTTAACCAAAATAAAGAGTCATATTGATAACAATACGTTAATTGTAGGAGACCTCAATACTCCACTCTCAGCAATGGACAGATCATCTAAGCAGAAAATCAACAAGGAACCAAGAGCTTTGAATGTTACACTGGACCAGATGGACCTCATAGATATTTACAGAACATTCCACCCTAAAACAACAGAATACTCATTCTTCTTGAGCACACATGGAGCTTTCTCCAGAATAGACCATATACTGGGTCACAAATCAGGTCTCAACTGATACCAAAAGATTGAGATTATTCCCTGCATATTCTCAGACCACAGTGCTCTAAAACTGGAACTCAATCACAAGAAAAAATTGGGCAGAAATTCAAACACTTGGAAGCTAAAGACCACTCTGCTCAAGAATGTTTGGGTCAACCAAGAAATCAAAGAAGAACTTAAACAATTCATGGAAATCAATGAGAACGAAAACACATCGGTCCAAAACCTATGGGATACTGCAAAGGCGGTCCTAAGGGGGAAATATATAGCCATCCAAGCCTCACTCAAAAAAGTAGAAAAATCCCGAATTCACCAACTAACTCTACACCTTAAAGAACCAGAGAAAAAGCAACAAAAGACGCCTAAGCCACGCATTAGAAGAGAAATAATTAAAATTAGAGCAGACATCAATGAATTAGAAACCAGAAACACAGTAGATCAGATCAATGAAACTAGAAGTTGGTTCTTTGAAAGAATTAATAAGATTGATAAACCACTGGCCAGACTTATCCGAAAGAAGAGAGAAAGGACCCAAATTAATAAAATTATGAATGAAAGGGGAGAGTTCACGACTAACACCAAGGAAATAGAAACAATTATTAGAAATTATTATCAACAACTATATGCCAATAAACTGAGCAATCTGGATGAAATGGAAGCCTTCCTGGAAACCTATAAGCTGCCAAGACTGAAACAGGAAGAAATTGACAACCTGAATAGGCCAATAACCAGTAACGAGATTGAAGCAGTGATCAAAAACCTCCCAAAAAACAAGAGTCCAGGGCCTGATGGATTCCCTGGGGAATTCTACCAAACATTCAAAGAAGAAATAATACCTATTCTACTGAAACTGTTTCAAAAAATAGAAACAGAAGGAAAACTTCCAAACTCATTCTATGAGGCCAGCATTACCTTAATCCCCAAACCAGGCAAAGACCCCATCAAAAAGGAGAATTTCAGACTGATATCCCTGATGAATATGGATTCCAAAATCCTCAACAAAATCCTAGCTAATAGGATCCAACAATACATTAAAAGGATCATCTACCATGACCAAGTGGGATTTATCCCCTGGATGCAAGGGTGGTTCAACATTCGCAAATCAATCAATGTGATAGAACACATTAATAAGAGGAGGGAGAAGAACCATATGGTCCTCTCAATTGATGCAGAAAAAGCATTTGACAAAAGACAACATCCTTTCTTGATTAAAACTCTCCAGACTATAAGGATAGAGGGAACATTCCTCAAGCTCATAAAATCCATCTATGAAAAACCCACAGCGAATATCATCCTCAATGGGGAAAAGCTGAGAGCCTTTCCCTTAAGATCAGGAACACGTCAAGGGTGCCCACTCTCACCACTGTTGTTCAACATAGTACTAGAAGTCCTAGCAACAGCAATCAGACAACAAAAAGAAATAAAATGTATTCAAATTGGCAAAGAAGAAGTCAAACTCTCTCTTTTCGCAGACGACATGATACTTTATGTGGAAAACCCAAAAGACTCCACCCCCAAATTACTAGAACTCATCCAGCAATTCAGTAATGTGGCAGGATACAAAATCAATGCACAGAAATCAGTTGCTTTCTTATACACTAAAAACGCAACTGTTGAAAGAGAAATTAAAGAAACGATTCCATTTACAATAGCACCAAAAACCATAAGATACCTTGGAATAAACCTAACCAAAGAGGTAAAGGATCTACACTCCAGGAACTACAAAACACTCATGAAAGAAATTGAAGAAGACACAAAAAGATGGAAAAATATTCCATGCTCATGGATCGGAAGAATAAACATTGTTAAAATGTCTATGCTACCCAGAGCAATCTATACCTTCAATGCCATCCTGATCAAAATTCCAATGACATTTTTCAAAGTGCTGGAACAAACAATCCTAAAATTTGTATGGAATCAGTAAAGACCCCGAATCGCCAAGGAGATGTTGAAAAAGAAAAACAAAGCTGGGGGCATCCCATTGCCCGACTTCAAGCTATATTACAAACTAGTGATCACCAAGACAGCATGGTACTGGCACAAACACAGACATACAGACCAATGGAACAGAATAGAGAACCCAGATATGGACCCTCAACTTTATGGTCAAATGATCTTTGACAAAGCAGGAAAAAACATGCAAAGGAAAAAAGACAGTCTCTTCAATAAATGGTGCTGGGAAAATTGGACAGCCACATGCAGAAGAATGAAACTCGACCATTCTCTAACACCATTCACAAAGATAAACTCAAAATGGATGAAAGACCTCAATGTGAGACAGGAATCCATCAAAATCCTAGAGGAGAACATAGGCAGTAACCTCTTTGACATCGCCCACAGCAACTTCTTTCAAGACACATCTCCAAAAGCTGGTGAAACAAAAGCAAAAATGAACTTTTGGGACTTCATCAAGATAAAAAGCTTCTGCACAGCAAAGGAAACAGTCAACAAAACAAAGAGGCAACCCACAGAATGGGAGAAGATATTTGCAAATGACACTACAGATAAAGGGCTGGTGTCCAAGATCTATAAAGAACTTCTCAAACTCAACACCCAAAAAACAAATAATCAAGTCAAAAAGTGGGCAGAAGAGATGAACAGATAATTCTCTGAAGAAGACATACAAATGGCTAACAGACACATGAAAAAATGTTCATCATCATTAGCCACCAGGGAAATCCAAATCAAAACCACACTGAGATACCACCTTACACCAGTTAGAATGGCAAAAATGGACAGGGAAAGAAACAACAAATGTTGGAGAGGTTGTGGAGAAAGGGGAACCCTCTTACACTGTTGGTGGGAATGCAAGTTGGTACAGCCACTTCGGAAAACAGTGTGGAGGTTCCTTAAAAATTTAAAAATAGAGCTACCCTATGACCCAGCAATTGCACTACTGGGTATTTACCCCAAAGACACAGATGTAGTGAAAAGAAGGGCCATATGCATCCCAATGTTCATATCAGCAATGTCTGCAATAGCCAAACTGTGGAAAGAGCCGAGATGCCCTTCAACAGATGAATGGATAAAGAAGATGTAATCCATATATACAATGGAATATTACTCCGCCATCAGAAAAGATGAATACCCAACTTTTACATCACCATGGATGGGACTGGAGGAGATTATGCTAAGTGAAATAAGTCAAGCAGAGAAAGTCAATTATCTATGGTTTCACTTATTTGTGGAACATAAGGAATAACATGGAGGACATTAAGAGAAGGAAGGGAAAAATGGGCGGGGGGAATTGGAGGGAGAGATGAACCATGAGAGACTATGGACCTGAGAAACAAACAGGGTTTTAGAGGGGAGGGGGGAGGGGGGATTGGTTAGCCTGGTGATGGGTATTAAGGTGGGCATGTACTGCATGGAGCACTGGGTGTTATTCGAAAACAATGGATTGTGGATCACTACATCAAAAACTAATGATGTATTGTATGGTGACTAACATAACATAATAAAATTAAAAAAAACAACAACAACAAAGAACCATGATCCAACTACATGTTCCCTACAAGAGCCTCGCTTCAGATTTAAGGACATAAATCGGTTTAAAGTGAAAGAATGGAGGAGTGACATCAGCATCATGGTGATACCTTTTGTTTCTCACCTTTGATTTACAACTAATTGGGCATCCATAAGGAACCTAAATACTTCTGCACATTATACCAGGGCACCTGGAGTTTTTCTCACTATGCATCTGAAAGCAAGCAGACAGGACTCAGTGGGGGCTGTGGATCCAAGGGAGTTTGTAAACCTGCCCTCCCCCCACCTCCTTCTATGGGGGAAAGGGGAACTTGGACAGTGCAAAACTGGGCAGATATCCATGGCCTATAGAGAATTTATGGAGATCCAGACTGCCTGGCAAGGGAATCTGGCATGCCATCAGAGCAGAATAGAGATAAGTTTGGAATCAGAGGAGATGGAGGGACTCACTAGGTTGGCTCCCCTCCTTAGGGCAAACTGCAAAATGCTGGACTTTTGATGGCTTCAGAAGCAACCTCTCCAGGAGAAGAGGTAGAAAGTAAAAGTAGTGAGTGACTGCCTAGCTAACCAGTTGTGCAGGTGGCAGCTGGAGGGACCTGTTTATCTCCAGCAGCACCTGAATTTCTGAGGAGGGACATCTGACTGGGGGTAGGGAGAGGAAGGAGAAGAAAGCAGACAGAATATCAAGGGGCATCAGAGGAAATCATTTCCTGCTGTTCTATATGGTATTTCAGCAGGAGGTCCACCCACAGACCTTTGGGAGTACCCTACTGGAGGATCTGTCTATTGGGTCCATGGGCCTCTCCCAAAGCCCCAGGTGCTAAGTCCACATCTCCCCCCATTCTACTGCCAGCTCCTTGTGAAGACTTCTAAATTTATCTAGGTGTGCCAGCTCCCTTAGGAGAAACCACAAACTTAAGTGATAGTTCCACCTTCTGGGATGCAAAAGAAAGGTTTCTAATTGCCAGGCTGTTGAACTCTAACAAAGTAAACATCAATTCTTAATTAAGGAAAAGTGTCTGTTACTTCAAATGCAAAAGTAGAAGCACACGTCAAACACTAAAAAAACAAGGGAATACAGTATCACAAAAGGAAAATGGTAATTCTTCAACAACCAAACTAAAGGGTGTGGAATATTGTAATTGAATTGACAAAAAATTCAAAATAGCTGTTTTGAAGAAATTCAACAAGCTACAAGAAGACTCAGAAAAACAATTCAATGAACTCCGGAATAAAATTAATGAACAGAAAAGTTCTTTACCAAAGAGATTGAAATGATAAAATGAAACCAAATCCTGGAGCTGAAGAATCCAGTGAAAGAGGTGAAGAATGCAATACAGAGCATCAGTGACAAGGCAGACCAGATGGAAAAAAGAATAAATGACTTGGAGGATAGGAAGAGAGAAATAATTCAGAAGAGGATAGAAATTTTAAACTTAAGTGAAGAAACCCTTATGAGAACTATCAGATATGACCAGAAAGGCAAATATAACAATTGGCATACCAGAAGGAGAAAAGGGGGGGGGGGCAAAAAGTGTATTTAAAGAAATAATATATGGAAATTTCCAAAACTTGGGGAGGGACTTGGAAGGACAAGTCTGTTTCAAGACACACAAGTCCATGAAGCTAATAGATCACTCCATTATCTCAAGGCAAAAAGACCTTATCCAAGACACATTATAATGAAACTTAAAAATCAATCACAAGAAAAAAATCTTAAAAGGCAGCTGGGGTAAAAGAAAGAAACTTACAAAGGAACCCCCATTATGTTATTGGCAGATTTCTCAGCAGAAACTCTACAGGCCAGTAGAGAGTGGAATAATTTATTTGAAGTGTTGAAAGATAAAAATTACCAGCCAAGACTACTTTTCTGTCAAAGTTATCTTTCAGATATGATGGAGAACCAAAGGCTTATCCATACAAACAAAGGCTGAGGGAATTCACCACCGCTAGACAGGCCTAAAACAAGAAATGCTGAAAGGAGCTCTTCAAGTTGAAATGAAAAGGTGCTAATCAGTGGCATAAAAATATATGAAAGTACACAACCTTCTGGTAAAAGTGATAGACAGAATTGAAAACCTGTAATTCTAAATTAGAATGACATGTTAACCACTTTACTATTGTATAATGGTTAAAAGAAGCATAAAAAATAACTATGACTACTATAATTTGTTAATGAATTCACAGCATAAAAAAGCAAATTGTGACATTAAAAATATAAAAGGGGTGGAGTAAAAGGGTAGAGCCTTTATAGACAATTGAGGTAAGTTGTTAACAGCATAAAATGGAGTGTTTTATCTCTGAGATGTTTTATGTAACCACAAAACAAAAATCTAGAATAGATTTATGAAACATAAAGAAAGGGACACTGAGCATACCATCATGGAAAACTACCACTTTACAAAGATAGACAGAAATGGAAAACAAAGCAAAACAAAACAAAACAAAACAAAACAAAAAACCCACAATGGAGATACAAAACAACAAGAAAGCAAACAATAAGATGGCAGTAGTAAGTCCTTACATATCAATAATCACTCTAAATATAAATGGATTGAATTCACCAATCAAAAGGCACAGAGTGGATAGATGGATAAAAAAAGAGGACCCAACTATTTGCTGCTTACAGGAGATTCATTTCATCTAAAAATACACATAGGCTCAAAGTGAAGGTGGAAGGTATTCCACATAAGTAGCAACCAAAAGATAACAGGGATAGCCATACTTATATCAGGCAAAATAGACTTTACGCCAGAAATGATAACAGGAAACAAAAAAGGTCATTATACAATGATAAAGGTTTCAAGAAGAGAGAATAATTATAAATATATACATATCCAACATTGAAGCACCTAGATATATTAAGCAAATAGTAACATATCTGAAGGGAGAAGTTGACAACTATACAACAATAGCAGGGGATTTCAATACATCACTGCCAGCAATGGATAGATCATCCAAAAATCAGCAAGGAAACATTGGAACTGAACCATACTTTAGATCAATTGGACTTAATAGATATATATAGAACATTCCATCCAATAACAGAGAATACACATTCTTCTCCAGTGCACATGAAACATTATCCAGAATAAATCATAATAGGACACAAAACAAATCTTAGCAAATTTAAGAATATTGAAATCATATCAACATCTTTTCTGACCACAATGATACAAAATTAAAAATCAACCCCAAAAGCTTGAAAATCTATAAGTACATGGAAACTAAAATACACACTTTTCAACAACCATTTAGTCAAGGAAGAAATAGAAAGGGAAATAAAAAAAATCTCAAGTAAATAAAATATAAATACAACATATCAAAACTTGTGTGATGAAGCAAAAGCAGTTTTGAGAGGAAAGTTTATAGTGATAAGTGTGCATATTAAGAAATTAGAAAGAGCTCAAATGAACAACCTAACTTTACACTTTAAGGAACTAGAAAAAGAAAAGTAAATCAAGCCCAAAGTTAGCAGAAGGAAGGAAATCATACATATCAGAGGGAAATAAATGAAAAACCAAAAAAAAAAAAAAAAAACCCCACAAAAAACCCAAAAGACAGGATCAAAGAAACTAAGAGTTCATTTTTTAAAAGATAAAATTGATAAAACTTCAGTTAGACTAAGAAAAAGAGAGAGAAGACCCAAATAAAATTAGAGATGAAAGAGGAAACATTACAAATGACATTACAAAATATGTAGGATCATAAGAAACTACTTTGAACAATTATATGCCCACAAATTACATAACTTAGAAAAGTGGATAATGTCTAGAAACACACAATTTACAAAGACCAAAATCAGGAACAAATAGAAAATCAGAACCAAACAATAATGAGTAAAGAGATTGAATCAGTAATCAAAAATCTCATAACAGAGAAAACCCTAGGACCAGATGGCTTCACTGGAGGATTCTACCAATTAAAGAAAAATTAATGCCAATATTTTCCAAAATCTTCCAAAAAGGTGAAGAAGGAACATTTCTACACTCATTCTACAAAGCCAGAATTACTCTGATACTAAAATGAAATGAGAACACTGTAAGAAAAAAAACAAAACCAAATGTGTAGTGTAATATTCCTGATTAATATAGGTAGAAAAATTCTCAACAAAATATTAGCAAACTGAATTTAAGTGGGTTTTATCCCTAAGATGCAAGAATGGTTAAACAGATGCAAATCAATAAATGTAATACACCACATTAATAGAATGAAAGATGAAAATACATTATCATCTCAATAGATGTAGAAAAAGAATTTGACAAAATACAGTATTCATACATGATAAAAATCCTTGACAGATTGGGCACAGGAGGAACATTCCTCAACATAATAAGGGCCATGTATGACAAACCCACAGTTAACATCATACTCAATAGAAAAAAAATAAAAATTTTTCCTCTAAGATCAGGAGCAAAACAAGGATGTTTTCTGTCATTACTCTTATTCAATATAGTATTGGAAGTTTTATCTAGGGCAACTAGACAAGACAAAGACATAAAAGACATCCAAACAGAAGGAAGAAATAAAGTTGTTGCTATTTGCATAGGATATAATTTTGTATAGAAAATCCCCAAAACTCAACTAAAAATGCTGTTAGAATTAATCAATAATTTAATGAAAGTTGTAGGATACAAAATCAACATATAGAAATCAGTTGCATTTCTATACGCCAATAATGAAACACGTGAAAAAGAAATAAAACAATCTTATTCATGATAGCACCAAAAACAATAAAAGTGCTCATTATTGCTACAATGGCGATCATGTTACAATAGATAAATGTATCAGATCAACATGTTTATACAATTTAAATTTTCAGAAAGTAATGTACAAAATATATTTCCATAATAAGTATATAAAATCACATATAATTAAAAAAAGAAAGTGAGCTGATGGAAAGGATATTATTATTTTTTAAGGTTTTATTTATTTATGTGGCAGAGAGAGAGGGAGAGAGAGACAGAGAGCAAGCACAAACAAGGGGAGCAGCAGGTAGAGGGAGAAGCAGGCTCCCTGTGTAGCCAGGAGCAGATGCGGGGCTAGATCCCAGGACCCTGGGATCATGAACTGAGCCAAAGGCAGCCGCTTAACTGACTGAGCCACTCAGGCATCCATGGAAAGGATATTCTATGCAAATTGTAAGCAATAGGGAGCCGAGGCAGCTATACTACCAGACAAAATAAATTTCAAGTCAGAAAGTGTTCTGAAAGACAAAGAAGGACACTGATATTGATAAAAGGGTCAATTCATCAAGAAAATATAAAAAATTATAAACATATATGTATGAACATCAGAGCCCCAAAATATATGAAGCCATCTGACAAAATTGAAGGGAATAATAAACAGTTCTACAGTAATCATTGTAGACCTGAATACCCTACTTTCAATAGTAGAGAGAATAGTTAGGACATAAAAATCAATAAGGTAATAGAGGGTTTGAACAACACTATAGACAAATCAGACCCAATAGACAGATACAGGTCATTTTCCTCAACAGCAGCAGAATATACATTTTTCTCAAGTACATTTGGAACACTCTCTAGGATAGACAATATTTTAGGTCACAAAACAAGTCTTAGAAAATTTAAAAAGATTGAAATCATACAATGTATCTTTTCTGTTCGTAATGAAACAAAACTAGATATTAATAGAAGGAAAAGTGGAAAATTCACAAATATGTGGAAATTAAATAACACACTCTCACATAACCAATAAATCAAACAAGAAGTCACAAGGGAAATTAGAAAATGTCTTGAAACAAAAATGAAAACACAACATATCAAAACTTATGGGATGAGCAAAAGCATCCCATAAGTTATAATTATATGGGATGTTATTCCATAAGTATCTCAAACTTATAGCTGTAAAAGTTTACAGTCAAACAGAAGAAATATTCCAAATCAACAAGTTAAATAACCTAGATGAAAGGGACAAATTCTCAGATACACAAAACCTACCAAAAGTGATTCATGAAAAAAAAAAAGGAAAGCAGAATAGTCCTAGAACTAGTAAGCAGATTGAATAGGTACTCTAAAACCTTCCAACAAAGAAAAGTCCTGGATCAACTGGTTTCACTGGTGAATTCTACCAAGCATTTAAAGAAGAACTAATACCAGTTTTTCCCAAATTCTTCCAAAAAAGTGAAGAAAGAACACTTAACACATTCCATGAGGTCAGAATTGCCCTGTTTCCAAAGCCTGACAGAGATACTACAAGAGCTACCTTCTGACCCAACAAATGCACTACTGGGTATTTTCCCCAAAGATACAGATGTAGTGAAATGAAAGGGCACCTGCACCCCAATGTTCATAGCAGCAATGTCCACAATAGCCAAAGTGGAAAGAGCTGAGATGTCCTTCAATGGATGAATGGATAAAGAAGATGTGGTTCATATATACAATGGAATATTACTCAGCCATCAGAAAGGATGAATATCTACATTGACATGGATGGAACTGGAGGGTATTGTGCTAAGTGAAATAAGTCAATCAGAGAAACACAATTATCATATGGTTTCACTCATATGTGGAACGTAAGGAATAGTGCAGAGGACAATAGGGGAAGGGAAGGAGACAAACAAATGAGAGACTCTTGACTCCAGGAAACAAACTGAGGGTTGTAGAAAGGGAAGTGGGTGGGGGGATGAGGTAACTGGGTGATGGGCATTAAAGAGGGCATGTGATATCATCATATAGCCCTGGGTATTATATTCAACTAATGAATCATTGAACATTATATCAAAAACAAATGACTAATGACAAAAACTAATACCTTGGCTAATTGAATTTAAGTAAAAAAAGTACAGAACAATATCCCTTATGAATACTGATACAAAAACCCTTATTAAAATACTAGCATACCAAATTTGGGTATTCCTGAGTTCATTCCTGGAATGTAAAAATGGTCCAATATATGAAAATCAATCAGTGTAATGTACTACATTAATAAAATGAAGGAGAAAAACACATGATTATCACAATTGATTGGAAAAAACATTTAACAATATTCAATACCCTTTCACAATAGAAACAATCAACAACTATAAATAGAAGGAAAATACCTCAGCATAATAAAGGCTTTATATGAAAAACCCACATCTAACATCATATTTGATTGTGAAAGACTGAAAGATTTTTCCCCAAATCAGAAAGAAGAGAAGGATGCCTGGTTTTGTCACTTCTTTTTTAAAAAAATTTTTAAAAAGATTTTGTTTACTTGAGAGAGAGAGAGAGAGAGAGCACAACCTGGGGGAAGTGGGAGAGGGAGAAGCAGGTTCCCCGCTGAGCAGGGAGCCCGATGTGGGACTTGATCTCAGGATCCTGGGATCATGACCTGAGCTGAAGGCAGATGCTTAATTGACTGAGCCACCCAGGTGTCCCCCCCTTTTTTAAATTTAAATTCAATTAGCCAACATCATTAGTTTCAGATGTAGAGTTCAATAATTCATCAGTTGCATATAACACCCAGTGCTCATCACATCATGTGCCCTCCTTAATGCCCATCACCCAGATACCCCATCCCCCCACCCACCTCCCTTCCAACAATCCTCAGTTTATTTCCTATAGTAAAGAGTCTCTTGTGGTTTTTCTCCCTCTCTGATTACTCCCCATTCAGGTTTTGTCACTTCTATTTAACATAATACTGGAGGTTCTAGCCAGAGCAAGAAAAGGCAAGAAAAAGAAATAAATGGCATCCAAACCGGAAAGGAAGAAGTAAAATTATATCTGTTTGCAGATAGCATGATATTATATGTAGAAAATCATAATGATTCCACAAAATACTGATAGAACTGAATAAATGAATTCAGCAGTTGCAGGATAAAAAAAATCCACATGCAAAATTCAGTTGTCTTTCTGTAACAATCTGAAGAGGAAACTGAGAAAACTCTATTTTCAATAGCATCAAAAATTAAAGTTACTTAGGAATTAACTTAACCAAGTAGTTTAAAGAATCATACATGGAAAATTACAGAATATTCCTGAAAGAAATTAAAGAAGATGCAAATAAATAGAAAAACATATCTGTTCATTGATTAGGATACTTAATATTGTTTAGATGCCAATATTGCTTGAAGTGATCTACAGATTCAATGCAACTTCTATAAAATCCCTACAATGATTTTGCAGAAATATAAAAATCTTTCCTAGAATTCATATGGAATCTTAAGGAGCTACAAATAGCCAAAACAATGTTGAAAAAGAAGAACAAAATTGGGAGACTCACTTACTAATTTCAAAACTTACTGCAGAGTTGCAGTAATTAAAACAGTGTGATCCTGGCATAATGACAGACATATAAACCAATGAAATAGAGTGTCCAGAAATAAATCTTTGCATACACAGTGAAATGATTTTTGACAAGGATCCCAAAACCAAAGGGAAATGAGTCTTTTCAATAAATGGTTCCTGGAAACCTGATATGCAGAAGAATGAATTTGGCACCCTTATCCTTCACCATATGTAAACATTAACTCAAAATGGATTAAAAACCTTGCAGCTAAAACTAAAAAAACTCTTAGAAGAAAATATAGGGCAAAAGTTTAATGATAATTGGATTTGGCAATGCTTTCTGGGTATGACACTAAAAGCACAGGAAACAAAAAAATATAGGTAAATTGGACTCCATCAAAATTAAAAACTTCTGTACATCAAAGGATAGTATCAACAGAGTGAGAAGGCAACCTACAGAATGGGAGAAAACATTTGTAAATCATAACTGATAAGGGATTAATATCCATTATATATAAAGAACTCCAAAGATACAGATGTAGTGAAAAGAATGAGCACATGCACCCCAATGTTCATAGCAGCAGTGTCCACAATAGCCAGACTGTGGAAGGAACAGAGACATCCTTCAGTGGATGAACGGATAAAGAAAATGTGGTTCATATATACATTGGAATATTACTTAGCCATCAGAAAAGATGAATATCTACCATTTACATCCATATGGGTGGAACTGGAAGATATCATACTAAGTGAAATAAGTCAATCCTTTGCTTATCATATACAACTATCATACCAATACCAACACAATTATCATATGGTTTCACTCATGTGTGGAACATGGGGAATAGTGCAGAGGACTGGGGGGGGTGGGGGGTAGAAATCGGAGAGGGAGACAAACCATATGAGACTCTTGACTCTGGGAACAGACTGAGGGTTGTGGAAAGGGAGGTGGTGGGGAGATGGGGTAACTGGGTGATGGACATTAAGGAGGGCACATGATATAATGAGCACTGGGTGATATGCTCAACTGATGTATCATTGAACATTGTGTTAAGGACTGATGATGTACTATACCTTGGCTAATTGAATTTAAATAAAAAAAAATAAAGAACTACTAAAACTCAATAACATACAAACAAAAAACCCAATAGCCCAGTTAAAAAATGGGTAAAGGACTAGAACCACTTGATGTATATCTTCCAAACAAGATATACAAATAGCCAATAAGCACATAAAAAGATGCTCAATATCTCTAATCATTACTAATTAGGATAATGCAAATTGAAAACATGAGATACCACTTCACACTCATTAGGATTGCTATGTAAACAAACAAAAACAAAATCAGAAAATAACAATTGTTGGTGCAGATGTGGGGAAATTGGAACCCTTGTGCATTGCTGGTGGGAATGTAAAATGCAGTCTGTGTGGAAAATAGTATAGTGATTCTTAGAAACTAAATACAGAATTACTACATGGTCTGGCAATTCCACTTCTGAGTTTATGTCCAAAAGAATTGAAAGCAGGGACTTGAAGAGATAGTTGTGTACTCATGTTCACAGCAGCATTGTTCATAATACCCAAAAGGCTGAACAACACAAATGTTCATAAACAGATGACTGGATAAACAAAATGTGGGATGTCCATACAATGGGATATTATTTAGTTTGAAAAAGGAATGAAATTCTTATATATGCTATAACTTGGATGAACCTTGAAGACATGGGCTAAATGAAATAAACTAGACACAAAAGGACAGATATTGAATGATTCCACTTATATGAGTTACATTTTTAATTTAAATTCAATTAGCCAACATATAGTAGTACATCATTAATTTCAGATGTGGATGGAGTTCAATAATTCATCAGTTGCCTGTAACACCCAGTGCTCATCACAGCACGTGCCCTCCTTAATGCCCATCACCGAACTTTATAGAGAAGTCAATTTTATAGAGACAGAAAGTAGAATTGTGGTTACCACAGGGTGGTGGGAATGGGGAGGGGATGGGAAATTATTGTTAAACCAGAGTTACTATTTACTTATTCTTTTGTTATACCACACAGACTTGATTACTATATCTTTTTTTAAAAAGATTTTATTTATTTATTTATTTGAGAGAGAGAGAGAGTGAGCATGAGCAGGGGGAGGGGAAGAGGGAGAGGGAGAGGGAGAAGCAGACTCCCTGCTGAGCAGGGATCCTGACATGGGGCTTGATCCCAGGATCTGGGATCATGACCTGAGCTGAAGGCAGACGCTGACCCGACTGAGTCACCCAGCTGCCCCAGCCACATTCTCTTTTAGAGTCAACTTCCTTTACTAGTGTTGGGGAAGAGGTCATTTGGCATTCTTCTTTTCTTGGGTGGTACCACTGGTAGGTGCTTCACCATGCCACATATTCCTCACTCAAGTTCTAACTGCACTGTGGGTCACTGCTTAGCTGGCCTATACTCCTGGATCACCTTTTCTTTCATAGAACATTCTCCCCTTAGCATCAGGGGAGGGCTAATTGCAGGGTGAGGAGTACTTGCATTTACTGATCCATCCCGTCAAGGAAAAAAATTTGAAGGTCCTCTTCATATTGATGTCTTTCATGGACTAATGAAAAACATGAACAAAGTCAAACTACTGAAAGTAAGGTCACTTTGGAGATTGGGTTGTTACCTTTCCTCTTCACAGCTTCAGATCCACCCCCATCTTAAGGCTTCAGATCATGATTTTGTCAGTTTCTCCCATTAGCATCGCCCTATGTATTTACTTTAACTTTAATAAAAATACCTGGGGGTGGGATGGTGTATTGATAAGATGTTCTTCTTACATAAGAAGTCTAGTAGTAGGCTGTTCCAGAGGAGTCAGTGAACCACTCCCTTTCTGCTCCACCCTCCTTGGCATATTGGCTTGGTTCTTAAGTTCACTCCTCAATGAGACAGGACAGATGCTGCAGTTCAGATGTCATATGTAGTTATAGTACGATTTGGACAAAGAGGAGGGCATCTTTTCCCATACCTCTCTCATTACCTATTAGAAGGAAAATCATTCCCAGATTCTTACAGCAGACTTTTCCCCAGGACCTCTTGACCATGCCCAGTTGCAAGGAGGTTGGAAAAGTAGATATCTAGCATATCCAGCCCCTATCTTGGGAAGTAGATACAATTAGCAATGAATAAAAGAGTAGGAAATAGCTTTTGGGTAGAATAGCAAAAATACTAAAAGGGAAGAACAGTTTTTCACTGCTGTTTATGAATGAATATAGAGTTTAATTCTCCAAAAACTGTTTCAGAAAACTGAAGAGGAGGAATAGCTACCAACTCATTTTATGTACTACTCTGTGCTACTCAGAACTAGTCTGATACTAAAAATAGACAAATATATGGAAGAGAACATTAACATTAGGATATTAAATAGTAACACCATAGCAACTTTAATGATACTCATCTTATTGATATGATAGTACTATTTGCTTCTGGATGAAAACAAGTATGAAGTATAATTTGTGATTAAAGATGGAAATTATAGTGAGTTCTGAGAGGAGGATAGAAAACATTGCATTTGGACTAGGAGGGAATTTAGGTTCAACCATTATGACAGTGATGTTGAACAAGAATGTAATAAAGTTAAAAATCAACAATGAAAATATAGCGAAACACTGTAAGTTTGGAACATTAAAATAAATCTAAATAATTCATGAGTTAAAGGAGAAATAACAATGAAAAATATAAAATATTTAGAAATTAACAACAACAAAAGCATTATACTTCAAAACTAAAGGAGTATTTAAAGGGAAATTTATACTCCTGAGTGAATTTTTTGGACAAAGATAAAAACTAAGAATCTATAAAAGAAGAGCAGAACAAACCCCAAAAATTCAAGATAAAGAAATGATAATGACAAAATTATAAACTAATGAAATATGAAATAATAAAAAGACATGATTAATGAAATCATAATATGATTATTTGAAAGACTAAAATATTGACAAACTTTGACAGTGACTGAGAAAATGAAGAACTTAAATAATATTAGGAATTAAATAAAGGATATTACTACAAATACCATAGAAGTTTAAAAATCCTAACAAATTTTATGAATATCCTTATAACAAAAATTTGGAAATTTAGATAAAGTAGACAATTTTCTACCCAACTTATTCTATGTACTATTGTATGTACTACTCTGTACTATCAAGAAATACTCTGGTACTAAAACTGGAGAAAAACATTACAAGAAAAGAAAACAGACCAATATCTCTCATGAACATAGATGCAAACATTCTTAACAAAATTTTAGCAAATTGAATACAATAATATATTAAAAAGATTGTGATCAAGTGGGATTTACCCCTGTATGCAATGTTGGGTTAATGTTAAAAAAATTAATCATTATCAGTTCATCATATTAACAAATGGACTTAAACCCACTTATATTTTAATCCCAGTAGATGTAGGAAAAGCAGCTGGCAAAATCTGACATCATTCCTGATAAAAACTCTTAGCAAACTAGGAATAGAGGGAAATTTCCTCAGCCTAATAGAATATACCTAAAAAAATCCCTACAGCTAGCACCATACTTAATTCTGAAGAAATGAATGGTTCCTTCTCAGATAAAGATTTTTACTTCACCATTTCTATTCAACATTGAACTAGAGCCAGTGTGGCCAGGTAAGGAAAAGAAATAAAAGCCATCTAGATAGGAAAGGAAGAAGAAAGACTGCTTTATTCATAATGTGATTGTCTACATAAAAATCTTATTAAATCTATAAAAATAGCTACTAAAACTAGTAAGAGAGTGTAGCAAGCTTGTAGGATACAACATCAGTATAGAGAAATCAATTGTACTTCTATATACTAGCAACAAAAATTGTTTAAAATAGCACTTACAATAGCATAAAATATGAAATATTTCTATATAAAACTAAGAAAAGTTATATGACTGTACATTGAAAACTGTAAAATATTGCTGAGAAAAATTTAAAAGGACATAATAGATATATGTAAATTTATGAATTGGAAGACATAAAACTGTTATGATATCAACTCTCAAAATTGATCTAAAAATTCAGTGTAACTCTAAACAAAATCCCAGCAAGCTTTTTTTGTTGTTGTTGAAATTGACAAACAGATTTTAAAATTCATAAGGGAATGCAAAGTGCCTAGAAGAGCCAAAGTACCTAGAAGAGCCTTAAAAAAGAACAATGTTGGAGGACTTCTACTACTTGAGTTCAAAATCTATTATAGGGCACCTGGGTGGCTCAGTTAGTTAAGCGTCTGCCTTTGGCTCAGGTCATGATCCCAGGGTTCTGGGATTGAGCCCCACATTGGGCTCCCTGCTCAGTGGGGAGTCTGCTTCTCCCTCTCCCTCTGCTGCTCCCCCTGCTTGTGCTCGCTCTCTCTCTCTGTGTCAAAGAAATAAATAAAACCTAAAAAAAAAAACAAACCAAAATCTATTATAAATTAATCAAGACAGTGTAGTGCTGGAATAAAGATAGACATATTGGTCACTAGAACAGAACAAGGAATCCAGAAAGAGAACTACGTATAGATAGTCAACTGATTTTTCACAAAGATGCAAAAGTGGTTTAATGGAGACAGGATAATTTTTTTCAACAAACAGTCCTAGAACATTTGGCTATCCATATAGTAAAGAAATGAATTTTGATCCTTATCTCACACCATATTAAAAATTAACTGAAGAAGGATCATAGACCTAAATATAAAACCCAGAACTCTAAAACTTACACAACAATATATAGGGGAAATTATTTGTGACCTTGGATTAGTCAAAGATTCTTGTATACAACAGCAAAAGCATAATTCATAAAAGAAAAAAATGATAAATTTGACTTCATTGAAATTAAGAATTTTTCTCTCTAAAGACACTGTAAGACAATGAAAAGAAAAGGCACAGATTGGGAGAAATATTTGCAAATCACATATCTGATAAAGAGCTTGCATCTGGGATATATAAAGAACACTCAACACTTAATAAGTAAACAAACAACCCAATAAAAAGGGGCAAAATTTGAATAGACGCTTCTCTGGAGAAGGCATATGGATAACAGACACACAAAAAGATGTTTAATATCACTAGTCATTAGGAAAATGGCAGTGAAAACCACAATGTAATACATACTACAATACCCACTAGAATGGCTAAAATGAAAAAGACCGACTATATCAAAGGGTAGCAATGATGTAGAACAAATGGAAACCTCATACACTGCTGGTAGGATGTACAGTCATTTCAGAAAACAGTTTGGCAGTTTCCTGAAAAGTTAAAGATACATCTACCCTCTGACCTAGACATCCCACTCCTAGGTATTTACCCTCTTCTGGGTGGGCTTGGAAAGTAGGAAAATATTGATATTTTGATGTTGCTGAAGCTGAAAGAAAAATAGTATAAAAGATAATTGAAGATGTGGTATATGTGTATACACACACACACACACAGTGGAATATTACTCAGCCATCAATAATGAAATCTTGCTATTTGCAACAATGTGGATGGAACTAGAGGATATTATGCTAAGTGAAATAAGTCAACCAGAGAAAGACAATTAGCATATGGTTTCACTCATATGTGGAACGTAAGGAATAGCATGGAAGACATTAGGGGAAGGAAGGGAAAACTGAAGAGAGGGATTTCACTTGTATGTGGAATTTAAGAAACAAAACAGAGGAGCATAGAGGAAGGGAGGGGAAAATAAAACAAGAAGTAGTCAGAGAGGGAGACAAACCATAAGAGACTCTTAACTATAGGAAACAAACTGAGGGTTGGTGGAGGGGAGAGGGTGGGGGGATGGGGTAACTAGGTGATGGGCATTAAGGAGGGCATGTGATATGATGAGCACTGGGTGTTATATACAACTGATGAATCACTGAACTCTACCTCTGAAACTAATAGTACACTATATGTTAATTAATTGAATTTAAATTAAAAAAAGATAGTTGAAATTCCATATTGTCCTTTGTGGATTTAACTATGTCCCTTTCCCCACCCTCATCATTGCCCAACTGGATGGAACTGCAATATGGGATAGAGGAGGTCCAAGGAAACTGTGGAATGGTTGGTCACAGGTCAGCAGGCACTAATAAGCTATAATGTGGCTGTGTTCCCAAATCTTGCTGGCCATGGTAGCTGAGGCTTTCACCATCAGGGGCAGTCCTTTGGAGAAGAAATATGATGTCACAGTTACTTCTTGAAATTTTGGAACAGGTTCTAAAACTTGCTTTTCATTTTGTCTCTGGAGGGTTCCCTTAGTTCTCATTTTGCCATCAACTGGCTTGTGGGCCCTTACGTTAAAATGTCTTTGCAAATACAATTTCAGTATTGAAAAATGGAGAACATGAAAGAAAAGTCAGAGTAATTCACATGCAAAAAACAGGGAAATATTTATTTGTAATAAAACTTAAATTAGTAGATGCATTCATTCAACATAAATAGATTCAGAAGAAAAATTTAAGGACAGCAAGAATAAAAATTGTCCTAGGGTACCATGTCTCTTCTTAGTTTGTTCACTGTTAATGTACTCTGACTCCCTTTTTAGCCACTTTAAACTATCCTTTCATGGAAGTAAGGAAGAGAGCCCTTCAGGAACAAGGAAGGTTCATCTGTGTTGACTATTGCTTAGAGGCCAGGGAAGATGACTAACAAAAATTACCCATTGACTTGTGCCCATAGGGGGGTCATAGACAGGGATAATGGGTGATGATTTTGTGAGAGCAGAATCTGTATTTGGAGTGGGTTGAACAATGAGATGGAAATGAAAGAAGATAGCAAATGTAGGCATTCTTCAAACATTTTGTGGAGAAGGTAGATGGTGGAGGGGATAAGTTGGGTCTGGATTGATTTCTTGAAAGCATATTTAGAGATCAATGCTAAGGAGCTAGCAGGGAGGGGGATCTGAAGAGTTAGAAGAGAGGAGATTATTGATAATATAAGACATGGGGGGGAAATGAGATCCAGAGCATAAATGGAAGATGACAGCTTTGACAGGAGAACAGATGAGGAAAGTGTGAGGACAGATGAGGACAGGGTTTGGGTTTGGTGATGGGGAATAGAGGAGTTCTCATATGATGGTAATTTTTCTCTGAGGAACAAGTTGTGTGGACATATGAATGGGCAGGAAGTTGGCAGTGAGGGGTAAGAGGGATGGAGAAGATTGAAAGAATTATTGTGAAATGCAGGAAAGTAGGTTTCCCAAAGAAACAGAGTATTATTTCCAGGCAATATTGACAGAGAATAGGTCATTACTGATTGCTGAGTTTGGGGAAGTACTGGGTAGCTGCATCTACTCCTTTATCCTATATCACAAATCCTACTAGAGTACTTGTTTCTGGTTTGGTAGTAAAACTAACACACTAAAACTTAGGCCCAGTGCAAGTCTTCATTCTTACTAATCTTCAAATATAGAATGGACCTTGTGAGCTTACCTAGTTCATGAAACATAAGTTGCAAAGGAAGAAGAGAAGAAGGTGGAGAGAGATTTGAGATGTCTCTGATGAGAAATTCCTATGAGAAAAACAGTTGTGGAAATAGCTGAAGAAGCAAGCAGAAGTGAGTATAGGATTTGGTTAGAAGGAAGTCCTCCTGAATTGGTTATTTTAGAGGAGAAGCAGTTTTGGGTAATGACAGGGACCAAGGTGTGATCTTGTGAGAGGGTGGCTGGGTGGAGTGGAAGAGAAGGTCAAGGAGCTGAGAGGCTAGGGTTCTGCTTGGATACTGCTGACTCATTCAGGGAGGTACAGGAATTAGGGTGAAGAGGAAGATTGTAAGCCCAGCACCAAACAAGGAAGGCGAGGAGGACAGAAGTGTGTGCTAGATAGAACCTGTTCATACAGAGAAGTGGTTCTGAGTATTTTTCAACTCCATGGACACTGGCAATGCTACAGATCAGGGCTTTTTGTTTTCTTTTGAAAGCCAATTTACCTGCATGTTCTTGATAGTATAGGAAAATGGAAGTAGTGTCACTCTTTCTATGTATATTGTCTTGTTTAAACCTCATGATAACAACACATTGAAATTTAGAGAGATAAAGTGACTTCCTTAGGTCACAGAGTGAATAAATGCTAAAAAAATGCACGATTCAAACTCAGATCCAATTGAAAACAAGGTGCACACTTTGCACTATATGATCAGGATCGTATGTGAATGAACACTGTCAAAATCTATCAATGTGATGGAGGGGGCGGAGTAAGATGGCAGAGGTGTAGGAGACCTGGATTTCATCTGGTCCCAGGAATTCAGCTGGATAGGTAATCAAACCATTCTGAACACCTACGAACTCAACAAGAGATCGAAGAAAAGAATAGCAGCAACTCTCTGAACAGAAAAGCGACCACTTTCTGGAAGGTAGGACGTGCAGAAAAGTGAATCCAAGGTGATATTCGGGAGAATAGATGGCGGGAGAGAGGGCCTCCATCAGCTGCTTCTGGCAAGTGATAGAGCAGCTGAGAACAAAATCGGAACTTTTAGAAGTTGGCTCCGCTGAGGGACGTCGCTCCAGTGGCCAAGCAGGGGGTGGAACACTTGCTGGGACAGTGTGGTCTCAGGACCCTCGAGGTCACAGAAAGACCAGGGGTGCCTGAGTGTGGCAGAGCTCCCAGGTACTGGAGCAGGGAATCCGGCTTCAGAGACAGAGCAGAAGAATGGGCTCTCAGCTCAGGGTTACCATAAACCAAGATCCATGGCACAGTCGAGCCACTGCTCCTACAGCAGGGACCCAACAAGCAGCAGGTCCAGGGAGACTCCCCTTCCTCCCCTGGGAGGAGCAGTGCAGGAGCACACTGCAGGGATCTGCTGGGTTTGGAGACTCCACATGGGGTCGTGTGCCAGAGATAGAAACGCTTGGTCACAGGCCTGGTGAGCATGGAGTGCAGCCGGAAACCAGGGAGAAGAGAGTGACTGACTGCTTTTCTCTGGAGGCTCACTGAGGAGTGGGGCCCCGAGTTCTTGGCTCCTCCAGGGTAGAGATTGGGAGGCTGCCATTTTCACTCTCGTCCTCCAAAGCTGTACAGAAAGCTTGCAGGGAACAAAAGCTCCCAAGAGCAAACCCCAGCAGATTACTTAGCCTGGACCCGGCAAGGGCGGGGCAATTCCACCTCTGGCAAAGACATTTGGGAACCATGGCAACAGGCCCCTCCCCCAGAAGATCAGCAAGAACAGACAGCCAAGACCAAGTTTACCAAGCAATGAGAATGGCAGAACTCCAGCGCTAGGGGAATACTGCACATAGAATTCATGGCTTTTTTTACCATGATTCTTTAGTCTTTCAAAGTTAATTTTTTTTAACTCTCTTTTTTCTTTTTTTTTGAATTTTTCTTTTTCCCTTTTTCAACCAACATCTTATCAATCCCTTTAAAAAAAAATTTTTTTTATTTTTCATTTTTAGAGTCATATTCTATCCCTTCATAATAGTTACTCTTATTTTTGGTATATATATATATATATATATATATATATATATATATATACACACACACACATATATATATATATAAGTTGTTCTCTCTTTAAAAATTTGAGATACAGTTTTTTCTAACAGATCAAAATATACCCTAAATCTCTAGTGTATGGCTTTGTTCTTGTCCCCTGCCTGATCACATTCTCTCCCCCCCCTTTTTTTAAACCTCTTCTTTCTTTTTTCACACAACTTCTTATCAATTCCTTTTATAAAATCTTTTATAATTTTCATCTTTACAGTCATATTCCATCCCTTCATTGTATTAACCCTTATTTTGTACATTTGTTTTTCTTTCTTTAAAATTTTGAGAGGCACTTTCTTCTAACAGACCAAAATATGCCCAAAATCTAGTGTGTGGCACTGATCTATGCACCAGCCTGGGCATATTTGATCATATTCTGCTTTTTTTGGTTTTGTTTTTATCTTTATCTTTATCTTTTTCTTTTTTTCTTTTTCTTCTTTCTTTCTTTCCCTTTCTTTACCCCAGTTTCTGGTCTTTTCTGATTTGTTTAGTATATGTTTTCTAGGCACGTTGTTACCCTGTTAGCATTTTGTTCTCTCATTCATCTATTCTCCTCTGGACAAAATGACAAGATGGAAAAAATCACCTCAACAAAAAGAACAAGAGGCAGTACCACTGCCAGGGACCTAATCAATATGGCCATTAGTAAGATGTCAGAGCTAGAGTTCAGAATGACAATTTTAAAGATACTAGCTGGGCTTGAAAAAAGCATGGACGTTATTAGAGAAACCCTTTCTGGGGAAATAAAAGAACTAAAATCTAACCAAGTCGAAATAAAAAAGGCTATTAATGAGGTGCAATCAAAAATGGAGGTTCTAACTGCTAGGATAAATGAGGCAGAAGAAAGAATTAGTGATATAGAAGACCAAATGATGGAAAATAAAGAAGCTGAGAAAAAGAGAGATAAACAAGTACTGGATCACGAGGGCAGAATTTGAGAGATAAGAGATACCATAAGATGAAACAACATTAGAATAATTGGGATCCCAGAAGAAGAAGAAAGAGAGAGAGGGGCAGAAGGTATATTGGAGCAAATTATAGCAGAGAACTTCCCTAATTTGGGGAAGGAAACAGGCATCAAAGTCCAGGAGGCACAGAGAACCCCTCTCAAAATCAATAAAAATACATCAACACTCTGACATCTAATAGGAAAACTTATGAGTCTCAGAGACAAAGAGAAAATCCTCAAAGCAGCTCAGGACAAGAGATCTGTAACCTACAATGGTAGAAACATTAGATTGGCAACAGACCTATGCACAGAGACCTGGCAGGCCAGAAAGGACTGGCATGAGATATTTAGAGCACTAAATGAGAAAAATATGCAGCCAAGAATACTATATCCACCTAGGCTGTCATTGAAAATAGAAAGAGAGATAAAAAGCTTCCAGGACAAATAAAAACTAAAGGAATTTGCAAGCACGAAACCAGCCCTACAAGAAATATTGAAAGGGGTCCTCTAAGCAAAGAGAGAGTCTAAAAGCAACATAGACCAGAAAGGAACACAGGCAAAATACAGTAACAGTTACCTTACAGGCAATACAATGGCACTAAATTCATATCTTTCAATAGTTACCCTAAATGTAAATGGGCTAAATGCCCCAATCAAAAGACACAGGGTATCAGATTGGATTAAAAAACAAGACCCATCGATATGCTGTCGGCAAGAGACTCATTTTAGACCCAAAGACACCCCCAGTGTCTTGAAAGTGAAGGGATGGAAAACCATTTCCCATGCTCATGGACACCAAAAGAAAGCTGGGGTGGCAATCCTTATATCAGAAAAATTAGATTTTAAACCAAAGACTGTAATAAGAGATGAGGAAGGACACTATATCCCACTTAAAGGGTCTATCCAACAAGAAGATCTAACAATTGTAAATATCTATGCCCCTAACATGGGAGCAGCCAATTATATAAGCCAATTAATAACAAAAGCAAAGAAACACATCAACAACAATACAATAATAGTGGGGTCCCCTCACTGAAATGGACAGATCATCTAAGCAAAAGAGCAACAAGGAAATAAAGACTTTTATTTTTTTTTTAAGATTTTATTTATTTATTTGACAGAGAGAGACACAGCGAGAGAGGGAACACAAGCAGGGGGAGTGGGAGGGAAAAGCAGGCTCCCCGCAGAGCAGGGAGCCCGATGTGGGACTCGATCCCAGGACTCTGGGATCATGACCTGAGCTGAAGGCAGTTGCTTAACTAACTGAGCCACCCAGGCGCCCGGAAATAAAGACTTTAAATGACACACTGGACCAAATGGACTTCATAGATATATTCAGAACATTCCATCCCAAAGCAACAGAATACACATTCTTCTCTAGTGCCCATGGATCACATCCTAGGTCACAAATCAGGTCTCAACTGGTACCAAAAGACTGGGATCATTCCCTGCATATCTTCAGACCACAGTGCTTTGAAACTAGAACTCAATCACAAGAGGAAAGTCGGAAAGAACTCAAATCCATGGAGGCTAAAGACCATCCTACTAAAGAATGAATGGGTCAACCAGGAAATTAAAGAAGAATTAAAAAAAATCATGGAAACAAATGAAAATGAAAACACAACTATTCAAAATCTTTGGGATACAGCAAAGGCAGTCCTAAGAGGAACGTATATAGCAATACAAGCCTTCCTCAAGAAAGAAGAAAGGTCTCAAGTACACAACCTAACCCTACACCTAAAGGAGCTGGAGAAAGAACAGCAAATAAAGCCTAAACCCAGCAGGAGAAGAGAAAAGATCAGAGCAGAAATCAATGAAATAGAAACCAAAAGAAGAGTAGAACAGATCAACGAAACTAGGAGCTGGTTCTTTGAAAGAATTAACAAGATTGATAAACCCCTGGCCAGACTTATCAAAAAGAAAAGAGAAATGACCCAAATCAACAAAATCATGAATGAAAGGGAGAGATCACAACCAACACCAAAGAAATACAAACAATCATAAGAACATATTATGAGCGACTATATGCCAGCAAATTAGATACTCTGGAAGATATAGATGCATTCTTAGAGATGTATCAGCTACCAAAACTGAACCAGGAAGAGATAGAAAACCTGAACAGGCCTATAACCACTAAGGAAATTGAAGCTCATCAAAAATCTCCCAACAAACAAAAGCCCAGGGCCAGATGGCTTCTCAGGAGAATTCTACCAAACATTTAAAGAAGAATTAATACCTATCCTTCTGAAATTGTTCCAAAAAATAGAAATGGAAGGAAAACTTCCAAACTCATTTTATGAGGCCACCATTACCTTGATCCCCAAACCAGACAAAGACCCCATCAAAAAGTAAAATTCCAGATCAACATCCTTGATGAACATGGATGCAAAAATTCTCACCAAAATACTAGCCAGTAGGAACCAACAGTACATTAAAGGATTATTCACCACGACCAAGTGGGATTTATTCCTGGGCTGCAAGGTTGGTTCAACATCTGCAAATCAATCAATGTGATACAATACATTTATAAAAGAAAGAACAAGAACCATATGATCCTCTCAATAGATGCAGAAAAAGCATTTGACAAAGTACAGCATCCTTTCTTGATCAAAACTCTTCAGAGTATAAGGATAGAGGGTATATACCTCAATATCATAAAAGCCATTTATGAAAAACCTAGAGTGAATATCATTCTCAATGGGGAAAAACAGAGCTTTCCCCCTAAGGTCAGGAACACGGCAGGGATGTCCACTATCACCACTGCTATTCAACATAGTATTAGAAGTCCTAGCCACAGCAATCAGACAACAACAACAACAAAAATAAAAGGCATCCAAATGGGCAAAAAAGAAGTCAAACTCTCACTCCTTGCAGATGATATGATACTTTATGTGGAAAACCCAAATGACTCCCCCCCAAAACTGCTAGAACTCATACAGGAATTCAGTAAAGTGGCAGGATATAAATTCAATGCACAGAAATCAGTGGCATTCCTATACACCAACAACAAGACAGAAGAAAGAGAAATTAAGGAGTCAATCCCATTTACAATTGCACCCAAAACCATAAGATACCTAGGAATAAATCTAACCAAAGAGGTAAAGAATCTGTACTCAGAAAACTATAAAATACTCAGGGAAGAAAGTGAAGAAGACACAAAGAAATGGAAAAACATTCCATGCTCATGGATTGGCAGGACAAATATTGTGAAGATGTCAATGCTACCTAGAGCAATCTACACATTCAATGCAATCCCCATCAAAAGACCATCCACTTTTTTCAAAGAAATGGAACAAATAATCCTAAAATTTGTATGGAACCAGAAAAGACCCCGAATAGCCGTAGGAATGTTGAAAAAGAAAAGCAAAGCTGGCGGCATCACAATTCCGGACTTCCAGCTCTATTACAAAGCTGTCATCATCAAGACAGTATGGTACTGGCACAAAAACAGACACATAGATCAATGGAACAGAATAGAGAGCCCAGAAATGGACCCTCAACCCTATGGTCAACTAATCGACAAAGCAGGAAAGAATGTCCAATGGAAAAAAGACAGTCTCTTCAACAAATGGTATTGGGAAAATTGGACAGCCACATGCAGAAGAATAAAATTTGACCATTTCCTTACAGCACACACACAAATAGACTCCAAATGGTTGAAAGACCTAAATGTGAGACAGGAGTCCATCAAAATCCTAGAGGAGAACACAGGCAGCAACCTCTTTGACCTTAGCTGCAGCAACTTCTTCCTAGAAACATTGCCAAAGGCAAGGGAAGCAAGGGCAAAAATGAACTAATGGGACCTCATCAAGATAAAAGCTTTCGCCCAGCAAAAGAAACAGTCTACAAAAGCAAAAGACAACTGACAGAATGGGAGAAGATATCTGTAAATGACATATCAGATAAAGGGCTAGTATCCAAAATTTATAAAGAACTTATGAAACTCAACATCCAAAGAACAAATGATCCAATCAAGAAATGGGCAGAAGACATGAACAGATATTTTTCCAAAGAAGACATCCAAATGGCCAGCAGACACAAGAAAAAGTGCTCAACATTGCTTGGCATCAGGGAAATCCAAATCAAAACCTCAATGCGATATCACCTCACACCAGTCAGAATGGCTCAAATTAACAAGTCAGGAAATGACAGATGTTGGCGGGGATGCGGAGAAAGGGGAACCCTCCTACACTGTTGGTGGGAATGCAAGCTGGTGCAGCCACTCTGGAAAACAGTATGGAGGTTCCTCAAAAAGTTGAAAATAGAGCTACCATATGATCCAGCAATTGCACTACTGGGTATTTACCCCAAAGATACAATGTAGTGATATGAAGGGGTACATGCACCCCAATGTGTATAGCAGCAATTTCCACAATAGCCAAACTGTGGAAAGAGCCAAGATGGCCATCGACAGATGAATGGATAAAGAAGTGGTATATATATACAATGGAATATTATGCATTCATCAAAAGGAATGAGATCTTGCCATTTGCAACAACGTGGATGGAACTGGAGAGTGTTGTGCTGAGTAAACTAAGTCAATCAGAGAAAGACATGTATCATATGACCTCACTGATACGAGGAATTTTTAATCTCAGGAAATAAACAGGTTTGCTGGAGTGGTGGGGGGTGGAAGGGATGGGGCGCCTGGGTGATAGACATTAGGGAGGGTATGTGCTATGGTGAGCACTGTGAATTGTGCAAGACTGTTGAATTACAGATCTGTACCTCTGAAACAAATAATACATTATATGTTAAAAGAAGAAGAAGAAGATAGCAGGAGGGGAAGAATGAAGGGGGGAAATCAGAGGGGGAGATGAACCATGAGACATCATGGACTCTGAAAAACAAACTGAGGGTTCTAGAGGGGAGGGGGTGGGAGGATGGGTTATCCTGGTGATGGGTATTAAAGAGGACATGGAGCACTGGGTATTATATGCAAATAATGAATCATGGAACACTACATCAAAAACTAATGATGTAATGTATGGTGATTAACATAACATAATAAAAAAAATCTATCAATGTGATGTACACTATTATAGCTCACTAATTAACATTGGGGAAGTACAGAGACCTGGTTATTTCTCACTGGTAGATGGTGGGCTGAAGTAAAAAGTGAAGATTGGGGTGGCCTGGAACAAGTGCAAGGTTCGGTGCAGAAATGGGTGATCATGAAAGCAGACTGAAGAAAAAATTGTGGAAAGAGAAAATATATGGAAGGAGAAAAACTTGAAGGCAGGTACTGAAGGCAAATCTTGTCCACTTCCAGGATTTGTGGACATTGGCTGTGCATGTGCATGATTGTTTTATGCTAATGTAAACTTTTTTATTGTTACTGTTTTTCCAATTGTCTGTATCCATTTTTTTTTTTTTTTTTTACTACTGGAATATGGCCTGCAGTGCAGTCTTTCATCCAGACCACTGCTAGTTCTTAATCTTAGATGGAGAATCACCATGTGGTCTTAAGATAGTTGCTAAGGGCTTTTATGCAACCAAAAGATCACAATAAAATGGGATGTTCTGCAGCAGCTCTGACACGGGCCACTCTTATAAAGATATCCTCCCCAAAATGCAGTAAATGGAAGTGCTTTCCTGTAAAGTAACCCAAAAAAATCTATGGTTGAATTATTAGGATTAATAATAGTTAAGCGGGTTGATGAATGTAGGATCAATACATAGTAATTCATTATATTCTTTTCAAAAATTTAAATTTAAATTCAATTCAATTAACATATACTGTATTATTACTTTTATTACTTTCAGAGGTATAATTTAGTGATTCATCAGTTGCATATAACACCCAGTGCTCATTACTTCAAGTGCTCTCCTTAATGTCCATCACCCAATTACTCATCCCCCACCACCCCCCTCCAGCAACCCTCAGTTTGTTTCCTATGGTTAAGCGTCTCTTGCCTCCCTCTCTGTTTTCATATTATTTTATTTTTCCTTTCCTTTTCCCATGATCATCAGTTTTGTTTCTTAAAATCTTCAAATACCATATGAAATCATATGGTATTTGTCTTTGTCTGACTGACTTATTTTATCTAGCATAATACCTTCTAGTTCCATCCGCTTCATTGCAAATGGCAAGATTTCATTCTTTTTGATGGCTAAGTACTATTCCGCTGTGTGTGTATTTATATGTGTGTGTGTATACATACATACACATATACATATGCATATCACATCTTTTTCCATTGATCTGTTTTTGGACATCTGGGCTCTTTCCATCTTTTGGCTATTGTGGATATAGCGGCTGTTCAGGTTTTCTATTTCTTCCTGTTTCAGTGTTGGTAGTTAATATGTTTCTAGGAATTTATTCATTTCTTCTAGATTGCCAAATTTGTTGGCATGTAATTGCTCATAATATTCCCTTATAATTGTTTGTATTTCTTCAGTGTTGGTTGTGATCTATCCTCTTTCATTCATGATTTTATTGGTTTGGGTCCTTACTTTTTTCTTTTTGATAAGTGTGGCTAAGGGCTTATCGATCTTATTCTTTCAAAGAACCAGCTTCTAGGTTCATTGTTCTATTCTACTGTTTTTTCGTTTTGTTTTTTTGTTTGTTTCTAGATCACTGATTTCTACTCTAATCTTTATTATTTCTCTTCTCCTGCTGGATTTAGGCTTTATTTGTTGTTGTTGTTTTTTTCCCCAACTCCTTTAGGTATAAGGTTAGGTTGTGTATTTGAGACTTTTGTTGTTTCTCAATGAAGGCCCTTGTTGCTATATACTTCCCTCTTTGGACTGCATTTGCTGCATCCCAAAGGTTTTGAACTGTCGTGTTTTCATTTTCATTTACTTCCATGTATTTAAAAAAAATTCTTCTTTAATTTCCTGGTTGATTATTCATTCTCTAGTAGGATGCCCCTTAACCTCCATGTATTTGTAGTCCTTCCAAATTTTTTCCTGTGGTTGACTTCAAGTTTTAAAAAACTGTGGTCTGAAAATATGCATGGTATGATCTTGATCTTTTTGTCCCACTTGAGACCTGATTTGTGACACAGTATGTGATCTGTTCTGGAGAATGTTCCATGTGCACTTGAGAAGAATATGTATTCTGTTGCTTTAGGATAAAATGCTCTGAATATATCTGTTAAGTCCATCTGGTCCAGTATGTCATTCAAAGCCCTTTTTTTCTTGTTGATCTTCCTGCTTAGGTGATCGTCCATTGCTGTGAGTGGGGTGTTAAAATCCCCTACTATTATTGTAGTATTATTAATGAGTTTCTTTAGTTTTGTTATTAATTGGTTTATATATTTGGCTGCTCCCAAGGTGGGGGTGTAAATACTTACAATTGTTAGATCTTCTTGCTGGATAGACCCTTTCATTATGAGATAGTGTCCTTCTTCTTCTCTTATTACAGTCTTTGGTTTAAAATCTAGTTTGTCTGATATAAGGCTGGCTACTCCAGCTTTCTTTTGTTGTCCATTGGCATGATAAATGGTTCTCCACCCCCTCACTTTCAATCTGGAGCTGTCTTTGTGTCTAAAATGAGTCTCCCATAAATAGCATATTGATGGGTCTTGTTTTCTTAATCCATTCTGATACCCTATGTGTTTTGACTGGAGCATTTAGTCCATTTTCATTCAGAGTAATTCTTGAAAGATATGAAGTTAGTGTCATTGTATTGCCTCTTAAGTCACTGTTTCTGTAGATTGTCTCTGTTCCCTTCTGGTGTTTGTTACTTTTGGGGTCTCTCTTTGTTCAAAGGATCCCCTTTAATATTTCTTGCAGGGCTGGTTTAGTGCTCACAGATTCATTGTTTTTGTTTGTCCTGGAAACTCTTTATCTCTCCTTCTATTCTGAATGACAGCCTTGCCAGATAAAGTATTCTTGGCTGCAAATATATATATATATTTTTTTCATTTAGCACACTGAAAATACCATGCCAGTCCTTACTGGCTTGCCAGGTCTGTGTGGACAGGTCTGCTACCAGCCTTATGTTTCTACCCTTGTAGGTTAAGGACCTCTTGTCCCGAGCTGCTTTTAGGATTTTCTCTTTATCTTTGAAATTTGCAAACTTCACTATTATATGTTGAAATGTTGACTTATTTTTATTGATTTTGAGGGGGTTCTCTGTGGCCTCTGGACTTGAATGCCTATTTGCTTCCCCTGATTATGGAAGTTCTCAGCTATAATTTGTTTAAATAAACCTTCCGCTCCTCTCTCCCTCTCCTCATCTTCTGGGACCCCTATTATCTGGATATCATTTCACTTTATGGAATCACTGAGTTCTTGAAGTCTCCCTTTGTGATCTAGAAGTTTTCTTTCTCTCTTCTTTTCCGCTTCCTTATTTTCCATATTTTATCTTCTATATCACTCACTCTTCTGCCTCATTCATCCTCATTTTTATAGCCTCCATTTTGACTGCATCTCAGTAATAGAGCATTTTTCATTTCAGCCTGATTAGATTTTAGTTCTTTAATTTCTACAGTAAGGGATTCTCTAATGTCTTCTGTGCTTTTTTCAAGCCCAGCTAGCATCTTTAAAATCATTGTTTTAAATTCTACTTCAGACATCTTACATATAGCTGTACTGATTATATCCCTGGCAGTGAGTACTACCTCCTGTTTTTTCTTTTGGGGTGAATTTCTCCATCTTTCATTTTGTTCAGAAAAGAATAGAAGAAAGAAAGAGAAAATACAACAATAACTACAATGACAACAGAAAAAAAACCCCACAGCAAACCAGAAAACAAAAACAAAAACAAAACAAAACAAAAACAAACAAGAAAGAAAACAAAACAAAACAAAAAACTAGAAGCTCGGTTTAAAAGAAACTGGATCCCAAAACAAGAAAGAAAAGCTTATATATATATAAAGATAAAATGAAATAAAAAATACAATGAAAAGATACAAAAAATAAAAAATATATAATGCAGGGCGCCTGGGTGGCTCAGTTGGTTAAGCGACTGCCTTCGGCTCAGGTCATGATCCCGGAGTCCCTGGATCGAGTCCCACATCAGGCTCCCTGCTCGGCGGGGAGTCTGTTTCGTCCTCTGACCCTATCCCCTCTCATGTGTTCTCTCTCTCTCATTCTCTCTCTGTCAAATAAATAAATAAAATCTTAAAAACAAAATATATAATGCATATGTAAAAATTAAAAAAGAATAAAAAAAGTTGAAAAAATAAGAAAACAGCTGAAAAAATAGAACTGAAGAACTAAAGAGTAAAAAGAACAATGAATGCAATATACTGTTTTCCCCAAGAGCTGAAGGTTTGTAACCCTCTATGATCCATAAACTTGGTGTGAGCCAGTTGTTTGTGCTGTTCTTCTGGGGGAGGGGCCTGTTGCACTGATTGTCCGGTGCACGAGCCCTAATGTAAGGGCACCTCCCTTGCCAGGAGGCTGGGCTCAGTGTAAGAGGCTCTAGATTCCACTATGTGGCGCTGTTTTGCTCCTTGAAGGCTTTCAGCTCTGATAGGCGGGTGGGATGAATATGGCAACACCAGCTCTCTAGCCCCTGAGCTGAAATTTTGCACCCCCACTCTTCAGTGAACCCTCACAGAAAAGCATTCAATCACTCTTGTCGCCCTGGTTTCTGTCTGAACTCTGTGTTCAACAGGCCTGTGACTGAGCATTTTTATCTCAGGCACACGACTGAGTTTCAAAACTACCAAAATTTTATGGACTGCTGTGGTGCAGACCTGCATTATTCCTCACCAAGCTTCTGCCTTTTGCTGGACGGACCCCTGCCAGGAAAGTGGTCACACAACCGTGTAGCAGTTCACAGTTTATAGCAACACAGAGCAGAGAGCCAGCACCTAGGCTCATTGTTTTCAGGTGGCTTCCCTGCTCCTATGCCTGGGAACTCTGCCTCACTCAGGCACCCCTGTTCTTCTTGTGACCCCAGGGATCTTGAGACCACGCTGTACTACCTGGGATTCTACCCCATTTCCCCACCTGAGCACCTTTAAGCCAGGGACATCCCCCACTGAGCAGACTTCTAAAAGTTTCAGGTTTGCACTCCGATGCTTATAATCTTTGTGGTAGCCTTCTTAAATAGGCTTCGTCCCCTCTGCTGTATCCTCAGATATATCACCCCAGGTTGAAGTCTCCCGACCTTCTACCCTCCAAAAAGTGGTCACTTGTCTACTTGTAGAATTGCAATATTTCTTTTCTCAGATCCCTGATTGATTTCACAGCTGTTCAGAATGATTTGACAACTATCTAGCTGTATTTGAGGGACGAGACAAACTTAGGGTCCCCTACTCCTCTGACATCTTAACTCCACACCCCACATAAGTCATTATATCCTTATACTTGACAATGTCAGCTGGAAGCTCCTCACATCAAGTGAAGTCCCTTTCCCCACCCTTTGAATCTGGGCTGGCCTCCTGATTTGCTTTGACCAGTAGAGTATGGCTCCAAGTGTGTGTGTTTTATTACTCTCACTTACCTGCCCCTGTGTGAAAACACACCTGGGCTAACAAGCTGGGTGATGAGAGACATGTGATCTAGTTGGTCACCCCCTTTGCCCCAGCCAGCAGCCAATATGTGAGCAAGCCCAGTCTAGCCAGAAAAATGCAGCTGAGTGCAGCCTAAATAGCTAAACCACAGATTTGGAGAATTAAATAAGTGCTTGTTGCCTTAGTCTAACTTTGGGGATAGTTTGTTATGAAGTGATAGCTTACTGATGAAATAGACAAGATAATTTTAAAGAAAAAGAGCAAAATGGAAGGACTCATTCTATCAGATATTAAGATTTGTCATTGGGCTTTAGTAATTAAGACACTATAAAGAGATACAGACAAATTTGTGGGTAAGACTACAATATTCAGAAAGAGATGTATACAAAAAAGAGAACTTGATATATAAAATAGGGGGATTACAAATAAAGTGTGGTACTGGAACAATCAGTTATTAAAATGAAAACTTTAAATTCCTTCTCTATATTATCCTTAAAAAGTCAGTTTATAATTTTTAAAAGAAAATAATGGTGAGCATCCTTATGACTTCAGAGGAGGGTTGTATTTTAAAGACACATAAATCAAACTGTAAAAGAAAAGTCTGGTACATTTTATTAAAGGAAAAATGAAAACTTTTGTGCATCACAAGGTGAAATGAAAAGTCAAAGACTGGGAGAAAATATTTGCAATGCATAATCCAAACAGATTTTTGATCCAAAAAGTACAGAGAATTAGACTAACAACCTAATAGAAAATTGGATAAAGTGTATAAGAGAACCCAAACGTTCACTAAGCACATAAACCTTTACTCAAAGTCAACATTATGCAGGAAACAATGGGCAAGTTGAGAGAAAACGTTTGATTCTGGGGTTACATTCCACCCAGGAGAACTGTCTCACAGCGTGTGTGAAGCTGCTTCCCAAAGCAGAGTAAAACAGAAGTGAGTATGACTGGGAACATGTTAAGCTATTTCTAATAAAATCCACTGATATTTATGGAGAGCCCACTGTGTACAATGTAGCTTGAGCAGTGGGTTGGCTATGTCAGCCTCAGAAGAGCTAAGAGGGGCCACCTTGGGAAATGGAGATAAGGGAAAACAGAGGAGGAAGGAGCTTTTTGTTCCCCTTCCTGCTGCAAACTCAACCATTTCAACTTTTATCTCTTTTATATATTGAGCTTTTACATCAGCTTTTGTTGGAAGACAGTGTTCTAGTATGGAAAAAGGCTGTCATAGAGGCACATGGGCACCTGCAGTCTCTGTGGGCTGGGAGCTTGGACCAAGGCAGGGGCTGCGAGGCCCTACATTCTGTATGAAGATGGGCAGCCCCCTCTCCCAAGTGTTTGAGGGCATCTCCCTGCAGAGGTGGGAAGGGCGCCTGGATTTGGAACTGGGGCACTCCACCACCTCGATGTGCACAGTCCACCAGGCCTAGGACATGAGCATCTGAGCAGCATCCTGAGCAGTAGAGCCAACACCCGCCACATTGGCCAACACCTATAGGCACAGCTTCCCTAGCCCAGAAGCCTACAGGAAATGCCCATCAAGAGAAGTCCGCAAGCCCTCTGGCAATGTCCTCTGAGAGCCCATTGCACAAGGCAGTTTCATATCCAATATTCCTTATAATCAAGAATTTGGCAAGATTGCCAAGGTTTGCATCCTGGCTCCTCACTCGTTAGCTGCATGATCATGGTAGTGAGCTACAGTTTCTTCATCTGTGGAATACAATAGTAGTAGTGGTGCCCATCTGAAAGTATTGCTGTGGAAATTCAATGAAATCATACATGTACAACACTTAGAACTGTGCCTGGCATTAAGTAGGCACATGATACATTGTAGTGATCATAATAATAAAATATATCCAACTTGCTCATGTATGTCCAAACATGCCTGGAGACCCTTTGTAGCAAAAGTGCCAAGAGTCTACTTTTTTCATGAAGGATCTAAAAACCACTCATTCATCCATTCATTCATTCATTCATTCATCCATCTATTGAACAAATGTCTATTGAGTGCTTCCCATGTACCAGAGATTGTTCTAGACTCTGGGAAATGGTAGTGAGAAAAACACATGAAGATTCTGTCCTCATGGAGCTTCCATTCCAGCCAGGGTATGTGGGGGACTGATTCAAAGTAAACAAACAGATATATGTTATAGTACATATGTGTATGTATAGTGTGTTAAGTGGTGGTGTGGAGAAAAAGCAGAATAAATGAGCTTCTCTGGGGTGGTCTCATTTTAGGGTAAGCCACCACAGAAGCCCTCAACACAGACTAGAGTTTGAAGAGAACAAGCCTTTCAGTCCAGGCTTCACTGTGCCTGTAGTTTTTAGAATTTGAAAAATGTGACCTGTAGCAATTTCGGTGTTGTCATTCTAGTGTCTGATGAAGCTCTTAGCACTCCCAGACGAGAATTCAGATCTCAGGACCCCGCCAGGACCCCGCCAACAAGCAGTTCCTTCCCATGGAGAGGAACGGCTGTGAGACGGCCTGTGCCAAGGTCTGTGGTAGGCTTACATGTGAATAGCCATCCTGGACATAAACATTTTTTGGTTGTGAAGAAACAACTGTTTTTCTTTTTAAAAACACACTCAACAGTTGCTGTGGGAAGAATTCAATGTTAACACCAAGTTGTATATTTTTCTTGAGAATGTTGTAGATGTTTGATTTTTATCACGTGAGACAAGACTTCTGATCAGCAGGTGTGCATTTGCCTGCAGGTGACGCACACGGGAGTTTTGCCTCATCTTTGGTCTTACTCATTACTTTTTTTTTCTGGTTCCACAATGGAGAATGGATACGAACTGGGTAGTCTACCTCTAGCTGACAGGAAAAGATCTTGTGGCCACAGGATGTTCATTTTCCTTTAAATATGTGTCAGGGAAGTGGCAGCATTATCAAGCAGCATCAGAATAAGATTGGTGTTGGAGTTTTACATTGCTTTTGGCAGAGGGAAAAACACATGGAATTGGGAATGAGCATTAGCTGTGTGATTTGGGAGCATCACAACCTTTCCATGTTTCAGTTTCCCCTTCTATAAAATGTAACCTTTTTGACTACATTTTTGTGTCTGAAAGTCTTCAGTTTGGGTGACCGTTTCATCCCATGAAACCCAGAAGCCTGGTTTTTATGCTTCAAGCCACAGTTATGTAGCCCAGTTGAAAGCTGTGTATGTGGAGAAGGGCTGGTGAAGGTGGTAGAGCCTGATCCAGCTAAGGTCTGGGTTGGTAGTGATGAAGTGAAATCACATCTGAGGAAGAGGAATTCTCAAATTTTGTTGAAACTAAGATGATGTTTTTGGAGAAAGAGTCAAATAATGTGATGTCTGTGTAAACAAAGACTGTGAATTAACCTAGCTCTGGCCAGGGGTCCCAGTGGGGTCTCCTGGTGGAAGTTGTGTTTCTCTGTGGAAGAGGTGCCTTTCTTTCTGCGAGTGGCCGAGTCACATTTATGTGCCTTCAAAGATGTTTGTCTGGCGGACTTTCCTTCATTCTACCCTAACTTCTACCACTTAGAAACTGCTGTGTTCCAGTAGTTTTACCTAATTTATTTCAAATGATCACAGGTGATTTGTCTGGAGCCAATAAGAAATTTAAACAAATTCCCTAACATAATACAACAAAACCAAAACAATCATTTCCACCTTGAAGTGTAAGGGGTTGAGAGCAGTAGAAAGAGAGACTTTTTAAAAAAAAAGATTTTATTTATTTATTTGAGAGAAAGAGAGAGAACACGAGCAGGAGGAGGGGGAGAGGGTGAGGGAGAGGGAGAAGCAGACTCCCTGCTGAGCAGGGAGCCTGATATGGGGCTGGATCCCAGGACCCCAGGATCATGACCTGAGCAGAAGGCAGATGCTTAACTGACTGAGCCACCCAGGTGCCCCGGAAAAGGGAAATCTTTACATGCTGGAGTCAGTTGGCTCCTTTTTCCATGAGAAGCACCCCTGGCAGGCAGTGTATCCCAGGCCAATCCACAGGAAGATGGCAGCAAAGACGGGAAAGTCTGGGGGCTCATTAGTGGCTCTTTATGACACACATTCAGGGAGATGGAGCCACACATATGACTGAATTTATATTGTATCTTGTTAGCATTAGTTTGTGAGAGAACATATATACCACATACCACACACAGAGGTAGAGAAACGATTTGGTGGCCATTTAAAAACATTTTGTGAAGAAAATGGATTGATTTTCAGCTTGAGGTAGTTTATTGACCTTTATAAACTCATTAAATGCCAGCATGGGAGAGTCTGTATCCTTTTCTGTTTGCTAAATGGCCTTTGGCTCTCTGCTGTGTATCTTAGGGTTAAACCTGGATGGTCTTTGCCAGAGATGGCATGCGGCCTTGTGTGTGGGAGCCTGAAAGAGAGCCCTCTGCCTGCCTAGCTCATACCCTGCTCAGCAGTTACTGCTGGAGCAGGGTCCAGGAGCCCTCGGTGAGCAGCCTTCAAGCTGTGGGTGACCAGGCAAGCACCTACACTGAAGGGATACCTTTCCAGGCTAATGGGTGGGGCTGCAAAGACATGGTGCAAAAGTGATGCAAACACATCTGAGTGCTGCCTGAGCCTGGACATCCAGTACATGGCTTAGATGTGTAATCACTGAAATGGATAAAAATGTCTTAAATCCTTGGAGATCAACCCATAGGGAAACTATTTCTCACCTTTGGTATTAGTCTGGGCTTGTATATTGACCAGGCTAGAGGCCCCAGAGGCTCTACTAGTTTGTCTACAAATGAAGGTAACTTTTTGAAAGTTACCTTGTATAAAATCCTCATTTCCTAAATGATGGACACTGGGTGCCAACCTTAGATCCACCTTGTTGTCACTGGCAAAGAATATGGCTTCTGTTTAACCTACCCAAGCAATTGTTCACACTGATCACATCCAAAAGGGAAGACTTGAAACAGGGCGAGGTGGGCCATTTCTTCTCATTTAGTTACTTAGGGTTTTCTGAGTCAACAAAGCCAGCTGCCTAATTGGTTCACCTGGATTTCCAGATGATTTGTCCTCCTTTGGCTTCTGCTCATGCACCAGGCTCATTCCTGAAGTCTTAGTGTTGGGTGGAGGTGGGCAGTGGGGACAGCATCCTCCTCTTCTCTCAGTTGCAAGCTGGGCTAGAACATTTATAGTTTTAATGATCAATCACTTGGAAAATTTTTTTCCCAGACGGTTATATTTCTGGTCTTTGTGATTTGTAGATGACACCTTCTTAAGTTTTGATACCCTCCCCCCCCTTTTTTAACCGGTGTACCTTCCAATCCAGTGAGCTAGTCGTTTGACTCATTGTCAAAGTCCAGGAGACTGGAGGAACTAGTCTCCTCAACACCATGCCCAAGCACAGGTGGCAGCAGAGATCAGGTTAAACCATTTTCATTTCTTTGCTGCTTCTGGGAAATGTACTTGTTTAACTTTTACAAAGTCACCTTTGCGAAACAGAGAGGCTCATTCTGTGAACAGGAGACCTGTACTAGGGAAGGTGCCATCAAAGTACTGTAGCAATTGGCTTCAGACTCAGCCTCCTTGGGAGCCTCTTTGGGTGGTGAGTCTTCTGAGCACTCTGCATCTATCGATAGGGTCACCATTGCACCAGGGAACATCTCAGTGATTCAGCTGGCAGCAACCAGCCCAGAGAGAGGCAGCTGCTGTGGTGAGGGCCAGGGCCAGAGGAGGTGGGTCAGGGACAGTCTGGAGCTAGAGGAAGCCAGGCACCACGGCACTGGGGTGGTGAGTTAGGCAGACAGAGAGGCAGTAAGACAGTGGTGGCCATAAGCTGGCAGTGGTGACACCCTGACCTTGCTTAGGTAGAGGCTGTTTGTCTACACTGGCCTTCTTAGTCACCCAGAAGACACAGACAACACTGTCCTCTCACATGCCCTGGGGGCTGCATGTGTAGAGGTCAGGGGTGTGGATTTGAACCCTGGCTCTAATACAGAGGAACACATAACTTTGGGCAAGTGACTTTAGTGCCATGAGTTTCCGTTTCATCTCCTGTAAAGCAGAGATAACAGGGATGTTGTGAGGAGGAAAGGAGAAAACGACTGAAGCCCTGAGCCCATGGCAGCAATGTCTACCAAACAGTGTAAGCGATCATTGTTACCTTGCTCGATGTGGGAGTCAGCACTCTGCAGCTGACTTAAGGGTCAACCAATAGCAAGGAAAGGAATCATGGGACCATTTGTTTTACAGAGTATTAAAAACTGTTGAGCAAGCAAAGCAGTCTATAATTTCTATTATGTAGATAATTGCTCATATCTGCAAAAGCACCATAGTTAATAGGGCTCATAATTAATAGGGTTCACTTTGACCACCCATAGGCTAGGAAGCAGCAACTGTTTGGAATGAGAGAAAAACAGTGGTCTGCTGATGTGCATCTTCAAGGGTTGTGGCAACATGAGCTCCAAGCATCTGATGAGTGGAGATGAGTCATTGAGAGCACATCTGGGGAACTTGGGCTTCTAGATGTTGGGCTTCTATGCATGGTCTCTTATTTCACCACAGCTGCCTCCTTACCTCCCTGCCTTTGATGCTTTTCTCTCACTATGAAAAGGGAGTGGTCATTCTCTTATTCTCTTGAACCAGTGCTGACCTATAGCCATTTTGATGACTTTTGAAGGAAAGTTATGTCCAGACCCTGGCCTGTAAGGCTGACAGTTTTTCCTTTCTTTTTCTCAAAACACTCTGTTGGGGGGAGGGTGGCAGCCATGGAAGCTAAGATAACACACTCTGAGGAAGCCAAAGCTAGCCATGTAGAGAGGCCACGTGGAGGGCATCCTGCTGCCAGGCTCCAGCTATTCCAGAGGTCCCAACTCAGGCACTGGACACACTGTGAGGGAACTGTCTGGAACATGCCTGCTCCCACAGACAACAGGAAACAAACAAAACCCATCCACAGGGCTCAGGTCAGGCTGTCCTGCCGGCTCTAGCCAACTGGGTCATGCCTCTAAGGCTCCCCAAAGAGGCCAGCCAACCCAGGTGTCCCACCCAACTTCCACACTTACAGAACCTCAAGCATGGTGAAATGGCTGCTATTTCATGCCACCAGGGTGTGGAGCAAAGACAGCTGGACAACCATGTTCGTGCTTCCTGCCCTGCTAGTCTTGCCCTTGCGTGTGTGAGAAGCATCTCCAGTGTTGTGGCCTCACAAGGTAGCATGATGGTGGGTAAGCCAGCAGTGCCAGGATATTTCTGTGGGAGCTCATGAGTAAGTGGTGAGATCAGTGGGTGGTTGTGCTAGGATAAGTCAGTCTCTGTCAGCTGTGCACGTCTCCCCACCCCCTTCTGAATATTCCAACACACACAGAGCAGTCTTGAAAGGGTCCAACTTTCATCTTCGGTCTTTCTGATCTCCTTTCTCCTGGTCACCCATGTTGGTTGCAGGGGGCAGACTCCTCGCCTGACCTAACCCAAGGTATTAATGGCCACAGGAAATGACCAATCCCAAGACCAAGACCTGGAGCAGTCAGGGCAACCAGGAGCCATCAGGGCAATCAGGAGCCATACATTTGAACTTAACCATCTTCTGAACAACTCTTAATTCATGATTTTTCTTTTATTCATTGGTTGTATACTTAACCTGCTTTTGTGAGGGGAAATATGGATAACATATACTTAGGATAAATAATTTAAGTATCACTTGCTGACAAATGCATGTACATATACACAATGCACACTTACACATTCACATGTGTGCAAAGTTTCCCTGTGTGCATGTGCACACACACAGTCATGAGGGCATCATGTACTTCAGTTTGGAATTAAAGGACTAGCCACATCCCTTTGCTGCAGGGCCTGTTAGCAGATGTGGTGGTCCTACAGCCTTCCGAGCCTGCCTCAGTATGGTCTGCCTCAAACACCCCACCATCACTATTTGGAGCATCTGCACTGAAAAGTCTGTTTGCTTATATGTGCCAAAGCACACAGTCTTTGTGGCAAGTGAGATGGGTGTGCCTTAAGGACTTGGGGAGTTAAGTCAGTTGGTTTTCATATTTGACTCCACCTGGATATTTAGGAACAACCTTTCTGAGCAATCTTCACTGGTAACTGGCTTACTGGAGAAGGATATTCACAAGGAGAAAGACCACATTAGAGAGATTGCTATAGAAAGAGACCAATGCTGAATGCAGATTGTGAAATTTTAACTTGAACACTTGATTTCAGGTTGAACACTTGACCCATATAAATGATTTCTAGAGCTTAAATAGATTTCAGGGTTTGGCTAATGATGTATTAAAACAGGAAAAATTTTTTCAATCAGTTTGAATTGCATTTGATTAAATGAACAATCATGCTGGAATAGCATCCATTTTATTTTTCTTTTGTTTTCTCAAGATGTCCAAAGAGAGGCAGGCTGGGGTTGGTATTGATGCTGAGTCCTTTACTCCTTTGGGTTTCCTGTTCCACCCTCATCAGTTTGTGGTTTTTTTCCTTCCAAAGATGCTGGGACCATATTCAGACATCACTTCTGCACTTTAGTCAGGAAGAAAAAGCAAGAGCAAAGGATAAAAGGTATCTACCAGTTGAGTCTTCCCTTTTATTAAGAAAACAATGATTTTCTTAGAGGTGCCACTGAGTAGATTTCAATTTCATCTCATTGACCAGGTGATGGCAGTCCCAGTTACAAAATTCATTTCTGTTAGTAGGGAAGGAGAGAAAGGAAATTGTGACAGATTCCAGAGGGACGCATGCCACATTTCGTTTTAATAAGGAAGCTAATTTAGGAAGTGGCTATCTATATCATTTTATATATCAATGATATAAAATTATATTTATATAATTATACAAGCATATCAATTATATGTATATATTAGATGTATTGAGGATCTTCTATTAAGTGCTAGTGACTGGAAATCTTTCCCAGACCTCAGTGGGCCAGACTGGGGACTTGCAGGAATGGAGGAATGGCAGAACATGTGAAGTGGGGGGCTGGGCTTTCACAATGAGCAAACAGTGTTTGCAGAGACATACATGAGGTATATTCCTGGTCTACAGAGAAACGGAAGTGGGTAATGACTATTTGAAGCTGGTGCATTATTCATGAGGCTCTAAAAAAATACAAAATATAGCTATAAAGTAATTAGTTTTCTTCCTTCACATAGAGATAAAGATGATTTAATTTAAAAACAATCACCTGGCATGGCCTTATAACTTGTCAGGTGATATTGGGTTGATTTCTCTGTTTCATGGCTATAAAGACTGAGGTTTGGGAAGTTTGTCGTTTTTGGTCACAAAGCAACCAGATCGGATTTTGAACTTAGGTCTTTGGACTCTTAAATTCATGCCCCTCCTCCACCACAGCTGTCTCTTATTTTAACTTAATCTCTTCTTGTCCTTGAACTTTGTTTAATCCTTCAGGATGGAGAACCTGAAGCAGTTTCTTCTATCAGGTGAGAGAAAACTGCAGAAAGAAGGGCATTTCTTAACTTCTCACAGTTCTTCCAGAGGAGAAGTCATGAGGACAAGGTAGACCCTTCCCTGTGTAGCTGTAACTCATCATTCTTGCTTGGTGTGGTGCAGCTCTCCTGGGAGCACCTCCTCCTCTGGGCCTCGGGGTATTCTCCACCAGGCCATGTGGTGGGCCATGAGCCTTGCCCTGACCACCCAAGTTGCTGTCACTCACTGCCTTTGTCTCTACATGCTTCATTCCTTTGGAAAAAGTATTCGTTGTTTTAAAAATGATACCTGTTTATTATAAAAATTATATATTTTCTGTATTACATATTTTATACCTATCTAGAGAGAAATTCAAATAAGTAATCAAAGTTAGATAAAATCTCATTGTTTAGAAATAATCACTGTTCACTTATTGGTTTATCACTATTCTAGAATCTTCCTGTGTATATATACAAATGAGAAAATATATGTAGATAGGTATTTATCATTTTACATAAATAGGACTATATTTTATATGTGGTCTTCTTACCCAATTTTTCAAACAACAATATGTCATGAACTTCTATCCATGCCAGTAAAATAATTTGTGTCATTTTTTAATAGTTGGAAGAATTCCTTTGTGTACATGTTCCATAATTTATTTAAGCAGTTTCTTGTTAATGGACATGTATTGTCTCTTATTAAAAGAAAAGAAAAACTAAGTGGGCCAGGTCCATGACCTCGGCCATGCCCAGCCCAATGGGTGGTGGGCCACATTCCAGGGGTCTCCATATGGAAGGTGCTGACACAGAGCGTGGAATGCTGAGCCTTTTCTTATCTTGCAAGTGTTTTGTGCAATGCTTCAGGCTGCAGCTGAGACTGGTAAGAGCAGGGTGGAGAGAACCGAAGGACCCAGACATCTGGAACCCATTTCTGTGGGGTCCTCAAGGCAGGTTTATCTCTTGCTCATGTTCAGAAACCCACAAAGGGATAATTAACTGCCCCTTGGGCAATCCTTCTCTGCCTGGGACACTCTCTTTGTGGAAATACCAAATATCTGCACAGTAGGGCTAGTGCAGGAAGAAGTCCAAAGCCCTAATGACCCTTCCTTGACATTTATTGAGTCCCCGCAGTGTTCAGGTGCGGCATTGCCCATCCTAGCTCCTTTGAGGTCACATCTGAGTGAATAAGGCACAAGAAGTTTGGCAAGACCACTGCTAACCAGCACAGCCTGGTTTCCTCTCCTGATGAGCCAAGCTGCCTATTGTTCAGAACCAGTTTTCCTTATACTAGATCCTGGCTCACTTGGGAGTGGATCCCACCAGATCCTGGTTTGTCTTGTAGCTGGTCTTGTATCCCGGAGGCATGGATCCACCTTGCTTGCTCATAAACTGGGGCAGCAAATTGTGGTTCATGAGGGAAGGAGGGCAGAGCAGCTGTTACCAGTAACGGTAAGGACAGGATTGCCGAGACAAACATTTTCATGGTGATGCATGGGAACACTAAATCCAAACCACATTGTTTAGCTTTCAGTCCAGTAAAGGGGAATGCCACATCCCCTAAAGTAAATGGAAGAGATCATAGTTTAGAAAATATGACAGAGTTGAAAACTTAAAGCTGTATCACACAGTAACATCCTTCAGAAGAAAACAATTGATACAAGGGAGTGTATATATATTTCCATGTCAGTTTATTAGTTTGGAGTCGTCCCTAGTCCAAAAATGGAACTCGGTGGCCGTGAGTCAGAAGTGCCTCAGGCAGGCAGTTAAAAGGAGGCGGGAACACTTTAACAGTCACTGTTGGGAAAGGGACACATGTTCACAGACTTGAGGAATGCATCAGACCATGAGAACCCGTTTTCATGTGTCTGCTTCCGTTCAATGTTTGTTTCAGACTGACATCAAATGCCGTACATGGAGCTGTGCGACCCTGATATTTACATGCTCTGGTTCCCTGTTTTTCTTGTGGATTGAAAAGTCACTAGGAGTCTGTAAACACTGTGCAATGGAGTTTGATTTCACAGAGGCCAGAGCAGGCTTTGGGGGAAGGGCAGTGGTCATCTGATGCTCAGGAAGAAAGGGGTGGAGGTGCTGCTTTCTCTAGCAGCCAAGCACAAAGCTAATGAACGAATCTCGAATCTCGGGCTCAGGCCCTCCTTGCATGGGCTTGATGGGAGATGCTGGGAGCTGTGATCCAGGCAGGGAGAGGAAGCCAGGTTGCTGTCAGCGAGTATTTCTATGTAAGCATTTCTGGTAAAGGGCTTTCAGAAGAAAGGCTTTGAATCCTTAAAGCTCACTTGAGTTGTTGTGATTTTGTCTTTCATTATGGTAAAATTTCATATTTGCAGTTGTGTATTCTTTTTCTTAAAGAAGGGCCTCAACCTGCGTAAAATTCTGATCCCACAGAACCTGGCACTATGATTTTTGGCTGTGTCACCCTTGAAATGAGTGTATTCAGGTGAGATGGTCCCAGACAGCCCTTGTCCTCCTGCACAGCTCTGCCACCCGCTTCCTGGCAGAGCATGTTCTCCAACAAGGTGTCCGCACATAGTAGGTAGCAGCCAAGGTGGACTCCCAGAACCCTTTTCCTAAGCCTTGCAAAGTGATGAAGCATTTGCTTAGGAAAAGAAAGCAGGAGATGAAGATGTGGACCTCGCACTCAGGCTGCAGGGAGCACGACAGTAGTGGGTGTCAGAGGACACCTGGACTTCTCAGTTGGGACCAGCCATGGCACCTGCTGATGAGGGAAGCCTGACGATGGGCAAAGGGAAGTGAGTGCTTACCAGTCGGAATCTGAAAAATCTGAGATAGCATCTAGTTCAGTCTCTCATTTGACAGATCAGAAAACAGATCTGGAGAGATCCACAACTGGCCCTAGGCAGAGGTGGCTGTGAGCATGACCGTGACTTTGGGAAATGGCTGGGGTGTGGCAGTAGGGCCCCAGGCTGGGCAATGCTGGTCGACATGACCTTTTCCTTCAAAGACAGAGTGTGTATGAAAGCTAGCAACATGAAGCTTGTTACGGATTTAAGAATTTTATCTGACATCCAGAGGATGGAATAACTTTTTCCACTATGACTGTGGAAATTCCAAGGGGTACAGGCACGTGCTGAGGCAGAGCTGGCTGCCGAGTGCATCATCAGATGGCAAGTGGATGCTCTGAGGTGTGGCTGCCTGCAGTTTTTGCCTGTTTCTGCCATCTGAGCACCCAGAAGGCTCGAGTATTAACTCTTGTCTTGCCTTCCTCTGCATCGGGCACTGGCCACTGGCAGGTGCAGATGGGAAACTCGAGAGCAAGGACTCAGTGCTGCCAGTGTCTGGCCTGGAAAGCCACTCTGCAGGACCCTTACAAACAGACCAGGATCTGGCTGCTCAAGTGGCTCATGCTTTTTCCACTTTAGCCCTCAGTAAGTTAAAAAACCCTGCAGCCTGCCTCTCTACTGGGGCCAAACAGCAGGCAACACAAGCTCTCCCAGAAAGAGGACATGTAGGCTTTTGTTTTATTTCAATATCCTTGGTCTCTGTTCAGAGTTTTAGCAAACTAGGAAACACTGGCAGGGAAGCAGTGTCTCTGCTCTGTGAAATCCTCCCTTTGGACCAGCGCCTCCAGGCCCTTAAGCTCACTGAGAACCTGCCCCACAGGGTGTGCATCCTAGCTCCTTAGGCCTCACCTGAAGAGACACTGTTCCACGCTTTGACTTGCATGAGGAACAAGAAGTCATCCTAGATGTGACCCGGAAGATCACCCCGTGTTGTGTCTCAGGGTGGTGCTCATGGCTGAGTGCTTGTCTGAGGATGTGTCCTATAAGGACTGGTGTCATCCTCATACACCTGTGACCCATCACGGAGCTCATGCAGGGGCATTTACCTGGGCCCTTCCAGGCCTGGCACTGGGGCACTTTGGAGGTTTTAATTCATGGATTTCAAGAATACTGACAGAACTCCAACCTGGCCACACAAGGCTCACTGGGATGTGTTAAAATAAGGGTGCTGGGCTCTACCCACAGAGGTTCAAACTTAATACTTTTGAGTGAGTCCCATAGAGCTGCAGTTTTAAACTGCCTCCAACTGGATCTCTGTCTCTGACTAGATCTTTCCCTTGAACTAGATCACTGTCTTGGGCTAGATCTCTGCCTCAGACTGTATCATTGCCTCACACTGGATTGCTACCTCAGACTAGATCACTTCCTCAGACTGGATCTATCTCAGACTGGATCTCTGCCTCAGGCTGGATCTCTGCCTCAGGCTGGATTACTGCCATGACTGGGGATCACTGCCACAGACTAGGTCAGTGATTCTCGACCTTGGCACCACATTACACTCACTCAGGGAGCGTCACCAACTCCAGTCTATCAGATTGGGAAGAGGAAAATGAAGAGGTCAGAGCACTGGAAATGAAGTCCACTGTGTTCCACGTGGAGCACCAATGTCCTGTATAAACAGTAACATGTTGTTACATGTGTCATCCCATTACATTACTGCAGAAGGACCTTCCAAAATCATCAGCAGAGTGAAGCAGAAGAGTTTGTATTAATGCCTTATCAAATCATTGTGTTTTTGAACATGTTATCATACAGATATTTAAAATCAAAGTTAAAATCTGAAACAAATCAAGCAGTTCTCTCTTGGAACGTGACTAGAAGTGGAAAACACTAGGAACTTTCTGGTGCCTTCTGGGTGGGGCACCCTGAAGGACAAGTTGCACATTGTTGACCCTGCTCCGGAGCCTGGTTTTTTAAGACACTTGGTCTGCAAAAGTAGTACCCAAGCAAACACACACTTCTGTCCCTCTAGGAATGGTTTAGCAACTAATTTGGGGGAGAGAAACTCAATTTGAGTTGCATTTTGTACCACAAACATATTTCAAGCATGTGCTTAATGTGCAAAAAGTAGGTTTTTTAAAAGATAGGAAATACATTTCTCCTTCAAAACTGAAATGATGTTCACTGCAGACCCCTATCATGCTCCAAAATGACTCATGTTCCGAGTGAATTTGCTTAAGTTTGAAAAAAATAAGCCAGCATTTTAGACTCCCCTCCTCCATCCCTCAATCAGACTCCCAATAACATGTGGGCTTTTTAGTTTCCCAAGCTAATGTACTTTTCAGACTAAAACAAAGATGCTGTTGAATACTTGTCAGTCCTGATTACCACTCTTCATGTGGCCGATGCCTGTGGACTGGGGCTGTGTTATCTTCAGTACAAGTGTCTTGGAACTGCTTGTCTGTGTGGACCACGTATTAGGGCTGCCCTTTCCAGGCAACCCCCAAACGAAATTGTGATTAAGGGTTTTGTCCCTCCAGAAGTAAATAAAGAGCCATTGAGCAAGTCCAGCCTCTGAAATCACAGTGCAACCTTCCTGCTAGGCCTGGAGGAGAGGCGAGTGCCTCCATCTGCCTCCCAGGGCCTGGTGACTGTGACAGGCAGGAAGGAAGCAGGCAACATCAAAGGACGCTGGTCAGAGCTCCACAGCCGCTTGGAACCTCTCTGTGACACAAGGTTTCACAAGTCTGCATTTTTATCAGCTGCAGGCTAACAGCTTCCTTCCCTCTGTGTGCTGTCTGCCTTTCTGACTTGCCAGATTTTTCTCACACGTTTCAAATCCACCCTAAGTGATTCTGTTGGCTAGAGCTCAGAGCTAGACGGATCCATTCCCAGCGGCTAAATCCAGGCCCGCCCAGACCTCGACCTTTCGGCGCTCAGGAATGAGAACTGGTGGGGGAGGGGGAGAGGGAGAGGGAGGGCAGGCTGCCTTCGTCCTCCTGGGGACCTGGCCTGCCCTCCGCCTCCCACTCGCCTTGGTTCCTCTGAAGTCTCAGAGGCCTGCCAGCAGTTGTAGAGGGAGCCCTGGTTGCCGCCCTACCCAGTGAGCTCAGAGGGGTCTGCTGCAGACAGATAAAGGGATTCCTCCCACAGACCAGAAACATCTCCCTGGCCAGGCACAAGGGGGATGGAGTAACCCACAGGTTATAATTTAGGTGGGCAAAAGATAATGTTCTAGTGCTTCTCAAACTGAGATGAAGGACCACTTTTTTCCCTCCAATTTTCAATATATCAGAGTTATATTTTTATAAATTATGTTAAAATAAATTACTAAATCTCAAAAAGCCCCAATGACATGCAAAGTACAACTGTAATTGCTTATCCTTACATTCACCAGACATCAAGTTATATTAGTCATATTCTGTCAAATTGCTGCAACAGTTTCTACATGTTTACTTCTGATTTCTGTGCTTACCTGTCACAGCCAGGAACAGTCAGAGGACAGCCCTGCTCTGCGCACCAGGCTTCAACCAGTGCAGTGAGTCCTGGAGAGTGTGCGTGTGTTTGTGTACTGAAGGTGAGAGTGTTAGTATGTGTGTGTGAGTGTGCACGCATGTTTGAAGTGGGGAGTGGGTAAATGTGTGTAAGCGTGTGCGTGAGTGAATGTGGCACAGGGCAGGGAGGGAAGGGATTTAGGCAGAGATGAGGGGAAGTTTATATGGGGGCTCAGAGGTGACTTCCCATGCACAGGCTCTATTTAATTGTTGCGTGAGGGGTGAGTGCACACACAGCCAGGACCAGCGCACAAAGAAATGTGCGGGGGTACAGGGAGAAGCCTTTTCCATAGAATAGACAAGATGGCTGGGGCTAAGTGGACATGCCTGTCAGCGGTTGCTCTATCCACACATTGAGCATAGCACCTGGGCCACAGCTGCACTCAGTGTGGACCCACCATGTGTGGGCACAGGCCGGGTGTCTGCACACCGTACCCTCTCCAGCCCTCCTGGTCCTGTGAAGGAACACCTGTCATCAGCCCTATTTTACTGCTGAGACACTGGAGCTCAAAATCCTAGCAGCTCGCTGGTGTGGCAGGGCTGGAAGCCAAATTCAAGACTTGCACCCCCAGCTCTGGTTTTCATTCACAGCAGCTTCTAGGAGCATCCCTTCCTTTGTAGTTACAGTGTTGCTAAGTCTTGCTAGAAAAGGAGTCAACTAAAAGGGAACTATTATGTGCTCACCTTTGAAAAGCACTGGCTTTCAAGAAGTGGCTTGGCCAATTTGGATTGCGGAGAGTGTGATCAGAAATATGTAACATAGTATAATATATTATAAAACAAACTGTTTTAGATAAATGTTTTATAACTACTCAATGTTATGCAGGCATCTCCTTCTTTGCAAGAATTACATGATCATGCCCCATTGCATCATTTCTAGCAGATGGTGGTTCATTCTCAGACTCCATCATTGGGAGTTTGAAGCTCTTGACGGGTTAGAGTAGCTGCATTGAGCCTGGAGCCCCGAGGACAGGCACAGGTGGTGAGGCAAAGTCAGGGTGTGTCCATAGCCCCATAGTAGATGGAACCTGCAAGCAGTTTCAGGACCGACCCTGTGACAACTGTGAAGGAAGTCACAGTGTTCTTGTGGCTCCATCCTCCTTTTCTGTGCCCTGCCCTCTTTAGACATTCTCCCATTTCTCTATTAATCAGCTTCTACCTATCTAATATATACTTCTTACAACCAATCTGCTTTTCTAGGAAGGGATTTGATAAATTCATTCACATTAAGTTATAAATGAACTTTATCATTCCCACTTTATGCACATAAAGGCACAAAAGCTGTCAAACTTCATTTCCAACTTAAGGATATCAGTAGTTTTTGAGCATTTTCTTTCCTTCAGGGCTCAGTACTAGGCTACAGAAATGAGCAAAACTTCAGTGGTATGTTGTTTTGTTGTGCTCTGTTGATGTGGCCAGCCCTGTCAGACATGATCTCTGACATATTCACGACACACATGGGTATGTCTGCCGTTTTTTAAGCCCCAGAGATTTCTTGGGGAATATGCTCAGTAGATTTGATTTTCAAAGATCTTATCAGAGTTGTGTGCTAAATGAGTCAAGCCCCTTATCTTCCTTCAGAAGGAGCTTACAAATAAGGATGCATTAGTGAGGAATGAAAGAATATATTTCCTCATGGCTTTACCAAACATTTGAACTTCTGAGAAGAGACTTGACATTTTTATCCTTTTTCCTCTGGCTGGAGGAGTCAAGACAGAGGTGAATTTATGAAATCAGTTCTATCTAGGTAGGTCTCTTTGAAAATAAAAATTGTTTGCACTTGTATATTCTTTTGTGGCAACACAAGTTTTTTTGTGTGTCTTTCAGCTTAGTACAATTTAGAATTTTCTAGTGCAGGACATAGGGAACAAGTTTCCTTCCTTTCCTGTGCCACTTTCAAGATTCTAAGCTGTTATTAGAACTGCCATTAATAGTTATGAATTTTCCTTTCCCCACTTTTTAATTTTTTAATAACAGATTTAGTGGCTCCATCCATCCATCCACCCATCCACCCATCCACTCATTGGTGCTGGATCTTCTGTCAATTCTAGAAATCCCAATATAAATAAGATAGTCTATGATGACCCTTCTGTGTTCTCTAATCATGTTCTAGATAAGGAGGTCTGTATGGCATGATCTGGTTAAAAGGATGCTCAAAGGCCAGGAAACATTGTGAACATCAAAAACGGAGTTGGTTACTGTCTTTAGGGAAGTTTTATTGAATCCTCCTTGTTTGGACAATGATAAAGTGACTATGATACCTTATTGGCCATGACAAATGCTTAACCCTATGCCTGGAATATTGGCTTTTTAATAAATACTTGAAGAGCCGATGGATGGATACTCTTAAGAAGCTTACTGGTGGGGCTCCTGAGTGGCCCAGTTGGTTAAGGGCCTGCCTTTGGCTCAGGTCATGACCCTGGGGTCCTGGGATCAAGCCCCACGTCAGGCTCCCTGCTAAATGGGGATCCTGCTTCTCCCTCTCCCTCTGCTGCTCCCCCTGCTTGTGCACTCTCTCTCTCTCATAAATAAATAAAATCTTTAAAAAAAGAAGCTTACTGGTGAGAAGTGTGCATATGAAATGATAAATGTTAGTAAAGCTTTAGATTCAAGGCAAAATTGCTCAGTAGACACTTTTGTGATTTTAACTTTGGTGATACGATACTATTTCATCATTTTTAAGGGTCTGGTACAGAAAGGACTCATCTTCTTTTTTTTTTTTTATTCTTATGTTAATCCCCATACATTACATCATTAGTTTTAGATGTAGTGTTCCATGATTCATTGTTTGTGCTTAACACCCAGTGCTCCATGCAGAATGTGCCCTCCTCAATACCCACCACCAGGCTAACCCATCCTCCCACCCCCCTTCCCTCTAGAACCCTCAGTTTGTTTTTCAGAGTCCATCGTTTCTCATGGTTCATCTACCCCTCCGATTTCCCCCGCTTCATTCTTCCTCTCCCGCTAAGAAAGGACTCATCTTCTAAATGGCAGAATACTGTTACTTACAAATAGTGTTGGGTGAAATGGGACTTCTTACTTCCTTTGTGCCCCAAATAGGCAGTGTTTCTTTGAGAAGAAAGATTCTCTATTCCAGAAATATGGTATCATCACAGTCTTCCTCTAGAGGCTAAAAAATACTCCGTGGCTACCATTTGCTGAGGACAATTCCAAACTCTGGGAAGGAGGTGTTATTTCTCTTATAAAACAGGGAGTGATTTTCAGAGCTAATTATTTCCTTCTGTCAAACAAAGAAATAGCAAATGGTCATCTAACTCTTTCATCATGACCCAGTATAACCAGCTCACCCACTTCCTTGCTCCAATTTCCTGCATTGCTACAGAGCAGGTCTGTGGATTTCAGTACAACATCCTTCAGAAAGCATGGCCAAAAGTTCTTGCTGTTTCCGCAGGAGGAGTAGGAAGAGGGTGGCACTGACACAACAGTTTTATGTGTAAATAGGAATCTCAATGATGAAAATGGGACTGCTTTCTGCACAGGATATCTACAGGAATATTAACAATTGGGTGTTACTTGCTGTTGACCTTGATAGATATTTTACAACCTGGGGTTACAATAATCTCAGGAATTTCCCTGCATCATTTTTCTCCTTGCTATTAGAATCTCTGCCAGTGACACTGAACTGCCTTTGGTCATGATTCTGCCCCATAGAGACCCTTAAATCTGGTTGCTTATTAGAAAATACCTGCCCTTCACTTTGGCTGCATTGGGAAGGAGTTCTTGCCTGGTGAACACCCAGAGAAATTTCATGCTCTACCTACTACCTCCTGCATTCTGCCATCCATGAAAATTGGACATCCTTTCTTAGTTTTGTTCCCAAAATTCTGAATTGAAAGCAGAGACTTCATACATAAGAAGAATGAGTGTACAGCAAATAGGTAGAAACCTGGAAAAGCAGACAAGAGGGTGAGAGGCAGTGTGTTCTCCTCTTACTCTGGATGCTACAAAGGGTTATGTCATCTGGATAATGTCCTAAAGGCCCAGAACAATGGTTGCTGGTCAGTAAAATGCTCTTAGAGTGATAGAACCTTAAAATTTCTCAGCATACTGAATCTGAAGAACCAGTGTTGTGACTAGCATTGACCTTTGGCTCTAGCTTCCACATGTACTTTCCCACTCTTGGATTTCTTTTCAACATCCAATCAGTCATCCACTTCTCTATGGATCAACTGCTCATGGGGCATCTGCTCTGTACCATGCAGTGCACTGTGCTCTTGAGAGGCAAAGATGGAGACAGCGAGGAAGGTGGGGTGAAGAGATAGTTTCCATGTGGTAAGATGTAATGATCACAGGAACACTAGTGTGAAGAGGTTTTGGATTCTTGTAGGTCTGCTGAATGCATGGCATTGGAATGGCATTTACATAGTTGAGAGTTAAGATTCCCAGAGATGTGATTGGAGTCTCACGTTCAATCTCACAGCTGCTTCAGTTTTATATTTCAGAAGATCAGCTCAGTGCTCACTTAGTGGGATTTTAGGCATTTCAGTACAACCTTCTCCTGTGTCCTCCTTCAACCAGAGTAGATAACTGAAATTTAGCCATTAGACATTCATTCATTTGGTGTCATCCTTTTGGTTCACTCCTTGGTTAAAATAAAAATTGATTTAGGCAGGAGCCACCTTAACTTGACAGCTCATGTGGATATCATATCACTGTTCAAGAAAGAGGTTTGGATGAGGGGTGGCTGGAGAGCAGATGGAAGAGGTTCATGCTAAGGAGAAAGGTCAGTCTTGAAACTGGTCAGTCTAGAAACATGAAGTCAAACTTCCTTCACAGTGACCCCTAGCTTAATGCCACTTGGTAGTTCTGTTGGCTGCTGTTGAGCGGGGACAGGCCTAGGTCATTTGTATGTATTATCTATTCTCACTTTACCTATTACCCTTCAGAAGGGTTAAAACTATGGAGACTGCAGGGTGAATCCTTGCCTCTTACATTTATTGGTGCAGAGTCAGGGGTGCATGGGGAGGGTGGTGAGGAAGGTAAAAGTCAGCAATGGTCTTCTAAAAGGATGTGTAAGGGAGATGTGGAATGCACTGAGAACTGAGGGGTAAGAATGAGATCCCAGAACTCATCTCACCTATCCCCTTTGTTGTTGGATAAATTGGAGACTCCAAGGAGGTTAATGGATCATTTGCCAAATTCAGGGAGAGACCATACTCAAGGCTCCTGACTTCTAGTCCATTAGCCCACAGCAACCAAGCACTGTATCCTGCACTGGTGGGTCCTCCTTTCACCTAGTACCCAAGGTACGTCACATCCCACTCTGCCAAAAGCAGGGAAAAGCCACTGGTGATGGGCTGGAAGGCCCTCACATACCATTTACTGTGGCTGGGCTTGTTTGTCCTGACCAGCTGTAGGAAGGGCCAGGGAATGGGCTTGAGGGAGAAGGATGAAGGCTTTTTTGAAGGTGGAGAAATCTGCTTCTGTGTAAGCTTAGGTCATGGCCTTAGCTCTAGATGGTAGTATTGGCAGAGACTGATTTGTGGTGGTGGTCAGCCCAGGTCAGTTAGCAGGCAAGACTGTGAGCTCTTTGAGGAAGTGGATCACAGCTGATTCCTCTGGGCATCCAGTGTCTGTATCCAGAGCAGAAGGTGTCCAGCCAGGAGACAGATGTGTATTGAATAAATATAATGTGTTACATGTTCAGCTTAGCCTCTAACGTGCTATGGTGTATTGTGGTGTCGTATGGAACAATACAATTACAGTGTAGCACACACAGCACAGTATGCTACCGTATAGCATAGTAAGTTTGTTGTAGCACAGTATAGTATAATACAGTACAGTATGGTATAGCACAGTACACTATAGCACAGAATAGAATAGTATACAATAGAGTACAATATAGTGCTATTATAGTACTTGCAGTACAGTGGGTATAGTATAGCACAGTGCAGTGTAGTATATAGTGCAGTAAAGTACAGTACCGTATAGTACTTACAGTACAGTGTAGAACTTATAGTACTCCAAGTGTAGTGTACTATATATAGCACAGTGCAATATAGTGTACAAAATGTAAAGCAAAGCAGAGTAGAGCATAGTATGTAGCACAGTATAGCAATATAATACAGTGCAGTGCAACGTAGTATAATAGAGTATATATAGTACAGTGCGGTATAGCACAGAAGAGTAGAATATAGTATAGCACAGTCTAATACAGTAAATATAGCACAGTATAGTACATTATTCTACAGTGTAACATAGTACCATGTAGTATAGTACAGTATAGTATAATACAGCAGAGTGTTGTATAGTACTGTATAGCATAGCCTAGCAGCCTAGTACACACAGTAAGTAGTACAGTGTAGCACAGTATGGCACAGTATATAGTACAGTGTGTTAGAGTAGAGTGTAGTACATGCAGTATAGTATGGTGTGATACACTAAACATGGTACTGTGCAATATTCCACAGCATAGCACAGTCTAGTATGGTAAGTATAGTATACTACAGTACAGTATACTACAGTACAATGTAGTACAGTACCGTAGAGCAGAGCGTAGCACTGTCTAGTGCAGTACAGTGGAGTAGAGCACAGAATCATGGCCATCAGTCTAGGACAAAGTGGTACAGTGCAGCATAGCACAGTACAGTACCACGTAGTACAGTGCAGTACAGCACAGTCCCGTCCAGTCCAGCCTCATGCTCTTTCATGGGTCTGTGGTATGGCATGGTTTGGATGTACTGCTGTCTGTTTGTCCATCTCCCTGTTGGTGGACTCATGGGTTATTTCTGGCCTTTTGCTTGTGTAAACAATACTGCTACGAACAGCACTGTATGTATATTTCTTTGCACACACATGTGATTATTTCCTTATTTTCTGAATGAGAATTAGGACCGAGGGTCAGAAGGGCCTCGCTGAAACATTTTCCATTCTAAGAGCGATGTGATGATGTACAGCTGGCTGAGGTCCTGGAACTGTAGTGTGCACCCAAGGGGCTCTGTGTCACCACATGGTGTCCAAATCCACCCAGCTAGTCAGGCTTCAGCTGGTGAACCTCAGCTTCTTCCTCGGTGGGCCAAGAGTGAGGCGTAGGGACCTGTCCTGCCAGCAGGCACAGGATGGGGCGGCCTCGCCTGGCCTGCCAGTGGAGGTGGCCTGGGGTACAGTGCAGCACAGACCTGCAATATCAGCAACTCTTCATCAATCTGGCGAGACCAAAGCCAAGTCTCAAAACAAACATTTCCTGCGTGAACAATGTGTTTGTTATATTTTCCTCATTTGTTTATGATGGCTGTGTCAGCCACACTGATTTACATAAACACTGCCAATCTCGGGATGTTACACTCTCAACAAAAGTAGCTGAGTACAAACAGCATTCCTTAGTTTTAATTCATATTGTCTAAACATAACAGATGTTGATAAAATGAGCCAACAAGAAAATACAACAAAGGAGACCATTTCAAGGGGGGCTTTTGATTAAAATGCATTCCAGATTGACAAAATGTTACAATATTAATGGAATGGATCATTTACAGGTCATATTTGGCTCCTACAGAACCATAAAGCAAGCTTTCCTCAAACCTTGGCAGCTTCCAGAAGTAAATGTACAGGATGACTGTGTATGTATGGTAATTGAGTCTATTCTGTGGTTCTTGCTCCTCTATTAGTTATTTAGTTGTTTATTTTTGTACATGCTGTACTGCTGCAGTGTTGCAGCCTCAATCCTGGACTTGCTGGAGATGCGTAACTTGCCAGAGGATGCTCTTTGCCTTTCTTATGAGCCATGTCGGTCCACACTGGGCCCAGATTTCCCAGGGATTGGTGTTGGGGCATAGTCTTGCCCCAGTGGGACAAATGATTGATTTGGAACCTCTCAGTAATGTGATTCTGGGAAGCAGGTGTTACAGTCAAAGGGGGTTTGATTGCAAATAAGGAGACAACAGTAGAAAAGGATTTGGTAAATTCCTTATACTTTATATTGGCAATGAGGGAATGATGTTCAAAGGCTATTGGCAAAATCCTGCTGTTGAATCATTTAAAATTAGACTACAACGAGCAGTAGGTTCAAGCCTCTCATAGTAAGGGATGACATAATCAACATTGAATTTTGACAGTGAGCCTGTGTTTATTATGGTTCATAGAAAGAAATAAAATGGAATACTTCATCTTTGCCTTTTAATGAACACTTGGATTCAAAGAAAGAGTACTTGGAATTAGTTGTGGATGCCATGGGGCCCAGAGTGACTGTGCTGGCGACCCTTGATGGGTGGGAGACACTCCCAGTGCAGTTCTTTCCTAGGCTGCCTCCACATCCCTGGGATTCTTTGGTGGGAGAGCTGTCTGTAATTGGAACAGAGGCTGGAGCACAGTGCAAACGCAGTAAATGGGACTCAGTCAGGTTTCAGTGAATTCAGGGCAGGTGTGGAGGATGGCCTCTGCAGCCCTGGCGTTGCTGTCTTTGCATTCCATGTGCAGACATGGTTTCCCACTGCAAGTAGGGCTGACACTTTGGGAATTTATGTCCAGATTTGAAATGGGGATTTTAGCATTCATTGCATTGGGTTGCCTTTAAAAATTAAATTCTGTAAAGCTCTTAAAAGAGAGCTTATTACATAATAAATACCCTGTAAATGGTAGTTATTATTGTTACTGTGTTTGTTTTTGTTTTGAGCTCATCAGCTCCTATTCTCACCAAAGGGCATTTACATCAGCCTTTGTCATTGTGTGGATCAGCACATCAGGATGTTGGAATCAGCCCTTGCATGTGTCTGAGGTCCTTCCAGCTGACAGATGGGGCAGGGCTCAATCTAGGGGCAGAGACTGTCACTTAGATATGGAAGTTTTGACATAAGGAGAAGGGAAAAGAAATCAAATTAGTTACTTCTTTGACTAAGAAGGAGGCAAGGAAAAATCACAGTATTTCTTTGTAGTGGTGTAATATTATTACTTCTATAAGATTTGGCATTTTATACAATGGTAACAATCAGGTCTATTGTGTAGATGGAGAAATAAAGACCAAAGAGGCTAAGTGGTTTGTCCAAGATCACGCAGATTTTGGAGGCATCTCCAAGCTCAGGCTAATATTTCACTCTTGTCTGCACTGCCTTTTTCAATCAGACTTTGTAAGATCTCTAAATCAAGGAGTCCATTCTACTGTGAGAGGAAAGAATATGGTGTTTAATGCCCAAGTAAGTAATTTGTTCAATAGTTTTGCAGAATATTCATGAAGAATGATCACTTTCCAGCTGCAGGAAAGGGTAGATAAGGAAGAGTAAAAATGACAAAAATTATTTTCCTCTATTCCCATTAGGCCTTGGGTACCAGTGAATTGTCAATAATTTTTTAAAAATTAAAACTTTTCATTTTGAGATAATGGTAGGTTCACAGCAGTTGTAAAAAAAAAAAAAATACAAAGACACCCTCTGTAACTATTACCCAGTTTCTGCCAATGGTAACATCTGCAAAATTATAAAATAATGTCACAACTTAGATATTGACATTGATACAAAGTACAGAATGTTTCCATAACCACAAATATCCTTCCATTTTTCCCTTTTATAGCCATACTTACCATCTTTTCCTATATATTCACCTGAAAGGGGACAACCACTAATCCATTCTTCATTTCTATAATTTCACCATTTCAAGAATGTTATATAAATGGAATGATATGGTGTGTAACTTTTTTTCACTCAAGAGTAATTCTCTGAAGATTTATACAAGTTGTGTGTATCACTAATTCATTCCTTTTTATTGTTGAGTAGTGTTACATGTGTGAACGTACCACTATTTGTGAATCATTCACCCAATTTAGGATATCTGGGGGTGTTTCCCATTTTTGGCTATTATAAATACAGTTGTACATTCATGTACAGGTTTCTTTTTGTGTGACCATAAATCCTCATTGCTCCAGAATAAATGCCTAGGGGAGCAACTGTTATGTCTCATGGTAGTTGTATATTTAGTTTTTATTGTCAAGCTGTCTTCCAGAGTGACTATCATTTTATATTCTCACCAGCAACATGTGAATGATCTGTTTTTTTTTTTTGGCATCCTTGCCAGCATTTAGTGTTATTATGATTTTTTATTTTCTTTTGATTTAGCCATCCTGATAGGTGTGTAATAATATCTTCTTTTAATTTACATTTCTCTACTGGTTAATGAGGCTGGACATTTTTTCGTGTACTTATTTGTCATCTGTATATCTTCTTTTTTTTTTTTAAGATTTTATTTATTTATTTGACAGAGAGAGACACAGCGAGAGAGGCAACACAAACAGGGGGAGTGGGAGAGGGAGAAGCAGGCCTCCCGTGGGGCAGGGAGCCCGATGTGGGGCTGGATCCTAGGACCCTGGGATCATGACCTGAGCCAAAGGCAGACACTTAACGACTGAGCTACCCAGGTATCCCTGTATATCTTCTTCAGTGAATAGTCTCTTCATGACTTTTGCCAACATTCTTATGGATTTTTTATTTTTTACTGATAAATTTTGAGAGTTCTTTAATATTCTTTGTCTATTCTTTAAATATCCTTTGTCAGATATGTGGCCTGCAAATATTTTCTCTCAGTCTGTAGCTTGTCTTTTCATCCTTTTATCAGCATCTTTTGCAAAGGAAAAGTTTTTAATTTTGTTGAAGTCTAATTTATCATTTTTTTTTCTTTTGTTGATTGTAATTTTCCTATCAAGTTTGACAACTGCTGAATACTAGATCATGAATACTTTCTTTTATGTTTTTCCTAAATGTTTTGTTTTTAAGTCCATGACATATTTTGAGCTAATTATTGTAGAAGGGGTGAGACTTAAGTTTAGGATAATTTATTTATTTATTTTTGGCCTACAGATGCCCAATTACTCCAGCACCATTTGTTGATAAGCTACTTTTAGGCCATTCATTTGCTTTTGCAACTTTGTCAGAAATCAATAAGACATATTGGTGTGGGTTTAATTCTGGGTTTTCTGTTCTGTCTCATTGATCTCTGTGTCTATCCCTTCACCAATACCACATAACCTCAATTACTGTAGATATTTAAGTCTTGAAATTGGATACTGATTCCCCCACCTTACTCTTCTCTTTCATAATTGTGGCTACCCTAGTTCTTTTACCTTTTCATATACATTTACATTACCATTTCATTACATTTAAGTGATCTTGTTTACAAAAAGTCTTACAGAGATTATGACAGGAATTTTGTTAATCCTGTATATCAATTTTGGGGAGAGTTGGCATCTTTACTCTTTGAGTCTTCCAATCCATCAACCCTATATATTTATTTCTGTTTATTCAAATTATCTTTTATTTCTTTTATCAGCATTTTTGTAATTTCTGCCATTTAAGTCCTATACGTGTTTTGTTACATTTACACATAGTATTTTTCTTTTTTGGACTGAATGTAAATAGTATTATATTTTTAATTTCAAGGTCCATGTATTTAATGCTAGTATATAGAAATACAGTCGATTTCTCTGTTTATTTTATATCCAGTGACATTGCTGCACTCACTAGTTCTGGAAGTTTTTTTTTTTTTTCTTTTCTCCAGATTCTTTGGGGTTTTCTATGTAGACCACCATGTCCTCTGCAAATAGGGACATTTTCACATCTTTTCTTCTCTGATCTGTGTGCCTTTTATTTCCTTTCCTTGCCTTGTTGCACTGGCTAGAATTTCACCACTATGTTGAATAAGAATGGAGAATTGTTCACATTCTTAGGGAAAAACCATTCAGCCATTCACTATTAAGTATAATAACTGTCAGTTTTCCCGAAGTTTCTGAATCAAGTAGAGGAAGATTCTCTCTATTCTTATTTTTCTAAGATTTTTAAAAAAAATCATGAACAGGGGGGCGCCTGGGTGGCTCAGTAGTTAAGCGTCTGCCTTTGGCTCAGGTCCAAGGGTCCTGGGATCAAGCCCCGCATAGGGATCCCTGCTCCGTGGGAAGTCTGCTTCTCCTTCTCCCACTCCCTCTCCCACTCCCCCTGCTTGTGTTCCCTCTCTAGCTGTCTCTTTCTGTCAAATAAATAAATAAAATCTTAAAAAAAATCATGAACAGGTATTGAATTTTATCAACTGACTTTTTTTTTGCACTAATTGATACAATCGGGATTTTTCTTGTTTAGTCTGTGAATATGGTGGATAATGATGGTTGATTTTTATATACTGAACCAGTTTTGGATCCTTGCCATAAGGCCCAGTTGGTCATTGTATATAATTCTTTTTGCATATTAGAGAATTCTACTTGAAAATATTTTGTTAAGGATTTTTACACCTATGCTCATGAAAGATAATAGTTTGTAGTCCCCCCAGGCCACCTTCCCCCTGCTCTTTTTGAACTGTGTGTCTAATTTTGAATTTAGAAGTGTTCTCTTCTCTCCTATTTTTTGGAATGATTCTGTAGGATTGGTAGTAATTCTTATTTATATGTTTGGTAGAATTCTTCAGTGACATCATCTGGACCTGAAGATTTTTTCTTTTTGAGAGTTGTTAATTAGGAATTCAACTTAAAAAATACTTTTAGAGCTATGCAAATTATCTAATATTGAGTGGATTGTGTTTGTATTTTTCAAAGAATTTTTCCATTTCATCTAATTTGACAAATTTGTAGAGCTGTTTGCAGTATTCCCTTATGATCCCTTTGATGTCTGCAGGGAAAGTGATTTCCCCCATTTCATTCCTCATATTGATATTTTGTGTTTTCTCTTTTTAAAATAAGTTTTGCTAGAGGTTTGACAATTTTATTGATCTTTTCAAAGTACCAACTCTTTGTTTCACCGGTATTCTATTATTTTTGTTTTGAGTTTCAGTGATTTCTACTCTTACTATTATTTCTTTCTTTCTACTGCTTTTAGTTTCTGTTGTTCTTCTTTTTCTATGTTCTTGAGGTAAGAGATTAAATTACTATTTGAAACTTTTCTCTTTTCTAATGTATGCATTTAGTGGTATAAATTTCCCTTCTGCTTTAGCTTTGTGCCACGAATTTTGATACGTTGTATTTTCAATTTCACTGAGTTCAATGTATATTTTAGTTTTCTTTGAGATTTTTTTCTCCCCGCCCCTGCTCCTCCTCTTCATCCTCCTCCTTCTTCTTTTTCTTCTTCTTCTTTTGATTCATGGGTTTTTAGAGGTGTTTCAGAGGGTTTTTAGTTTCCAAATGATTGGATATTCTGTTGTTGAGGTTTTTGGTTTATTAACATTGTGGTCAAGGAATGCATGATTTCAATTCTTTAAAATTTGTAGTTTTTATTTTATTTTATTATTTTTTAATGCCACAGGAGTGGTCTATTATTTTATTTTATTTTTAATTTTTTAAATTATAAGTTTCAGAGGTAGTGATTCATCAGTTGCATATAACACCCAGTGCTCATTACATCAAGTGCCCTCCTTAATGTGCAACATCCAATTATCCCTTTCCCTCACCCACCTCCCCTCCAGCAACCCTCAGTTTGTTTCCTAGAGTTCAGGATCTCTTATGGTTTGCCTCCCTCTCAGTTTTCATCTTATTTTATTTTTCCTTCCCTTTGGAACAATGTGGATGGAACACAAGAGTATTATGCTAAGCGAAATAAGCCAGTCAGAGAAAGACAAATACCATATGATTTCATTCATATGTGGAATTTAAGAAACAAAACAGATGAACATAGGAGAAAGGAAGGATGTGGTCTATTTTGGCATATTTTCTTTGGGTTCTCGAAAAAAAATGTTCTGTTGTTGTTGGGTGGAGTATTCTACAAATGTTGATTAAGACCTGCTTACTAATGGTGCTGTTGATTTAATCCATATTCTTGCTAATTTTCTAATTCTTTTAATAATTATTGAGAGAAAGGTGTTGAAGTTTCCTACTATAATTATAGATTATTTCCCCTTTTAATACTGTCAGTTTTTGCTTCACATATTTTGTGGTATTGTTTGGTGCATACATATTTAGGATTTCTATGTCTACTTGGTAGATTGAACTTTTATCATTATATAATGTCTCTTTTTGTCTCTGGTAATTTTCTTTGTTCTGAAGCCTACTTTATTAGATATTAATATATTCATGCCTACAATTTTTTAAAAAGATTTTATTTATTAGAGAGAGAGTGAGGGAGAGAGAGAGCACAAGCTGAGGGGGAGAGGGGGAGAGGCAGAGGGAGAAGCAGACTCCCTGCTGAGCAGGGAGCCCTATGCAGGGCATTCAGGGCTCGATTCCAGGACCCTGGGATCATGACCTGAGCTGAAGACAGACGCTTAACCAACTGAGCCACCCAGGCACCCCTCATTCCCACTATCTTTGGTCATTGTTTGAATGGTGTGTCTTTTCCATTGTTTTTACATTCAACGTGCCTATATCACTATGTTTGAGGTGAGTTTCTTGTGGACAGCATATAGTTGATTTTTGTTCAGACCATTTTTATTTAATATACTTATTAATATGTTAGGGGTGAAGCTTGTCATTATATTTGTTTTGGTTTCTGTTTGTTCTTTCTGGTTTTTATTTCTATGTTTTCTTCTTCCTTCCTTCCTGTGGGTTGAACAATTTTTTAGAATTCCATTTGATATGTCTATAGAATTTTGAGTGTATCTCTTTATATAGCTCTTGCAATGGTTTTGCTCTAGGTGTTACATTATATATCTTATCATAATTTGCTGGTGCTGTCATTTTGCCAGTTGGGAAGACTTGTAGAAACTTTACTTCCAATTCCTTTACCTTCCCATTTTTATAATAAAATTATCTTAAACATTTCTTCTTCATACATTTAGAACCACATCAAACTGTTAAGATTTCTGCTTCAACAGTGTATTGTATTATAATATAATATACTATACTCAAGAGGAGAAGAAAAGTTTATTGTTTTTACTTATATTTGTGCTTACTGTGTTCTTCCTTCCTGATGTCTCAAGATCCCTTCTTTTTATCATTCCTGTCTGTTTAGAGAAATTTCTTTTGCCATTCTTTTAGGGTGGATCTACTGGTGACAACTTTTCTTAGTTTTCCTTCCTCTGAGGATCTTTTGGTCTCCCTCTCATTCAAGGACATTTTCACTGGATGTAGAATTCTGGTGTGCCAGTTACTTTTTTTCAGCCCTCGAATCACATGTCATTTCCTCTGGCTTCCATGGCTTCTGATGAAAAATCTATGGTTATTCGAATTGCCTTCCCCATATAGGTGAGGTACTAGTTTTTCTCTGGATTCTTTCAAAAAGTTTCTTTGCTTTGCTTTAATTTTCATAAGTTTAGTTATGATGTGTCTTGTTTTCTCTGCATTTATCTTGTTTGTGGTTCACTTAGCCTTTTGAATCTGTAGGCTACATAAATTTAGGAAGTTTCCAACCATTACTTCCTTGGGTACTTCTCATTCTTACACACCTTCTCTTCTCCTTCTGAGACTCCAGTAACACACACGTTAGACTTTTTGTTATAATCCACAGGTCTCTGAGGTTCTGTTTATTATTATTTTTTCAATCTATTTTTTTCTGTTATTCAGATTGAATAAATTCTATTGATCTGTCCTCCAGTTTACTGATTCTTTCCTCTGTCCCTTTCATTCTGCTGTTGAGCCCATTCATTGAATTTTTATCAGTTATATGTTTTTAGTTCTCAAATTTCCATTTGGTTCTTTCTTTGTTTTCTTGCTGAGACATTTATGTGTTTACTGAGATTATTTTTTCATTGTTTCAAGCAAGTTTTATGTCAAGCACATCTGTGTCATCTCAGTGTTGGCATCTTTTGCCTTTTTTCATTCAGTCTGAGATCCTTCTGGTTCTTGGAATGATAAGTGATTTTACATTGAAACCTAAACATTGAGTACTATGTTATAAGACCCTTGATTTTAGTCGACTTCTTCTGATACTGCTCCAGGGGGGAGCAAGAGGGTGCCGCCTCATTATTGCCAGTTGGGGGTGAAGCCCTGGTTCCTTACTCAGTCACCCTTGACACCCAGTGGGAATCTCCTCATTGCTCTGGGTGAGGGTATTGGGGGTTCTGACCCCCCAGTAGGCTTCCATGGATATGTCCTGGTTGTGAGGGGTAGACTATCCCCCATGTGGATGCACTAACATCATGGCAGAGGGTGGCCATTACTGCTGGGTGGTGGTGAAAATGTTGAGTCTACCCTAGGCCTCCTACGATGCCACCCTAGCAGAGAGAGGGATGCCCCATTACTGCCAGCTTATCTCCACGATACCAACTTATGGGATTGGGCTGGGGTCACAGGATAACTTCCTTACCTCCTGGAGAGGGCAGGATTCTAGGTTCCTGACTTGGCCTTTGCTAGTGTGGTGTGGGAGAGGGACCATAGTTTTTCCTGTGGTGTTTGGCTGGAGTACAGTGGTTATTTTCTAAAAGGTTTTTGTCTTGCTAGGCTGCCCCTTTCCTGGATCTTTGCCTAGAGAGAGTAAGCTTTAGTTAGGGCTGTTTTTGTCTGTGCCCATTGGGATTTCCAGGTTTCTGGCTTCTTCAGCTCCAGGTCTGTGATATACAAGGCAACAAACAAAAACAAGCCCCCAAAAGGCAAAAACCAGAGAACTCAGTTTTGTGTCATTCCTCAGGTCCTGAGGTTTTTAGCTGGTCTGGCTTCCTCTCTCCACCTTTAAGTGTTTTCTGTATAAAATGTTCAGTGTTTTTAGTTGTACTTAGTAGGAAGAGTAGAGTACACCTACTCTATCTTCCTAGAAGCAGAAGTCCTGTCATAAATTTGTAAATGTCTTTGCCAAATAATATAGACAGCAAGTGGAGAACTGAAAGTCTGGAACTTTGTATGCAAATGCATCATCATGATCCAATAATATCCAACTCCGGAGAGGACTTTGAATTTCTTTCTAGTTGCTGGGGGTGCTGATGTTCTCTTGATGTAAGTATCAGTTAATTTCCACAAACTTAATTTATGTTGGGTTATTCTGGGACCTTTGCATTGAATTTCCTGAGAAAAGCCAAGGTGGACAAGTGTAAATTTGCTTAGCAGCAATCACTTCAGAGCGAATGTAAATGTGGCTGCAAGTGATGGCTAAGTTTCTGGGGTGTGGAGCTCAGATCATCAAGGCTCCAGGAGGGGCAGTGTCTGCGTTTTGAACACAGAGACTTCACAGTTCACATCACTAAGCAGTGATGGATTTAAGTGACTGTTGCTGGACAAGACACATTAGTAGATTTCCTGTGGCACTTCATAATGAGCAGTTAATTTTAGCCTGCTCAAAGGAGAAAGGCGTCCTTGCTGGCTGACCAGCTCAGTTTTCAGGGAATCACTATAGTGACAAATACTGTTATAAAGTATACAGAGGAAAACGATTAATAAGTGCCCACTGATGATGAAGTGTTGCCAGATTTCCTGTGAAATGGAGAAGTGGTGTGAAGACCAGGCCATCTATTGACGTCTCTGGTAATTAGTGCTTAATGTGCTTTTGAACCCAACTTTTCCATTTGTATGCTGTTTTTAACTAGGGGTAGAAATGGAAACTATTTATTTTTGGATCCAAACCCTAGACACATTTAGGAGTTCAGAATTCATAAAAAGAAGACTAAGAAGTGATTAAAGTAACTTTGGAAATGTAGATTATTTTAGAAGTCACCAATTTATCTGACTGAGAACAAAACACCCTGCTTCAAATTATAAGCTGCTATAAAACAGTAGTTGGTTCTCACCACCTCTTCTACCATTATTCTTGACCAATAAAAAAACCTTACATTTGGCGCATACATTTCCTGAATGCTCCAGTCCAAGCTAGCTCTACTCATTTGTGACATGGAATAAGGTCTGAACTACAGGTTACTCTGATGTTCCAGGGGCTGGCCCAGTGTCTGGCCTAGAGTAGGTGCTCAACAAATGTTTATTAAGTGAGTTGACTATGAGAAATATGTATGCCCTGTATCTCTAAACCGGAAGGAAGGTTAAAGTCTATTTCAACTTGGCCCTTGAAACTGGGTTGGTCTTCAGATGAATAAAGACATTTATTTAAGTTCAAGATTTCAGGTCTACTTTGTGAATAAGATCTGAGTTTTGGAAATGACCTTGAATTAGTATGGGACATTATGGCTTGGTCTTAGAAGAACATTATAGTATTAAAAACCTAATTATGTATAATTAGAGTTCCTCTCTCAACTTCTGGATGTGTGTCATTATGGTGGCACAATAAAAAATGCTTTAAGTAATATTTTAACATCTTGTATAATGTCTTATGTTTTAGGCTGAGTTGTACATATGGAGGTAAATGGCCCCCTTGCCTGTGTCAGTTAGAATAGGGTTAGGCTGGGGGCACCTGGGTGGCTCAGTCAGTTAAGCATCTGATTCTTGATTTGAGCTCAGGTCATGATCTCAGGGTCATGAGATTGAGCCCTGAATCGGGCTCCATGCTAGGCGTGGAGCCTGCTTGAGATTCTCTCTCTCTCTTCCTCTGCCCCTTCTCTCCTCTTTTTCAAAAAAAAAAAAAGGGGTTTGGTTGCATACAAGAGAGTCATTCAATCCCAGTGATTTTCACCACACAGAAGTTTGTGTTTTCAAACAGTGTCACAAAACCATATCTGGCTATAAAAGAGCCTGGGAGCAGTGAATGGTTTTGTTGTTGTTGTTGTTTTAAGATTTTATTTGTTTATTTGACAGAGAAAGAGAGGAAGCACAAGCAGGGGGAGGGGCAGAAGGAGAGGGAGAAGCAGGCTCCCCGCTGAACAGGGACTCTGATGTGGGGCTCGAACACAGGACCCTGGGTTCATGACCTGAGCCGAAGGCAGACGCTTAACTGACTGAGCCACCCAGGCACCCTGCAGTGAATATTTTTAACTGGGTATGTTGTTGCTCCCAATAAAATTGGGATGATGTTGATAAAATAGAAAATAGAATGATATTTAGCTGACCATCTGCATTTTCTGCCACACTATTGAAGTGTGTATTTATATCCACTCCTTTACATTAGACTGGAAATCCTCCTAGCATTAATTTGTTATTGCTTAGTTAAGTTATTATTGCTTATTGTTTAGCATGAAAACACAATGACACACTTGAATTTTATTTCTGTGCAGGGATGGTGTGGATTATCTGTGAATTGGTTTTCTGGCCAAATGAGTCGATCAAGATGGAAATATTAATTTGTTTGAGCAATTGTTCAAACTCTGAACTGAAGAAAAGGTCATAGTAATATATATTCTTGAGAAAGGGGAATTGAATACGTATTGAATACGAATATCACTACTCATAGTAGATAAGAAGTGAACTTAGGAGAAAACAGGGACATCAATAAACATGTTTTACTATGGTAGAGCCACTGGAGTCTTTGCTGGCCACAGAATTCTGGGCTGCAGTGATCATGAATTTGTTCCAAGAGTATGCAAGAGTCTTATAGCCCTTTACTACGGAAATGTATTTGAGAATAAGGTATCCCAAATTATTTACCTGGGAGTGCTCAAGGGCCGGTGTTTCTACCTACAGAAGCAATTTTTTCACCCCTTGATGTTTCTTTGTTTCATCCCATCCTCACTCCTCCCCTTTCCATTGTTTCTAATCTCAATAGACCATCCTACTGTGCAAGGTTTTAAACCCAAAGGAACAAGATTATCAAGAAAGTGGTCCCATACTCCATCTCAGATATCTCTGTAAAAGTTCTGGTACAAACCACATCAAATACCATGTTCTTCCATAATGAAAAAAATTTGTTATGCTCACCAACTATCCTCCATCTTCAACTACAGGCATACCTCATTTTACTGCCCTTCACTTAATTGTGCTCCTCAGATACTGCATTGTTTTTTTTTTTTTAAACAAATTGAAGGTTTGTGGCAACCCTGTGTTGAGTCTACTGAAGTCATTTTTCCACCGCTCATTTTGTGTTTCTGTGTCACACTTTGGTAATTTTTACAGTATTTCAAATTTTTTCAGTATTATTTTATTTGTTATGGCTATCTCTGATCAGTGACTATGACTTGCTGAAAGCTCAGATAGTTAGCATTTTTTTTAAAGATTTATTTATTTTAGAGAGAGAGAGAGCACAGGGGCAATGAGGGGCAGAAGGAGAAGGAGAGAGAGAATCTCAAGCAGGCTCCAGGCTGAGTGTGGAGCCCAGTGAGGGGCTCCATCTCATGACCCTGAGATCATGACCTGAGCCGAAACCAAGAGTTGGATGCTTAACCGAATGAGCCACCCAGGTGCCCCAGGTGGTTAGCATTTTTTAGCAATAGAGTATTTTTAAATTAAGGTATGTACATTGTTTTTTGGACATAATGCTATTGAACACTTAACAAGTCTAACAGAGTGTAAACGTAACTTTTATATGCACAGGGAAACCAAAAATTCATTTAACTCACTTTACTGCAATATTTGCTTTATTGTGGTGGTCTGGAACTGAACCTGCAATATATCTGAGGTGCGCCTGCACTGCATCTTCCATATGAAATAAGGTAGTTTAAAAGACCTGTCAGAGTTGAAACCATTAACAATTAATGAGTTGAGAACATTCGTTAAAGTGGGCATTTTAAAAGATAAATTGATCTCTTTATGAGGCATGTGAAAACAAGGTCTTTGTGCTTTTATAGATTTCATATTTGTATATTAGATGACAATCTTTTAAAATTGCTATAATGGGCAATGTCAATTGTTAATATTTATTGAACACTTATAATATGCCAGTTTAAAGCTTTGCGTGTGATATCAGTCAGGATTTACTTGTCAATTAACAAACCACATTAAAATTTACTGGCTTAAACCAAGGACCGTTATTCTTGCTCATGAATCTCTGGATAAATGGGGCTGGTTTTGTTGATCTTGGCTTGGCTCGATCATACGTCTGAGGTCAGCTGGTGGGTTGACATAGGCTGGCTGGCCTAAGAGGACTTCACTCAGATATTTAGCAGTTGGCCAAATGATGTCTAGGGCCAAATGGTAACTGGGCCACCTGTCTCTTCCTTCAGCAGGCTAACCTCAGTGTGTCCACATGGCAGCAACATAGTTTCTAGAGGGAAGTTGACAGAATGCGTGACCTCATGAGGTCCAGCTCAGAACTGGCCTGATGCTACTCCCACTACTAGCTAAAAAGTCACAGGTCCAGCCCAAGGTCAAGGAATAGACCCCACCTCTTGCTGGGAAGAGTTACAAAACCACATTGCAAAGGAGGATCCAGAGAAGGGTGGAGAATTGTGGCCATTTTTGCAATCTACTTCACATATATTAACTCTTTTAATCCAACAGTCCTGTGAGGCAACACTATTCTTATTCCCATTTTATACATGAGGAAACGGAGGCTTAGAGGGGCTAAATAACTTTGTTCTAAACTGTACTGTTTAAAAATGGCAGAAGTAGGACCCAAGTCATTTTTGTTCTAGAACTTGTTCTCCTAGCCATTCTCCCCCAACTTTAACCTAGGTATCAAGGGCAACTCAGGTTGGTTTGGCCATCACAAAGAGAAATTACAGGTAGCAATATAGAATATAGCAAGTGTCAATGCCTAATCATTTAAAAGGATTTTGAAGAAACTCAATAAAGTGGAAGGTAAATTGTGCACAGCTCATTTAGATAGAGGCGGATAACACAGGTTCGTGATTATGCCATTTTCCCTCCCACACCTTCTTCAGAAGTACCACTAAACATTTCTGAACATATTTGTGTTCTGAGAGGCAAAACAACCATTTAAAGTCCTAAGGATCCTGGATATGTGTCTTTGTGGCTTTACCTAACAAATATGTTCCCAGATTGTTCTATGTCTTGGTGATCCGATCATGGTGAGGCCCATGAACACAGATGGGATTCAAGAAGTTAATTCTCAATTGTTGCCAAGCTGAGACCCCAAGAACAGAGCAGACCCTCTGAGGTAATGTGATATGAGAGGATGTGTGTGTCATAGGAAGTGAATCACTTACCATCAGATATATCCAGTCATGGTTGGTGAGGCTTCTGGGCTGCCACCTTGTTTTTACAAAGGTCATCAGCCCCAGGTCTTGACACTTAAAGAAATACAAGGATACAGAATCCACTGGTGACCAGGGAAAACAAGCAAAAAGATGAATCTGTGTTTAGGATGACCGTAGGCCAACATAATCCAGTCAGTGACATGCAGCAGAGTGGAAAAAAGTGTCTGCCTAGAATCCCAACTCTGCATTGGTCCTGAAGAGTCAAAGAAGTCCCTACACTCTCCCTCCCTGACTCCAGGCCTGGTACCCCATGGTAAAGTGGCTGGGGGAAGACTGATGAGGCCTCTGCAGGCCTGGAGACCATGATCTTTACTCTGCTGCTGAAGAAGTTAGAGAGAAAAGAGCAGCAATCATGCAGAAGTGCTCCCAGCATGTGGCATCCTGTCTGTGAGCAGTGTAATCCCACACATCCTGAAAAGAACAGATGTTCCTTAGAATAAGCAATCACCTTTCCAGGACAATGACTAATGGAGAGCCAAAGTCCTTCAGTGCGAGTCTCTGTGTCATGGTGAGATCGAGAACATCCTGGTCAATGACCACAAGTTACTGATGGGCAATTGTGCCAAGACTTTCTTTCTACACTCAGTAGGTGGAAAAACCCTAGGATTTCAAAGGCATCTCCTGGAGAGTATAGTTGAAATGCCAAGGGAAATTTCAGCAACACTGAAAAAAATGTAGACAGTGCCTATGAACGAAGAGTGACCACAAGAGATGGCTGAAGAGTTGCCTTTAGGAGGGGACAGAGTAGCCTCTGTGCTTCACATCCTCACCAAAGGCACGTAGCCTGCCCTCATCCTGGAATAACTTTGGAGTGAGTGACTCTTTCATACTTCTTTTGACTCAAAAGGAAAACCTTTTCCCAGTTGTGTGCTTTGAAAAACAAGCAGCCCAAGAATTGTACCAGGGCAGCAAATGACCCAGAAAGGCAATGATTGACTGATGGTTGAAACTGTGGACAAGACACATTCACAAAACATGAGGAAATGAAGACAGACTCTGCCAAGTCAGATTCTCAGACATCAGGTCAGGAGCATGGAAGAAGAGGTTATGGTGGTGAATCATGTGCAAGCCACAATGGTAGGCGACACTGTGCACATTTTCCTGGCCAAAAGGCCCAGAACTGCCTAATTATTGTAGTGCCTTTTCCCCTCTTTTCCCAAGGAATATCTGCAAGGACACACTGTTCTCTAATTTACTAAAAGCTAAGTATATTCCTGTATAATTCTTTAAAAAATTGGGATCAGAAGGGTTAGTGTTACTTTATTTTTGTTTTACCAACACTCGTTTCTTCAATGTCAAAACACTCTCACTTAGAGAAGTCTTAAAAACAGACAAGGTGCCAGACAACCAGGCCAGCTTCTCCTGCACTCCACACAGAGCTCCCATTGACTGCAATCCTATTGTAAGTCAGGGCCAGCGTAAACAGGGCAGGAACAGCAATACTACGAAACCCTAAGCCTTGCTTGAGCTTGCCAAAGTGAAGCTATAAGATAAGAACAATGGTTCTCCAAGGAAAAGGAACTGATTTACCATGAATTTCATTGTAGAATCATAGGACAAAGTATATCACTGAGGCCAGATAAATGTATGGAGTGCTGTGTACGTGGACCTCAAAGCTGTTCTCTGGAGGTGTTAGAAAGGAAAGTTCCGTACCAACGTGAGTTTGGGAAATGTTGGGTTAAATAAGTTAATGGATTTCTTTACTGCACGATTTCTCAGAATATTCTTATCCTAATGTGCACTGTGAGCCCCCAGGAAGGGTACATTGTATGTAGTGCTTCCCAAACAGGTAATGGGACTCTTGTTCTTCTCTTTCTCATGGTAAGTGGCTCAGTGTAATGGATAAGCATGTGGGCTCTGGGATCAGCCTGTCTGCTTCAATCCAGGCCCTCCCACCTATGAGCTATGTGGCATCAGACAAGTTATGTAGTCTCTTCAAGCCCCAGCTTCCTCATCTATAAAAGCACCTACTTTATAAATGTAAGGTTGTGGGAAATAAATTAGATAACTCATATAAAATATTGCACTTACTCCATGGCCTCAGAGATAGTTACAGCTTAAGAAGTTATCAATATACAGCATCCTGCAGAATGAGTGTTGTATGGTGTACACTTTTCAAAATATTGGTGTAGTGGACATTGGAGCTGCTGCTTAGCATTGATGGCCTCTCCCTGGCCAAAATAATTCATTTAACTGGTCTAATGAGAAGGATGCTGAAGAACATTTCTTGATGGTGTGAGGGAAGATCTCCCTTTGAATCTGAGTGATAAGTGTGTGGTTGTGGGACGTGGACTGTGGGGGGTATTTTATTGTAATAAGGTGAGTGAGTCTGAGGAAGAAACAGACACTCAGAGGACAGCAAGACACAGACGGCCTCTTCATCAAACCTCACTTGAACTGACCCTTCCTTGGACTTTTCAGTCAGGAGAGCCTGTAAATTCCTTGAAACTTAAGTAAGTCTGACTAAGCCTTTCTGTTACTGGCTGGCTAAGCTTCTCAGCTGATAGAAGGTGAGTTCAAGTGGATAAAGAAGCAGTGTGGTGTACTAGAAACAGCTCCAGAGCGCACATGCAGCCCCAGCTTTCTAGCGATGGGCTTCACACTATCCATCTATCACTTGACCGTTCTACTTCTTAGTTTCCTCAAGTATAAAAGGGAAAAATTAGTATCTTTTCTACTCAAGCTTCATGGTTAAAGCAAGGTACAAAGGAGAGAAGGTATGTGAAAACACTCTGGAGACAGTCAAGTGTTCTATAAATGAGACACAGAAATATTTATAGCAATAGCGGGAACTTGACCACTTCTTGATTTAAAGCTGTTACACTGTGGTGGTACAAGATTTTTGGCTAATGCTAAAATAAGAACATAAAACCAGCTGTCAAAATATTATAATTGGTCTCTGCCTAACCCTAAGGCTTTAAATTCTGTGATGCTATAAGTTTAAGGGCTTATCTGTGATTTCTGCCATTCTATAATACTCTATCCCATTTAAATTCTATAGCTCTGAACATTTCAAAGGAGATTCTGAAAGTATTCATGTATAAACAAGGAAAATCACCTCTGGCAATTTTATTTTATTTTTAAAATATTTCGAGCTTTGTAAAATATTAGTCTTCATTTATAGTTTGGCCCAATAGGCCAAGCACTCTTTGATAAAAGTTAGTGAAGTTTTTAATTTTAGTTTTAGAGAGAAATAGAATTTTTAGCTAAAAGCATGGTAGAAAATTGAAAAGGGAATAGTCTACAAAAACAAGAAGGAAGAAATTCTTGAAGGACTTTAATGAAATTGAAAAGCTAAATTATTAGCAATAGGAATGATCTAGTCTTTGTTGGGGAAGATAATTCTCTGTGGGTTTTTGAACTTCTACAAGTCTTGCTGGGAATTCTAAGAACATGAAGCCCTGACTGCCCTTTGGCTGGATCATTTCTCAAGGTTATGTTTGTAGTGAGTAACTTTGAGCAATGGGATAAGATCTCCCTCCAAGACAAAGAATGGGTCTATTTACCGTTCACTGTAACAAAGGTGGATCTCCCAAGCTCAGATATGACACAACCCCACTGTGTATAAAACATCCATCAGGGACCTTCTCTGTCAACCCCATGGGACTTGGGGACAAAGGGAACTGACATTTACCTGTTGATGCTCTTGGTGCTTGCTGGGCACTGAATAAGGTCCTGTGCCTCTGACCCAGGAGTCTCATGTCTTCTGCCAGTATCCATGAAACAGAAACAGGCTAATTTTATTAGCTTATAAGGAAAGTAAAAGCAGATACCCGACTCTTCACAGGTCTTGACACTTTTGGTGATGTGTTTGGTTGAGTTTCATGAAAAATTCCTCCTTAACGATTCACTCCTACAGTGTTCTGGTGTTCTTTGTGGGCTCCTGTCATCTTCATTAACCAGCAGAGGGAGCCCATGCTAATTAATTAGGTGAGGCTAGCTTTTTTTGTGGTACACATGTTTATCTTACAGATAAAATCCACCTACAATTATCCTGCTGCTGACAAAAATGTAGGACATAAAACAGTAGCATCATTGACTTGGGCTTCAGGGCATCAAAAATGAAAATATTGCATTTTCCAAGGGAACCCTGCTAGGAAGGAGGAAGTTAGGGAATGTGCATTACCAACCCAGAAGAAGTCGGAGATAGTATTTTCTCAATAAAGGATTTTTCTAAAGTTGATAGCCCTGGATTTTATGAAAGAAGAGGTCCTGAATATAATTAAACAGTTACCTTTGGGAACTCTAGAACTATCTCTTTCCTTTATACCATGTATACTACTAAGAAATTAAGTCCTAACTTGAAAATTACTCTGCTTAAAACTGTTCATAAGTAAAGCAGACAAATACGTGCACACGCAGGTCTTGTGCACTTTGCTTTGGCATCTTCATGTCTGTACTTTTACCCAGGAAAGTTTCAGGAGTTCTGGGCAAGTCCAGAGCTGACCATCTGCCTGGGGTTAGTTTGATTTCCCTGAGCAAGTTCTAGCATCATACTTGACGATCTCAGAAACTTTTGTTTGTTTACAAAATAAAGCTTCCCTGCGTGGAAGCACACACACACACACACACACATGCAAAATTTGTTAAAATAAGGGAGAAAACATAATAATTCAAAATTGCACTTAAAAATTGCCATATAGAGGAAAATAGAATATTATTAATGATAAAGACAGTGATAATGAAAACTGCTAAATATTATCTTTTGTTACTTGAATTTTATTCTGAAACTTGGGAGATATATAGATTGTACAGTGACATGATTCAATCTCTAAATCTGGCTTTCTCCTTCTATTTCACAGTAATCCAATTTGACGGATTTGACAAAGTGGTCTCTTTACCTGTGCGTTTTTTCATTTTCTCATTAGCTTTAATTTTTAATTGTTTTCTTTTACTTACCATTTTCACCATCTTGCTTAGAAATACCTTAGAGAACTAAAGTGGCAGAAGATTAAGAATAGTGAGGACAAGAAAATGGCTGTTTTTCAAATATGGTTAGTCTTTAGGGCAGGCTATGCTCTTGAAGATTTGTAAGAGGAAGTGATGTAAGTAAATGTAATTTTCTCATACAAACAATGTTATGAGTAAAGGGTTATTTTCCTAAATAAGGACTTATGCCTAAAATTTAAAGGAATACTTTAAATACCCTATTGAATTAGCTGGAGATATTAGCTGTAGAGTTTTCTGAGGCACACTGCAAATCAGTTAGGGAGGGTAATTCAGAAGCTGGCTGAATATTGTTTATGATTTAATTTGTGCAGGTAGGGCTGGAGGATCCCTGGGAGAGCAGCTGGTTTCAATCTAGGAACTTTAGAGAGCTTGCTGAGGCTGAGGGCCCAGTCAAGGGCTGGGCAGTGTGGCCACAAAGGAGAATAGTGAGGTGCATGATCCCAGGGGTGCTTGACAATGGGCAGATTTAGGAATGAGTCACTATAAGGCTCAGGGAGATGGATACCGGTTTTGTGAGGAGCACCCAAAGAAAGAGAGAAAGTAGGGCAGCTCAGATGTGGAAGGCCAAGGAGGCAGGGAGTCACCTCTTTCAGGGGTTGAGAATCCTCTCAAAAACTCTTGACTGGGACAGGGAGGCAGAGAACGAAGTGTTCTACAAACACATGAAGTAACCACCACATTTACGGTGCTGTACTAGGCGCTCTTCCACTGGAGGTTAAGGAGGAAAGGTGTGGCTGCTCTCCTGGACTTTCAGCTCGGTGGACACAGCTCAGTCCAACCACTGTGCACACCTTGAGCTGACCACTTCCTTTTGGGCATGCCTGTGAACGAGTTAAGGTTATTTGAGATTAGATTTTTTTTTCCCTCTCTACTTCTTTGCCCCAACGATTTCTGACATTTTTCACACCTCATATTCTATGGTCCAAAAGAAATGTTTCCTTGAAAGTGGAAACTGTATCAGAAATCTGGCTTTTGTATTTTATCTGCAGCTACTTTCCATGGAACACATACACAGAAGGCTGAGAGCCAAATGAAATCACTTTAAGTCACAGACACAATTAGGGACAGAGGGGACTTTTTCTTCCCGACCTGAGATCAGCTCTGGGGGCAGTGATACAGCTCACAGTGACAAGTCTGAACTTCAGCTTGGCACTTTGAGTCTGAATTGGGTTAGTTCAGAGGCAAAAGGGCTATGCTGATACCTGCTGGGAGGGTCTCGGAAAGCCTCTTGCCACAGACTCAGCCACCAGTGGCTGTGCTGACCCATAAACGACATGTCAGGCACCACAGAGTCCTATTCATGAGCTCGTGTTTTTGGAAGACAGGTCCAGAGACTCTAAAAATGAGCAGTGAGACAGTGACATCATAATGGTATTTATTATTTCAGGTTAGACTGGCACCTACTAAATCACTAAGGCCACAGGTAGGTTTTTCCACTTGAGGGAAGTCTTCTTTTTCCCTCTAAAGCTGGATTACTGGGAGGCATGAAGCACGCACGTTCCCCAGGAGTGCCAGTGTGGGTGAAATAAAGACTCAAATAATTCCCACTTCATTTTATTTTCACACATTCCCCTCCCTAGAAGTTGAGTGGATTAATTTTTATAGGGCACAGACTGGGGCCAGCTCACACATAGGCCCTCCCGGCTGCTGCCTCCATGGCGTGATGATGATGTGAGGAACATCTCAGGACATCCTGCTCCTTTTGGGCCAGAAATTCCCATTTTACCTAAGCTTTTGGGTTCAAGCTTTCAGGCTTGAATTTTATCAATTTATTTGAAAGACATGACAAAATTATTAACATTTTAGCATAGATTCATTTATCACATGAAGTCTGACAGAATGGGACTGGTGAATTTCTGTGGAGAAGGAGGGGAGAGAAAAGAGTGAGTGAATGGGGTTCCACCTAGAGAAGTGTCCTGTGCGCTGACTGATGGAAACATGCATGTGTGTGCATGTGTGTTTACAGAGTAGTTGAGGTGGGGTGGGAGTGCATGGGAAATGGAAGTCCTACCAGTCTACTAAATGGTTGAGACGTGGATGGTGACAGATGGCGACTACACTTACCATGATGAACACTGAGTAATGTATGGAACTGTCAGATCACTGTGTTGTACACCTGAAACTAACATAACACTATATGTTACTTATACTTCAATAAAAAATAGGAAAAATTGGTTGAGATGTATGATGTATGTTAGAACTTGAGGAATGAAAAAAATGTGTATACATGGGATAATATATATGGTTTGTGATATATACTATGGTTTTAAACAAAATTCATAAAGTAAAATAGAGGTTAAAAGAGCAATCGTAGTGATCACCTGATTGCCCAAGTTGCATTTCAGATCATGAGAACTCCAAGGGCTTGGACGCTTAAGAAAACTTTATTTTGGTCTTGGTGTGGGGGAGGCCAGAGGAACACAGCTTCCCATGGCTCTGAATCAGCCCAGCGCCTGCCTAGGGGAGTCTTTCTCTCTCTGGAGCTGTGGCTTTCCTGCATTCATATTTTCTTTCTGGGTCTCACAGCAGCTGCATCATTAAACTAACCTGGCACCTGAAAAGAAGGATAAATCCATGCTAAGATTAATGATAATGCACTTAAATTTACATAACATGTCAAGTCCAGAAGGATCCCAAAGTACCATGTAAACCTCTGGGAGGTGCTGGGATTCAGGCGGCTTCCTCCAAGGCTCACAGAGTTGGCAGGTGGAGCAGAAAGGGTGGGACCTGTGTCCTAGCCATGGCAGCCACAGCAGGACCACTCACATCAGATGGTCAGGAAGCACAAAATGCTTGACAGACTTGCTTGTTATTGCTAAACATTTGCAACACTCCAGCTCAGTGACTTAAATGAAACTGTGTTTCCTCTGTTTTTGCAGCTAAAGATAGGAAGCCCGACATGATGAAAGGCCTGATGTCAGCAGCAGACCAAGATGCTTAGTGGCAGAAGGGTGGCAGCCTGGTCATTCTGGCTGAGCCCACTGGCCACTCTGAGCTGCTGCACAGCTGCGGGGTGGGGAGGAGGAGCTGGGCCCCCTTCCTTGCTTCTCTGCTTTAGGCTTGTGGCCTTTTGCTGTTTTTATAACTCTGTCTGGAATTGCTCCTGCCCCAGGGCTCACTCCCTCATGTCATTCAGGCCACTGGCCAAGTACTAGCACGACAGGGAGGACTTCCCTGAGCCCCTGACCACAGTGTCTGCCCCTAGGCATTACTCATCCCCTTACCTGCATTCACCCCATCATAGCATGGACCTATGTGAAAGTGTGTTCTATTTTCATTGGTACTGTTTATTGTCTGTCTCTCCAACTAGAATATGAGCTCCATGAGTTGGGGCTTTTGTTCCATCCCTGCTGTATTCTCAGTGCCTGGAACAGGGCCTGAGACATAGTAAGTCCTCGGTAAACATCCCTTGGATGGGGGAATGCATGGGATGATTGCAGCCCTTACATCATTTGTCCACAGACTGGGTGGAGAGCATCAGGAATGTGTCCAGATGTGGCCTCAGGGAATCTAGTCCAGTGTCTTGTGCACAGGTGACATTTTGTTGAATTAAATGGAATTTTTTTTCTTGGGGAGAGGCTTCTGCTTAGTTTAGGGCATTTTTGATGTTGGACACTAGGAAGATTGAAGCTTTCCTTTTACCATTCAGAGGGGGTTTTGGTGTATCTAGGCTAGGGTAGATTAAAACAGCTGCATCTCTCTGACTTTTTCCATTGGAAGAAGGTGGGGGAGTTGATTGCATTGGCGTCCCTAACTGGATCTGCCCTGTTTGAAACTTAGTCCTCCAAATGGAGTCACAACTACACAGAACAATGACTACCTCTGTCTTTAAGAACCCCAGGACCTTTGGACAAAAGATCCAACAGTCAGACGGCGCAGTATAACCACATGTGTGAAACGTTCAGTAGGGCCATGCAGAAAGAAGGTCTTGGGGAAGTAGGATTTTCAGGGGCGGGGAGAAGGGGAAGGGGCATTCCAGGCAGAGAGAATAGCAGGAGCAGACCCAGCAATCCAGTAGCATGTAGGTGTGGACAGGGAGGAGCTATGGGCCCCTGCAGTTAGGTGGTGATATGGATCCATGCCCTGGGATGTGATCTCATTAGCTAAGCAGGACCAGGCCTGGCCAGGATTTGTAAGGAGGACCTCCCAGGAAAACCCTGGGTACTGCATAGATTGATGCTGGTGATTCATTCAGTGGCAAATCTTTCTTCTGATTCATTCTTGAATCAATGTTCTAAGACACTGTGTGTGTGTGTGTGTGTGTGTGTGTATGATTGTGCATGTGTTTGTATGTGAAAGGGGATAGCTCACTATTTTTTAAAATTTTAAATTTTTTTCTATTAACATATAATGTATTATTTGTTTCAGGGGTACAGGTCTGTAATTCACCAGTCTTACACAATTCACAGTGCTCACCATAGTACATACTCTCCCCAATGTCCATCACCCAGCCATCCCATCCCTCCCACCCCCCTCCACTCCAGCAACCCTGTTTATTTCCTGAGATTAAGAGTCTCTTATGGTTTGTCTCACTCTCTGGTTTCATCTTGTTTCATTTTTCCCTCCCTTCCCCTATGATCCTCTGTCTTGTTTCTTAAATTTCTCATATCAGTGAGATCATATGATACTTGTCTTTCTCTGACTGACTTATTTCACTTAGCATAATACCCTCTAGTTCCATCCACGTCGTTGCAAATGGCAAGATTTCATTTTTTGATGGCTGCATAATATTTCATTGTATGTATATACCACATCTTGTTTATCCATCTGTTGACAGACATCTAGGCTCTTTCCATAGTTTGGCTATTGTGGACATTGCCTCTATAAACATTGGAGTGCATGTGCCCCTTCGGATCACTACATTTGTATCTTTGGGGTAAATACCCAGTGGGATAGCTCACTCTTAGACAGGTAGAGAATCCCTTACATCCCCTAAGAGGTTGATACCCTCCTGATGTCTGGGCTATGGGGCTTTCCTTCTGCTAATCCCCTCCCACTGGCAGATTATTTCAGTTGCCTGTTTCCCTAGAAATGATCTCTTGGACTCCTATGTTCTGAGATGATTCTGGCTGATTTTACATCAAGGGGAAGCACACACTCAGATATTTCCCTGCCCTAGAATACCTTTCAGAGGGCTAGGTCAAGTGCAGTGGGATGCTCCTCTACAAAATAAAACTCTTCTGGACAAAATGAGGGTGTCCAGCGGTCCATGGGATGGTGTAATGGACCAGGGATCTGGGCGGAGTTCACCACGAGAGGAAGTCACCTGGATGAGGAAGGAGGAAGGAAAGAAGACGTCACCTGGATGAGAGGCAGTGGGCAGTGTCTTGATAAAGGTCACTGTGTAGGGTGCGACTGTCCACCCTAAAGCATCCTTTTGTCTTCTGTACTAGTTCAGCTTCTGTTAGCTAAAGCACACTGTTGGAGCATCTCCCCCTTCTTAAATAAAGGTATTTCTTAATTACTTTGGTGAATGTGATAATTTGTATGTGTGCATGGCACACCTCGTCTGCTTGTTCTATGGCAGGGCATGGGCACTCACTGCCCACTCAGGGATTAGACTGCTTGCCAGTTTACTCTCAACACTGAAGTGATTGTGCGGGAGTGGGGAGAGCTGGTCTGAGAGCTGTAAAAATTTGGTCAAGAAGACAACGGGTAGACTTTGCTCTCTTTCCTCACTGATAATCTCAGAGAAGGGATTTAAATAAAAAATTTTGTATTGGTCTTGTCTTCAGTTGGTCATGTCTTCCTGAGTAATTTTTGTTTTTTTGTTTTTCCCCTTAGATAAGGATGTATTCTTAATATTATGAAATAGTTTGATGTGCTTATTACTGGTAGGCTTGTAACTAAGACTCAGAGGCCAGTAGTACTTTTTAGAATACTTTTAAAATTAATTCTTGGTAGCTGGATGTAGGATGCTTCAGGTCATGGGATAAGTATGGAAATGTGGCATGCTTTCCACAATGACTCTCTCTTTCCTTCCTTAAGATCAACAGCCCTCAAAACCAAGATCAAGAAAACTCTAGGCTTAAGAGCACCATTTATATTTCAGCATAAATAGGTCAGTTCATAGATGCAAGCTTTCCCTGTGATATTACTTAGCTATGTATGGATATAAGAATTTTATGGCCACTGCATGATTTTACTTCTTATTGCCAAGTATACATAACCCACATTAGTGAGTTGGTAGTAAAAAATGAGTTTTCTACATTTCTTGACTTTTGTATGTTTGAATTGTAAACTATGTGATGAATATTCTTATCCATATGGAGAAATATCAAGAATTCTCTTTGTGGTAGCTGGGCATATGTATCTAAACTTTCTGGCACACCCAAGTAATAAATCTCTTTGGTAATTTAGACTGCACGAAGCTTGTACTTAAGGTTCAAATTCTATTCCTGCATTTTTATTCATTATTGTGTCGTTGTCCTGGGCCGAAGGTACACCCTCCTTATCTCTGTCAGATTCCTAGCAATTGCAATTACACTTGGAAATGTTGGTCAGTAAGGGGAAAAGTCCCCTTAATTACAAAATGCAGTGCTTGTCATCTGAGAAAAATGAAGCACCCCCAAACCTGATGCGTGATCTCTAATCATCCCCTATCCGTGCTTTATTCCTTCCTGTGTGGTTGTCTCTGACATGCCCATTCCTGTGCGCTGACTCTCACCCCTGGGACCTGCTCCTGAGCTGACACCCACCTGCTGTAGTGGAAGGAAGGTTTGCTGCCTCCAGCGAATTATTTTAACAAGCAAGGAGTTGGAGGAAAATGCCAAACCAAACCAGGTTCTTCAGCATGAAAGACAAAAGCAAAGCACAGTTATGGCCTATCAGTGCTTTTGTCTTGATACTCTCAGTTTGCTGAGGTTACATGTAACGTGCTTTCGAAGTTTCTTTCCCGCTCCCTATTATGTACATTAATATATACATCTACTAAGTTCGATACCACGTAGAGCCACTAGATGTCGCTGCCTTCAATCTGTTCCGCTTCCGGCCCAGGCAGCTAAGGCGCTTAGGAGCCAGCCAGGCATTACAGTATGAGAAGAGGCCTAACCTCGAGGATCCTAGGGAGGACTGCGAGGGAGTGCTTGGGGCTGGACGCACTTCCAGAGATCCTTTGCCAAGCTGAAACGAAGGTGAAGAGAGCGGGGGTGGGGGGGGGGGGGGGGGGCGGTCACACTGCGGGGCCAGAGTGCAAGGAGCAGGTGCGGCCTTGAGGCCCTGCACAGGCCGGCGCGGGGGTGCTCTTGCTCGTTCCCAGGGATGCATGCTAGTGAAGCCGGGGAACCAGGGAATCTAATGTCACACAGCTGTAGAGGCACATGGCCTACCGGGAAAGCCTTAGAGGTAACATCTAGAATGACCGGATATTCGGAAACATGCCCTTTGGGGCAAAGATGTCACCTCCAAGGAAGAGTATTGTTGGAGGCATGGCATCAGCCAAAGCTTGAATTTATTTTTCTGATAATGTTTTTATATTTCTTGATTCAATTATTCATCTTCTATTGGCAGTGTTGCACAGTTTTAATATTCATTTCTATTGTGTATAAACATCTCATCTGCAGCTAATTTGTGTCAAAGGGGCAACAACCCAAATTAGTCCGTCTATTACAATCCAACTACAGTTAGAAGGCTGAGAGCATTCTAGAATGTCTAGAAGAAAGAGGATAACAATAAAAACCAGGTTCTGCATTTTTGTTCCCACAGATACATTCAGGAGCACTTGTTACTAACGGAGACTCTCCCTGTATTTGGGAGCTAAGGTGTCAATTTGCTGTTTCTGAACTCAGGATGGTGAGGAAGAGCCTGTGAGCATGGTACAGGGCACAGTGAGCTATTTCCCTTGTAAATAAGCCTTTTTGCTAAGGAGGGAGGAGATCATTTTCTTCTGCCAGCCGAGCTAGAAATAGAAGGCCTCTGGGCTAAGGAGAATTCTATCTCTGATGGACACATTTGGACAGATCCCATTTATTCCTACTTGGAGGAGTTAGTTGGATGACAGAATTCAAAGGTTTTATCTACAGCTAGCTGGGGTTTGGGCTGTGGCTAAGTTGGTTCTAAGTGAGGATCCCAGAAGTGCAAAGGCAGGAGAGACAAAAGCATTGTTTACCAGATACTCAAATCAAAGCTGGGGCTCACTGATTAGTAAATGTGGAGCCCTGACCATGTGTCAGATGCTGCTTTAGCTGGGGACACATCAGTGAACAACAGACAATACACATGCCTCTCTGGAGTGTGTCCTTAGTGGGGAAGAGACAAAATACATGAAATAAATCAATTATGTATGTGAATATGATGAGAAATGCCAAGGAGAAGATAAAGCAGAGAAGGGGGATGGGGAATATAGGGTGAGATGGTTGGGGAAGGTCTCCCCGAGAAGGTGACATTTGAGCCAATGTGTAGGGGATGCGAGGCAGTTAGTCATAGAGAGGCCAGGGGATGGCAAATATTCAAGAACTCTGCCACCCAGTGGTTCAACCATTGGGGTTTTGGAATTGAATATGGTGGTAATATTTACACCAGGGAAACTGGCAAATGCTACAATCCAAGGCTCATTTATTTGGACACCTGGCTTCTCAGCATATCATGGGAGGGGAGAGGAGATGCAGTGGGGGCCTGCCCAGGATCAAGTCAGTCACTGACTCTGGGGCAGGGCTGCAGTTACTGGAAGAATAAGGCTGTGCGAGCTCACAGGCTTGGGGGCTGCTGCTCAATGTCAGCTTGGATATTTGTAGGTAGTGCTTTGCTGGATAGTCAAACCTTTCTCTTCACGTTGATGATCTCTCTTTAGAAGAAAGTAGATCTGAAAAGTACCCTAGAGTTAACAGTTATCACACATTTCAGGACCATCCTTTCTTCTTGAAATGATGTGAGAGCTGGAACATTATTCTTTACAGTCAGGCCAGAGGAGGCTAAGTCCATTTTGCTGAGTGGAGGTATGTCTATAAGCCGTTTTGGATAAAAATGTGTCCTTATGAGCCTTTCCTTCACATGTTCTTAGGCTGCCTCTCCCTCCATCCTAATCCACACCTCCTGAAGACGCCAATGAATTAAACACTGTGCTCCACGACATTTTGAGAAATATATGGTATACCTCAAACTTCAATAGGAATTATTTTGGCATTATCTATGATTTTGACTTTGATACATTTGGTTTTATCAATTTACCCTCCTTGTTATCGAAAACACCCGAGGTTAAATTTTAGGGACAATTTAGCCCTGACCCAGGTTATATGGTTATATATGGGGGACACTCTTTAGTAACCAGGAAGAGTGCTGCTGCCCTTTAGAATGGGCAGAACCAGAGCAATCCAGAGCGCACAGATCTCTCTTTTGGGGCTAACAAAAACACACTGGAAATTTTACAAGAACTGACTTTTCTGTGAAGTTTCCAGAACTTTCACCTACTACGTGGTCTGGGACCGACAACCCACATCCATCAGTATGGCCCGTTCCAGCTGGGAGCAGGGAGCTCAGAGGTGCAAATCGTCAGTGAGGGGTGAGGCGGGCCAGGCGTCCACGCCCTGGAGCCATGAAGTCCAGGCACCGTCCCCATTTGGCATTGACTCACTCTTCTGGACAGGAAAAGCCATGGTGGACTGCGTCTCTGAGGATTTTGTTGGGGTCAGCTCCTGAGGACCTGTACACTGCCTTTGCAGGGAGCCATGGCTGCTCATCCTCCTCCCAGGAGGAGTGTTTGGGAATGTGTGGGGAGTGTTCTTGATTTTCCTAAAGTCTGGGGAGTGCTTGCCCTGCTGAAAGTGCCAATATGTCCCATGCGGAGAGGCCAGATAGTGCCTGCTACTGCATTCAGCGGGAGTCAAGGCTACAGCAGGAGGGTACAAAAGAGATAGAATCCCTGATTTGTGCTCTGAATGTGGCTATAAGCCTAATGCAGAGGAATGATGGCTGAAGAGTGCTTGGAAGCCTCACACAGTGTTTGCAGAGATGCTGCTGTGGACAGAGCCTTGGAGTGGGCGTGAGGGACTATATTCCAGTCAGGGCTCATTAGCTCTCTGAGCATCTTGGTCAAGGTGCTTACCTCTTTGGGTCTCAATGACTTCTGTAAAGCCAGAGGGCTGGCCCAGATGCTCCTGAAGCCCTACCCGTTGTAGTCTCTAAATGGAGACCAACAGAGTGTCCAGAGTTCCTCTTAGTGGGACAGGTGGGCAGGTGTGGTTTCCTGAGGAGCTGACTCTGAGTGAGTCTCTAGGGGACAGCACATTCCAGGCAGGGATGGGCCATGAGAATGATGGCTGTGCCCTGTGGTCAGCGGGGGACTGGACCTCAGAAGGTGTTGACAGCAGCCCACCATTTGCATGCAGTGATTCCCAGCTCGTATGAATGGAGATGGGGGCCCTATAAGGAAATCTACTGGTGGGTGTCACTGGCCTGAGCTCTGCTGTTGATTCCTCTGATGGTTTGTGGAAGGGCTGAGAAAACTGGATCCCACCAAAGGAGAGATAGATGCTCATGAACTGTGCTTTGCTTTATGTACACACATAGTGTGATGGTTAATTTTATGTATTGGTGTGACTAGACCATGGCGCCCAAATAGTTGGTCAAATATTATTGTGTGTATTTCTGTGTTTTGGGGTGAGATAAACATTTGAATCCTTTGAGTAAAGCAGACTGCCCTCCAATCAGTCATTAGGGTGGGCCTCATCTAATCAGTAGAAGGCCTGAATAAAACAAAAGGCTGTTGTTCATAGAGTAAGAGATAATTCTCCTGCCTTGTGGCCTTTGAACTAGGATATCACCTCTTCCTGCTTCCACATCAGTTTCTGGGCTTTGGATTTGAACTGGGACATCAGCTATCAGCTCTGCAGATTTTGGACTTGCCAGTTTCTACAACATGAGCCAGTTCCCTATAATAAATCTATCTCTATTGATATATGTTTATGTTGACATTGATAGATATAGATATATAGATATAAGGATATATTCCATTGGTTCTATTTCTCTGGAGTACTCTAATTAATACACATATTTGATTATCTCACATGCTGGAGGAGGGAAAGCAGATTGGTTGTGTCCATGAAGCAGTGTGTTCAAAAGACTCAGGATGTGTTTGCAGGCTCCCATGGAGAAATAAGTGCATTAGTTGAGCCCAAGAGTTGGAACTACACGGTGGAAATGCTGCTGGATGCTGCTGGGATGCTGCAAGGATGCAAAGTCCTCCCTCCTCCAGAGAGATTAGGGGAGAGTAAACACAAGGTAAATACCTCACACTTCTTTCCCATTGTCCACACTAACATTTCAAATAAACAAGTCTAGGGATGTTGGAGGATGAGCAAGCTAATCTATGTATACATTCACAAGGTTTTTGAAAGAAAAATGCTGGGGGAATATTTAGTATCATTGCCATTATTATTTCTGGGTTTCATTCTACCTATGTTTAAAGAAAATGAGGAATAGGTTTCAATGATCTATGTATTTTGGCAAAAAGGTTAAAATTTCCCGCTGGTTCAAATTGAAAAAAACTCTCATAATTTTCAGGTCAGACATATAAATATTCTAAACAAAAACTCATTAGTTCTGCCCACTCCACCATCTATTGAGTTAAGACTGGCTAATCCAGAGGTTGACACAGTTAAATGAAAAGGTTCATTTGGAACTGTTAACACCTTGCAATAACACCTTGCACTCATATGGAACCCTTCATGCTGAAGGATTGCAAAGTGCTCTGCAGACAGTGTATAAATAGAAACCCTCCCCCTGACCAGAGGCAGCCTCCTTATAGGCACAATGCCACCAAAACACACCCCCACAGTCTTTTTATTGAAAGAGAAAAGTGAAACTGAGAGAGTTTTTCCTTTATGCCAATCAGTTCTCGGATTCTCTGACCAAGTGGGTGTTCAACTGACCAACAGGGTATCTAACAATTCAATTCTGACACTAATTCCTAGAGTTAGCATGTACTCTACAGTGTAAGGGCTCAGTTCCATGACACTGTCTCCACATCAGACACCAGTTTCAAATGTGGTGCCCAAGCTACCCATATTTCTGCCCGGCTGAGTACAAATTTGGGAGTACCCACAGCCCCCTCTCAGGTTCAATAATTCACTGGAACAAATTGCAGAACTCGGGAAAGCACTTTACTTACTATTACCAGTTTATTATAAAGGATACAACTTCGGAACAGCCAAATGGAAGAGATGCATGGGGCATTGTATTGGAAGTGGAGGGTGCCAATGGAACTTCCATGCTCTCCTGCGGTGCACTGTCCCAGCAGCTCTATGTGTTCACCAACCTGGCGGGTCTGAAACCTGTCCATTAGGGATTTTTATGGTTTCATTACAGAGGCATGATTGATTAAATCATTGGCCATTGGTGATTAGACTCAACTGCCAGCCCTTCTCCCCTTCCCAGAAGTTAAGGGAGGATGGGACTGAAAATTCCAACCCTCTAATTGAGCCTTGGACCAACCCCTTCCTGAAACTATCTGGGGACTCATAAGAATCTCCTCATTAGCATAAACTCAGGTGTGGTCTAAAGGGGCTTGTTATGAATAACAAAAGACAGTCCTATCTTTCAGGGAATTCCAAGGGTAAGGTTTTAGGAGATTGATGCCAGGAACCAGGGACAAAGACCAAATATATATTTCCTATTAGACTGTACAAATGACATGGTATTTCAATTGACAGTACTGGTCACACTGGAGTGAGACCAGTACTAATGTGAGCATGTTACTCACATGGAAGGAGTTCTAGGGCATCTTAAATGGCTTCCTCATGTTTTCTCGTCTCACAGTACTGACTAATAAAATTTCTGTGGTGATGAAATGCTCCAGTGTGGTGGCCACTAACCACATGTGGCTATTGAGCACTTGACATGTGGCTAGTGTACTGCAATATTATTATTTTATTATGATGATTACTTTAATTTGTTGTGCAAAGCTCTATAGGACAAATCCCCTGGAAATGACCAATGACCTCATGGGGAAGGAGCAGCTCCTCCTGGATCTGGAGCAGCCCTATGCCCCTCATTTCTTACTTCCCTCCTTGGAACTGTGACACAAAGTGAAGAGATCTTGACATCTCCAGAAATGTTTAGTGTTGGATCTACCCACGCATCTATCCATTCATCCCACCCATCCATCTATCTATCCATTTATCCTTTGAACAAATATTTCTTGAGCATATTCAACACTTGGTCATATTCAGTGCTTTTCCAGGTAAACAGAGGTTTTGAATTTAGAATTGCCCAGCAATTCTTAGTAGAGATGCAGAATCAAATTTTTAAAAACGATTTTATTTATTTGAGAGAGAGAGTGAGTGAGAGAGAGCACAAGAGCGTAGGGAGAGGGAGAAGCTTACTCCCCTGCCAAACAGGGATCCTGACCCAGGGCTCTATCTCAGGACCCTGAGCTGAAGGCAGACGCTTAGCCGATTGAGCCACCCAGGCACCCCTAGATGCAGAATCATATTTTGAATAAGTGCATAGTTAATCACTAAAACTATGCTTAAACATACTCTTTCCCAGTGACTGCAGATTGAGGGGTGATGCCAAGTGGGACAAAAGGGAGGTGTGAAATGGTATAAAGTATGACTCCAAGCATTAAATATTTGAAGGGTCCTCCCTTAATGAGATAATGGCTGTCTTTAACATGGATATGTACCTATTGTATAAATGTAGTGCTCCTTAAGTAGAGTAATTGGTGATTCTTATAATCAAGAGGCCATTGATGATGGAGGGAAGTTGAATAGCATGGAGGACAGCATCTTAAGGAGCTCAGTTATTTTCTCCCAAGTGGAATGGTGGGTTAGAAAGAGGGGAGAGAAAGGAGGCATTGAAGTGGAGTTTAGGAGGCTGAGTGAAATGACACTCCAGGGAAATTGTTAAGAGCAATGATGGAGACAGAAGCAATTGGAGCAAAACTGGGCCAGGGGAGAGAGAACAAAGCAAGGTGAGTTGCTAACACAGCTCAGGCAGCCTTGTGTCCCCAAGCAACAGAAGCTGGCAGAAGTAAGTCACTGAGCACAGGTCTGGGGACCCAGAGGGAACACTTGCAGGAAGGGCTGGACCCTAGGACAGAGCCTGATGCAGGTGGGCTCCTTGGAAAAGGGGTTGCCCCAGGGCCTGGCTGGAAGAGGGGCTTCCTCTGATCCTGAGATGAGAAAGTGAGCTCAAGGTGATAGGCACGTGGTCTCTCTTACCTGGTGGTGAAATTGGACCGCTGGGGTGGCAGGTGGGGGTGGGGCAGGAACAGTTTTTCCAAGAGGAGAGAGAGAAAAGCCAGACAGAAGCTACATTAGGCAAAATTTTTGTGCTTGTTAAATATTTCATGAGAAGGTCCCTGGCTAGGGCCCTTTATGCATGTCTTAGTCAGTTAGCGCTGTTGTAACAAATTACCATAGACTGAGTGTTTTATAAACAACAAAACTGATTTCTCACAATTCTGGAGGCTGGAAGTCTGATCTTGGTGTGCCAGCAGTCAGGTGAGACCTGTTCCAGGTCACAGACTTTGTTGTATCCTGCAATGGGGCAGAAAGGGTGAGGGAGATCTGTGGGTTTCTTTTATAGGGGCACTAACTCCATTTATGAGGGCTCCACTCTCATGACCTAATCACCTCCCAAAGACCCCCGCCTCCAGATACCATCACATTGGGCAGTAAGACTTAAACATATATTAATTTTGGGGGGACACAAACATTCAGTCCATAGCAATCTGAAATGGTTTGCCTGGTACTCAGTGGTTTGGGACCTCACCTCTGTTCACTGTGGTGTTTTGATCCACAGAACTGGACAGTGATTCTTATGACATTGCTTAAAACTCTAAGAGATGGGGTTATTTCTCATGAAGGACACTTGCTTTTCTGCCTACTGTGGCTGGGCCATAGTCCTCTTTGTTCTTTCTATGGCTGAGTATGAGGTGCAGCTGTATGAGCTTGCAGGTCCTGGGAGCTAGTTTGTGTGCTTAAGATATCCTAGGAGCCGTTGCTTCTCTTTTATAAACTTTAATTAATTGTGGTCAATTTATACCTGAGCCTTGGCATAAAGGGCTCAATTTAATTTCTCTCTCTTTCTCTCTATACACATGCACACACACAAATACACACAAATACACACACATACATATACATATAGACATATATATACACACAAACATATACATATATATGTATATATATATGTACACACACACATATATAAAAAGGTTTAGAAAAAAATCAGACCAAGTGACTGGTGATTTATGTAAATATTAGAATTCATGAATTCCATTCCAAATAAAACACATTAATATATGTAATATATATTATTATATTACAATATATTATATCAAATATATATTCATAAGTATATATAAAAATTAATATATAATATATATTCTAGTCCAAACAAATCCTTTCCAAGCAAAATGCATTTATATGGGTATATATATATATATAAATAAAAGGGCCAGACATATGGGTGATTCTGCAGCTCTGCATTTTGCTTGGAAAGGATTTGTTTGGAATGGAATTCATGAATTCTTATATTTACATAAATCACCAATCACTTGGTCCGATTTTTCCAAATCTTTACAAGCTTACATAAGTATTTTTAATCTAATTACTTTGAAGTAGTGCGGTTATCAGCATTCCCACTGCTCAGGCTCCTCATTCCAGGGTCAAGATAACTATGCCTTTGAAATGTTAAGGTCAGACCCTCAGACTGAGGAATTTGCTCCTTCCTTGGCTGTGTGCTGGGCCGAGCTGTCAAGCACACATAGCTGGGAGAATTGGTGCTGATGCCAGCCTCAGGGGCAGGGACATGTTGGTAGTCCTGGCCACAGAGACGTGGGATTGGGTGGTAGCAACAGGACAGCCCCGCTTAAGGGCTGAGATCTGGAATGTAGACTGAAGGCTGTGCAAGAGAGGTCAGACCAGAGCAGAGACTGACCCAGAGGTGCTCAGAGGACATGCAGGTGGACGGCAGGTGCTCAGGTCATTGCTCTGGGCTTGTGCTGGGGCCCTGGCTCTTGGGGGATAAATGGAGTACTACAGTGACTCTTCCAGGGGAAGTCTGCAAGGCCAATACACAGTTTTTCCCTGGGGCATCAGCTTTCCAACCTCTCGGATTCCTGACTTTGTTTCAAAAGCATGCTTCTTTTCTGGTATAAAACCTTTACAATTTGACTTTTATCCAAGAGGGAGTGAAGGCAATTGATTGTAATTTTGTGAAGTGTTTAGTTTAACATATAGAAGTTGAATTTTCATGCCTGAGTTTGACGTTGTTTTTTGTGAGTTGGTCTCTGCCTGTCCCTCTAGACACATGCAGTTCTGACCAGCACAGAGGTGTTTTCAGAATGAAATTTATACCCCATTAATACTAACTGGGTGAAAAATGCATTGCTCTTCCACAAAAGCTTATTTAGGGATCACCTTGACTCCTTTCCAGCAAGTGGGGAAATGGTGGGATGTGGTATGGCAGCGTATCCCCAGCACATAGGCTCAGGAGGCTGAGATCCAGGTGAGCTGTGTGAGGTTAAGGTGTAGGCCCTCTGCCAGGATGGGGGCGGCATGCCACAGGCTCTCAATCAAATGGCTCAAGCTTGCTGTATCAGCACCTGCTTTTGAATAGCTATCGATTATAATGCCGTCTATGTGTGTGGCCCCTCCCACTGGAAGATTGTCCCATCCACTGTCAAACCCAGTGTGTCAGTATAATACCACTCCAGTGTGGGTGTAAGAAGCCCAGCTGCAGAGGAAATGAAGAACCTCCAGGGCCTGCCATGTGGCCAGAGGTCGCTATTCAGTGACACAGAGGCCCGTGACTTTCCATGGAGGTGGCATGTGTGGCAGGGTGAATCTTACCTTGTGCCTGGCCTGGATGTGAGGTTCTGGAGAGCCCTATGAGGAGGGCATGCCAAAGCTTCTGCTTGTGCAGAGGCCCCTCTGCTCTCTGGAGGTGGTTCTTAGGCAGCTTGGGAAGGGCAGGAGTTGAGCCCAGTGGGCTCAGAGGCAGCCAGGTAATGGGCTAGTCAGCAGCTCTGTGGGAAGGGGCTTCACATTTGAGCTCTTGCTTCCACTTGCTCATTGTGGCTTGAAATTCCTTTACCAGGGGGAAGAATTCTTCCAAAAGATTCAGATTTCAGGTCCTCATACTTCTTTTGGCAATTTATAAGAAATTTGTCATTGGGTCTGGCCTCAAGGGCTTTGAGAAAAGATTTTATCATCAACCTTAAAATTATAAAAAAAAATCCTTAATTATGTTTTAGGAAATTTATGATTTTTAAGGATGAAGAGTCTTTTAGAGACTTATTTAGCTGTGTGACCTTCAGCAAGTTGTAGTCATCTTTTTAGACCTCAAATGACATTTCTTTAAAAGGAAGCAGTTGTACTATATGATTGCTTAGATCTATACTAGTTCAAAAAGTAACAATTCTCTAATTAGAATCTTTAATGTGATGATTTTCATAATCAGGAAAACAATGCATATGTTATACATTCAGGTGGTAATACTGATTAAAAATCACAATGAAATACCAGGTCCTTTCCTGAGGTCAATATTGATAAAGGGCAGGAACGTAGAAAGTGAGGAGAAAAGAAAACAAACGCAAAAAGTGTCAGAAATACACTACACTGGCCAGAGAAGATTCGAGTGTCAGTTTTGCTGGTTAGTCTCTTTGACCTTGGGCATATTGCTCGACCTGTCGGTTTGCTGATCTCTGAGGTGGTAGAGCCCAGTTCGGAGGGTGTCATGAAGCTTACAGCAGTTAGGAGAGTGATGGGTACATGCCTGCCTACCTCAGGGGCTGCTACTCTTATTAATGGTGCTTGTTTGTGAGCCACGACCTGGTTAGCAGCAGTTTGGAGTGATTCTCCCCTTAATTCGAGATCACTTCTGAATCTGGGAGTAGAAAGAAGTAAAAGGAGGAATGGAAGTTTCAGCCTTGGCTTTAAAAAGTTGGTGAAGCAATGGGAAGTGGTACCTCCCTTTTATGGATCTCAATCTAAGGAGCTCTGTAAAAAAAACCCATGACTGGCACAACACTTTGAAAAACTACTTAGTTTTCTTCTTTTGGCTCTGCAATTTGCATGGATTTTGGAAAAGGTGGTAACTTAAAAAAAAAAAAAAAGCAGCATATTATGTGTTTTCAAGGTTTTAATGATTTATGCAATTTTTTTAAGGTTTAAAAATTTTCTGTTTTAGGGTGACCTTGTTGGCCTCATAGCCTGAAATGTTTCTGGTTTGAATGGTGTTTGAAAATACAATAGAGTCTGTAAAATCAATGTCCTTTCAGTGATTCCATTGCCTGGGTATGAGAGTCATGGAGGACACTGTGCCTTCCCTCTTTCCATGCCACAACACCAGCTGGCCTTGAGCCTTCCCAGAGGCCAGAACTCCCTTGGGGCTCCTTGCCTCCCCTTGAAGGCCAGTGACTGCCACCCAGGGATTTGTGGCAATGCCTTCCTCCCCAGACCCCAGGAAGTCTCTGGGGGGTTCACAGAAGGGTGCCTTTTAGTCACATACAATAGGACTATGAAAATAAGGACAAAGGATAAAACAACAACAACAAAGGATTAAAAGGAAGATATAACCACAATCTAAAGATACTTGCTGCTCTTAGCCTTAATTTAACTTTGAAGTTTCTGGCAACCTGGGTAGATAGATGATAGGTAGAGATATAAATTAAATAAAACACTATAAGCTACATGATTTCCATTATATCATGAATAGAAGTAGACTAGCTTGAATCTTGACTTAAGAGTTTTGTCCTTAACTCTAAAAGGAGTATGTCGTGAGTGTCCTTATATAAAGGATATTGACCGAGTAGTTTTTTTTTTTTTTAAGATTTTATTTATTTATTTGACAGAGAGAGAGATAGCGAGAGCAGGAACACAAGCAGGGGGAGTGGGAGAGGGAGAAGCAGGCTTCCCGCCAAGCAGGGAACCCAATGCGGGGCTCGATCCCAGGACCCTGGGATCATGACCTGAGCTGAAGGCAGACGCTTAATGACTGAGCCACCCAGGTGCTCCGAGTAGTCTTGAATAGAAATGATGCAACAGTTCCAGGGACTATATTTTTCATGTCTATTTCTCATGTTTTCTCTTGTCCATCACATGAGAGGAGATAGGTTATTCCGGAGGCCACCTACTCTAAAAAGGTAAGATGAGACCAGAATAATGAGAGGTCCTCAAAAGAAGATTCTGTTGAATCACTAATGAAGAAGGTACACACAGTGCTGCAGTCCTGTTAACCATGATGCTTTCACCTGCCTGGCTGCCAGGATCTCTTATTGCTGTGTTCTGCCCACTGGATTGACCCTGCTCCAATGTGGCTCCAACACAGAAAGGAAGGGAAGAATGGGTCAATATGATGATGTAGAGATAGGGAGGGTCCACATGCTGGTCTTGCTAAGGGTTTTGGGCCTTCTTTTTTTTTTTTTTTAAACTCTTATATTTAATTTTTAAAACCATCCAAATTGGTAAGGAAGAAGTAAAACTTTCACTATTTGCAGATGACATGATACTATATATATAGAAAACCCTACAGACGCCACCAAAAACTGCTAGAACTGATAACTGAATTCAGTTTTGGTCTTTCTTACAAAAGCAATGGAAAGCCATTGCAGACTTTATTTTTGTTTCATTTTTTTATTGTTATTTTTAGCATTGGAGACACATGCTAGGTTTGAATTTTGAAAATAATACTCTCTGTGTGTTGTGTGTAGAGATAGCAAGGCCAGGGTATGTGTAGGAAGCCAACACAACAGGTTAGATGACAAATGAAGGGTTTGGTTCCAGGTAGGATGGTGGCAGTGGGAATGGTAAGAAGTATGTGGACTTGTGGCAATTTGGGTGTGGACTGGGTGATGAGAGAGAGGAACATGCCAATGACAACTCGCAGATTCTGGAATGCAACATGGAATGCCAGCAATAAGGAGGCTGTGGAAGGAGGATGATGAGTTTGGTCTTGAGTGTGCCTATGGGTCCCCAGGAGGGGATAGCTGGTGGTGGGAGTTTGTATGTACACATCTGGATTCGGAGATATCTTAGATGACGGGTTTAAATTGGGAGCCCTCTGCATGTCAATGGGAATTGAAAGTGGGAGATAGTCTGTGGCAGGAAGGGCCATGGGCTTTGGAATTAAGAACAAAGAGGTGCCCCAGTGTCGATGTGTCAGGGAAAGGAAGAGCTTACAAAGGAGACCTAGCAGGAGGAATTGGGAGGGAGGCCTGGGGAGTGTGGTGTCCCAGACTCCAGGGAGGAGAGTGCCTCGAGAAGGGGAAAGGGAGAAGCTGTGTACTATTAGGAGTGTACCCACCTGGCAAATGACGTGGAGGTACTTGAATTTCATGAGAGCTGTCTGGGGCAGTGGTGGGGGTAGCAGCTAGGCTGACATGCTGAAGAGGACACAGAAGATGAGAAAATGGAAAAGGCAAATGTGAGTATGTCTTTCAAGAAGTTAGATTATGAGGGAGAAGAAGAAAGGGATAGAGTCATAGGGTTGAGGAGAATCCAACAGATTTTTAAGTGTGTTGGGGAGTGGGGTGGGGTGGGGTGGGGTGTGAAAGAGTTAGGTTATAAAGTTTATATTGCTTCAAATATTTTTTGAATCATTAGCCCAAAAGAACAAATGTACAGGGTGCAGGATTCTGACTAGTGTTGCTATATTCTACTATCTTGCAGGATACTTTGAATATGGAGGTGTAACTTAAATATAAGTGATCCTACAGAGATTGTCATTGTGGTAACAAGGAGTGGCTACCTTGAAAAATGAGAATGAAGTCTACAGGAGAATGAGACACAGAAATTAGAGAAGAAGAAGACGGGTGAGAGACGCCTTAAGTCTCCCAGCCAGCTAGGTGTAATACATGCTATCCTGTCCAAAATTCTTAACTCTATTCCCTAACGTGTAAAAATAGCCCCTGGCCTCTGCCCTCCACTGTTGTCCAGCACTGTCTGCTTCATCACTTAATGGAGCACATTTTGTGATCAGCTCATACCTCTGAGCACAGGTCCTGTTTCTGTCTTTGAGCATACACTGTGCCCATAACAGACAGTTTGAGCTTTCCCCCTTTCCCTCTCCAAATAATCCCCATAAGTGCAACCCATCACACTATACCTCCATTGCTGGACCTAGCCATCGCCCAGGCAGCCAGGAACCCAACAGTGCCAGCTCTGGACAGCAGGCCCTGCTTTTGCAAAAGGAAAAGGAACAAGCCCCAGAAGTGCAGGCGTGGGAAGAGTTTGTGCCTGGGAAAGGGATAAAATACGAGGCGTCTGTTGGCCAAACACCCCACTTAGCCATGTTTTCCAATGCTAGTGCCTACTGGAGATGGGATGAGGAAACACTCAGAGTGTTTCTCTGCCCAAGAATGAAGAAGGCACACTTTCTCAAAAGACCTGTGATACATGAGAATTTAGATTTCAGTAACTGTGCTGTTGTGGATCCAAATATAATGGGTTTATTTTTTATTTTTTTCATATAACAAAAAACATTCCCTATTTCCTAAGTATCCAGCCATCAGATCCATGCAAGCAAATAGTCTGTTTAGAATAATGAAAAAAAATAAAATCTACATCCTGTGAGTGTGGGTGTGGAGATGGGGACAGCCCTCTCCTACCTCCCTGTGGTTACCTGTTCATCTCCAACCCTCCTTCACTAATCAAACATATAGGGGTAGACAGCACACCTAAACCCCATGTAGACTCATGCACACCTGTGGATGACACTGCCTGACTGCCTTTACTGGGTATACTAAATGGGTTCATAGCTGTCAAGCTCTGGGCAGATGTGCTCTGTGGAAACATCTCTCTCCTTCAGTAAGATAGTGAAGTGGTAATTAAAGCGGTTGCTGGTAGTGAGCCCAAACATAAACAGGGGAGGGGTGACAGAAAGGACACGCCAAATTGAGAGAGAAAGAAGACTTTTTCCATGGGCATTGTGGGGAGGGGTAGAACCCTGTGTATGAGTCTAATTTTGATTCTTGGATTTTGGGTGCTGTAGATTTTTGGCATTCATTTGTGATGCTCTCATTATGATTGGCCATGGTGGTACATCTTAAATTTAGTTTGATTGTCCTAATTTGGCCTCCTGACTTGCCCTTCCAGTGATGTGAATCTGTGCTTCTGGAGAGAGCAGTAGTGTGGGGCTAGGATACTGTAGGAGAAACAGCAGTCCCCGGGGGGAAGATGAAAAATCAATATCCCAAAGGATCGGATTTGATGGGCAGGGCATGGGGAATGGCAAGAGCCTATGACAATGGTGACACCTTAGTTCAGAGTGGTATCTCTGGAGAAGGACCTTGGCTAGCAACTGGGAATATCGTAGTGTCTAAATGGGAGGGTCTGGCAAGTAATAAGCTTTTTTTTTTTTTTTAAGATTTTGTTTATTTATTTGATATAGAGAGACACAGCGAGAGAGGGAACACAAGCAGGGAGAGTGGGGGAGGGAGAAGCAGTCTTCCTGCCAAGCAGGGAGCCTGATGTGGGGCTCAATCCCAGGACTCTGGGACCATGACCTAAGCTGAAGGCAGATGCTTGACTGAGCCACCCAGGCGCCCCTATTTTGAATTAATTTTTATATATGGTGTAAGATAGTGGTCTAGTTTCATTCTTTTGCATGTAGCTGTCCAGTTCTCTAATACTATTTATTGAAGAGACTGTCCCTTCCCCATTGTATATTCTTGCCCCCTTTCATGTAAATTAATTGAACATATTATGTGTGGGTTTATTTCTGGGCTCTTAAATCTGTTTTACTGATGTATCTGTGTTTATTCCACTATTGTATTGTTTTGATTTCTGTAGCTTTGTAGTAGAGTGTGAAATGAGGGTGCATGATACCTCTGACCAAATTTGTTGTTCTTTCTCAAGATATTTTGGTTACTTGGGTCCTTTTATGGTTCCATATATATTTTAGAATTATTTTTTCTAGTTCTGTGAAAAATGCCAATGGAATTTTAATAGGGGTAGCATTGAGTCTGTAGATTGCTTTGGTTGTATAGGACATTTTAACAATGTTAATTCTTCCAATCCATTGTATATCTTTCCATTTATTTGTGTCTTCTTCAATTTCTTTCATCAATGTCTTATAGTTTTCAGTCTACAGATTTTTCATCTTCTTGGTCACATTTATTCCTAGATATTTTATTATTTTTGATACAATTGTAAGTGGAATTATCTTGATCTCTCTCTCTGATAGTTTATTATTAGTTTATAGAAACTCAACAGATTTTTGTATATTAATTTTTTATCCTGTATCCTGTATCACTTTATTGAGTTCATTGACTAGTTCTAACAGTTTTTTGGTGGAATCTTTAGGTTTTTCTATTTATAGCATTGTGTCATCTGGAAAACCTCTGAGTAGGTTGTGCTCTTCTGCTGGCTTTGGGTAGGTGGCTGGAGAGTGTAGGGGGTGGGGCATACTTACCAACTTTCCTATTTATGGCATCTTCCATTCCAATTTGTATGCCTTTTTTTTTTTTTTAAATTTGTATTGCCTAATTGCTGTGGCTAGGACTTCCAATAATACGTTGAATAAAAGTGAGGAGAATGGGGATCATGTCTTGTTTTTGATCTCATAGGAAAGACTATCAGCTTTTCACTACTGATGAATGGTGAGTATGATATTAGCTGTGGGTTTTTCATATGTGGTGTTGAGGTAAGTTACTTCTATACTCACTTGGTTGTGTGTTTTTATCAAATGGATGTTGAATTTTGTCAAATGCTTTTTTCTGCTTCTATTGAGATTATTATATGATTTTAATCTTTTAAATTAATATGGTGTATCACATTCATTGATTTAAAAATATTGAGCTATCCTTGCATACCTGAATAAATCCCACTTGATCATGTTGTGTGATCCTTTTAATGTATTGCTGACTTTGGTTTCCTAATATTTTGTTAAGGATTTTTGCACCTGTATTCAACAGGGATATTGGCCTGTAATTTTTATTATTACTGTTGTTTTATATGTGTGGTGGTCATTCTAGTTTTGGTATCAGGGTAATGCTGGCTTCATAAAATGAGTTTGTAGGCATTACCTCCTCTTCAACTTTCTGGAAGAGTTTGAGAAGGCTAGGTATTAAATCTTTAAATGTTTGGTAGAGTTTACCAGTAATGCCATCTGGCTCTGGACTTTTGCTAGTTAGAAGTTTTTGATTACTGATTTAATCTCCTTACTAATAATCAGTCTATTCAGATTTTCTATTTCTTTATAATTCAGTCTTGGAAGATTGTAAGTTTATAGGAATTTTTACATTTCTTCTAGGTTCTCCAATTTGTTGGCATATAATTATTCATAGTAGTCTCATGATCCTTTGTATTTCTGTGGTATCAATTGTAACTACTCTTTCATTTCTGATTTTATTTATTGGAACTCTGTCTCTTATTTTCTTGGTGAGTCTAGCTAAAGATTTAATTTTGTTCATCTTTTCAAAGAACCAGATCTTAGTTTTATTGATCTTTACTATTGTCTTTTTAGTCTCTATTTCACTTATTGCCACTCTGATTTTTATTATTTTCTTTCTTCTACTAACTTTGGGCTTCATTTGTTCTTCTTTTTCTAGTTCCTTGAGGTGTAAAGTTAAATTGTTTTTGTGATACTTCTTTTGTTTCTTAAGGTAGTCCTGTATTGCTATGAACTTTCCTATTAGAACTGCTTTTACTGCAGCCCATAGTTTTGGTACTTGCATTTCCATTTTCATTTGTCTCTAGGTGTTTTTTCATTTCTCCTTTGATTTCTTCTATTACCCAGTAGTTGTTCAGTAACAGTTGTTTAATCTCCATGTATTTGTACTTTCACATTTTTTTCTTGTAATTTTTTTTGTAATTTCATACCATTGTGGTAGAAATGATACATGATATGATTTCAGTCTTCTTGAATTTGAGATTTGCTTTGTGGCCTAATATGTTATCTATCCAAGAGAATGTTCTACATGCACTTGAGAAGAATGTGTATTCTGCTATTTTGGGATGGCATGTTCTATTAAGTTCCTCTGGTCTAATGTGTCTTTAGGGTCAATGCTTCCTTATTGGTTTTCTGTTTGGATGATCTATCCACTGAAGGGTGTTGAAGTCCCCTATTGTTGCTTTCCATTCCTCCCTTTAGGTCTGTTAATATTTGTTTTATATATCTTGGTGCTCCTATGTAGAGTGGATATATATTTATAAATGTTATATCTTCTTGCTGGATTGATCTCTTTATCATTATGTAATGTCCCTCTTTGTCTTCTATTACAGTCTTTATTTTAAAGACTATTTTGTCTGATATGAATATAGCTACACCAGCTTTCTTTACATTTCTATTTGTATGGAATATCTTTTTCCACCCTTTACTTTCAGTCTATCTGTATCTTGTAGGCAGTATACAGATGTGTCTTTTTAAAAAAAATATATATATATATCCATTCAGCTGTCCTAATTTTTTGATTGGACAGTTTAGTCATTTAATTTAAGGTAATTATTGATAAATATGTACTTATTGCCATTTTGTTAATTGCTTTCTGGTTGTTTTTGTAAGTTCTCTATTCATTTCTTCTTTCTCTTCCCTTGTTGTTTGATGACCATTAGTTTTATGTTTAGATTTCTTTCTCATTTTTTGGTGTATTTACAATAATTTTTACTTTGTGGTTACTATGAGGTTCACACATATCCTACGTATATAACCAACTATTTTTAGTTGGTAGCAATGTAAGATTGAACACATTCCAAAAGTACAGTTTTACTCCCCTCCTCCATGTTCTATGTTTTTGATGTCAAATTTTACATCTTTTTATTTTGTGTATCCCATAAATTATTATTGTAGTTTTAGTTTATTTAGCTAGTTTTGTCTTTTAACCTGCATAGTAGCTTTATAAGTGATTAATCCACTAATTTTACTATATATTTATTTACCTTTCCCAATGAGATTTTTACTTTTGTTATGTTTTCTTATTATTTAGTGCCGTTTCTTTTCAGCTTAAAGAAGTCCGTTTAACATTTCTTGTAAGAGCAGTTTAGTAGTGATGAACTCCTTTAGCTTTTGCTTGTCTAGAAAATTTTTCATCTTTCCTCCAATTTTGAATGATAACCTTGCTGGGTATTCTTGGAAATTTTTTCCTTTCAGCACTTTGAATATGTCATGCCACTGTCTTCTGGCCTGCTAAGTTTCTGCTGATAAATTTTATAAGTTTATGGGGTTTCTCTTGAACATAACAATTTGTTTTTCTCTTGCTGTTTTTAAGGTTCTCTCTTTAACTTTTGACGTTTTGATTATAATGTATCGGTGTGGATCTCTTTGGGTTTATCTTATTTAGAACTCTCTAAGCTTCCTAGACCTAGATGTCTGTTTCCTTTCCTAGGTTAGGAAAGTTTTCAGTCATTATTTCTTCAAGTAAGCTTGTCCCTTTTTTCTCTCTTCTCTTTCTGGGGCACCTATAATATGAATGCTTTATGCTTTAAATGTTGTCCTATAGGTCTCTTTAGTTATCTTCATTTTAAAAAATTCTTTTTTTCTTTTTTTTTTCTCTGTCTGGGTTAGTTCCATTGCTTTGTCTTCCAGCTCACTGACTTGTTCTTTTGCTTCATCCAGTCTGCTGTTGAACCCCTCTAGTGCATTTTTCAGTTCAGTTATTGCATTCTTCAGTTCTGTGACTTCTGTTTGGTACTTTCTTAGTTTCTGTCTCTTTGTTGAAGTTTTCGTTGTGTTTATCCATTCTTCTTCTGAGTTCAGTGAGCATCTTTATGGCCATTATTTTGAATTCTTCATCAGGTAAATTACTTATCTTTGTATTATTAAGGTCTTTGTCTGAAGTTTTATCTTATTCTTTTGTTTGTAACATATTTCTCTGTTTCCTTATTTTACTTGACTCTGTGTTTGTTTCTGTGTATTAGGTGAAACAGCTACTTCCCTCAGTCTTGAGGCCTCATGTAGGGGATGGTGTTTACCTTCTTATATTCCTTGGGAGTGCCTCCTTAGCCTTGTAGATATTTGGGAAACTTGAAGTCTTTCCCTCAGGCTGAAGCTCCAGGCTAATAGGCCTTTTTCATGGGAATATTGGGGTATTTTTTGGTCTGTCTGTGCAGTGCTCTGGGGATGCTGGCCTGCCAAGAATTGACTTTCTGATTGTTACATGCTTGTGGAGCTCAGAAACACAGCCTTCTTGGCCACTAGAGCCATGAAATCAATGGATATCCTCTGAGTGGATTGTGCCCCTCTGCTGGCTTTGGCTTGGTGGCTGGAGAGTGTAGAGGGTGGGGGATACTTAGAAAGGCAGTGGGGAAATGTCTTGACTGTGTGCACCTGTAGGCTTCAGGAATGCAGTGGGGGAATGCTTTTCTTTGTGCACATGATGGCTTGAGGATGGGAGCAAGAGAATTCTACCCCTGCTCCTGCTCACGAGTCCCAGTCAGGGAGTGGAGGAGTGCTGCAACTGCCTATGTACTCCAGCTTCAGCAAGGCAGAGGGATAGTGCCATGACCACTTGCCCCACCTGTTTTAACAAGGCAGTGAGAGTGTGCCACATCTGAGCTCACCGATGTGTGCTAGCAGGGTAGGTAGAGAGTGCAAAAATGGGTGTCTTCCAGCTCCTTCATCTCCAGGGAACGTTTCAACTGTCCCTGGCCTCTCCAGCGGATGCATTTTGATCAGAAAATGTATCTCCTTCACATACAGTCTAGGCACTTTTCAAACTACTATTTTTTTGCTGAGTCTTAGGGCAAGTGAGACTGATGTGAGCCCTCTAAAAAGGGAATCTCAGTTTCCCATAGCACTCTGGATCACTTGGATTGCCATGCCAGGGATGGGGTTTTGGTGAGGTTGTGTCTCTCCTACCGGTCTCAATTTGGTCTTTTTATCCTTTTTTTTTATGGAGAAGCAGTGTATCTAGTTTTCAAATCTTTTTCAGAGGGAAATGGTCCATAAAACTAAAAGACAACTTATGGAATGGGAGAAGATATTTGCAAATGACATATTTGATAAAGGGTTAGTGTCCAAAATCTATAAAGAATTTATCAAACTCAACATGCAAAACCCAAAAAATCCAATTAAAAAATGGACAAAAGACATGAACAGACATTTCTCCAAAGAAGATATTCAGATGGCCAATAGATGAAAAGATGCTCAACATTACTCATCATCAGGCAAATGCAAATAAAAAGTACAATGAGATATCACCTCATACTTGTTAGAAAGGCTAAAATCAAAAACATAAGAAACAACAGGTGCTGGTGAGGATGTGGAGAAAAAGAAACCCTCTTGCACTGTTGGTGGGAATGCAAACTGGTGCAGCTACTCTAGAGAACAGTATGGAGGTTCCTCAAAGAGTTAAAAATAGAACTACCCTACAAACCAGGAATTGCACTACTGGCTATTTACCCAAAGAATACAAGAACACTAAGGGAACCATGTACCCCTATGTTTATAGCAGCATTATTTACAATAGCCAAGCTATGGAAGCAGCCCAAGTGCCCATCAACTGATGAATGGATAAAGAAGATGACATATATATAGTGGAATATTATTCAGCCATAAAAAGAGTGAAATCTTGTCATTTGCAATGATGGAGCTAGCACGTATAATGCTAAGCAAAATAAGTCAGTTAGTGAAAGAAAAATACCATATGATTTCACTCATATGTGGGATTTAGCAAACAAAACAAACAAACAAGGGAAAAAAAAGAGATAAACCAAGAAATAGACTCTTAATTATAAAGAACAAACTGATGGTTACCAGAGGGGAGGTGGGTGAGGGGATGGGGAAATAGGGGATGATGATAAAAGAGTATACTTACCATAATGAACATAAGATATAAAATATATACAAATATATATAAAATATAAAAAAATAAAATATGATGAAAAAAGAAATGTCCAATAAACCTGTCTTAGCCAAAAAAACAAAAACAAAAAACAAACAAAAAAACCCACACAAAAAATAAAATTCTTCATAGTATTATATGGGAAGTGTTCCCCCTCTTCTAAATTTTCTGGAAGAGTTTTGGTAAAATTGTTTTCTTAAGGATCTAAGCCTGGAGTTATCTTTTTTTGAGAGATTTTAAATTATACATTCAGTTTACTTAATAGGTATAGAATTACTTAAGTTCCCTGGTAATTTGTGTTTCCCAAGAATTGATCATTTCTTATAAGTTTAATTTACAAGTATATTTTTTAGAATTCCATTAGCAGTATTCCCTTATTATCCTGCAGGATGTTTAGTGATTTCACCTGTTTTTTTCTTGATATTGGTGACTTGTGTCTTCTCTTACTTGCTTAAAGGTTTGTTGATTTCACTGACTTCTTTTTTCCTCAAAGAACCAACTTTTCTCCCATGAATTTTTTTTTGTTCCAATTTCCCATTGACTTCTGTCTTATCTTTATTATTTCCTTTCTTTTGCTTGCTTTTGGTTTCTTTTGCTCTGCTTTATCTTTCTTTCTTTCTTTTTTTTTTTTTGAAGTTGAAGCTTAGATTTTTGATTTGAGGTCTTTCCTTTTCTCCATTAGAAAGATTTAATGCTATAAATTTCCATCTTATCAATGTTATAGCTGCATCCCATAAATTTTGGTATGTTATGCTTTCATTTTTATTCATTGGGAATTCTAAAGAATGTGCTTTCTGTTGCTGTTGGATGGAGTGTTCTATAAATGTCAGTTAGATCCTGTTGGTTGATGGTGGTGTTTAGTTGCTTTGTATCATTGTTGATTTTCTGTCTAGTAGGTCTATCAATTTCTGGGAGTGAGTGTTGCGGTCCTCAGCTATAATTTGTTTACTTCTCCTTTCACCTCCATTAGTTGAAGCTCTGGTGTTTCATGTATACAAATTTAGAATTGTTATATATTCTTGAAGGATTAATGTAATGTCCCTCTTTTTACTCTAGTAATCATCTTTGCCAAGAAGTCTACTTTATTGGATATTAATATATTCACTACTGCTTTTTAAAAATTCATGTTGCATAATGTATCTTTTCCTATCCCTTTACTCTAAACCTAGCTATGTTGTTATGTTTCAGGTGAGTTTGTTGTGGACAACATATATTTGGGTCATGTATTTTTTTTTTTATTAAACCACTGTGTTTTTTATTTAACCTGTGTGCTTTTATTGGTATATTTAGATCATTTACATTTAAAGTAATTACTGCCATGGTAGGGCTTAGGTCTAGCTTTATTTTTCCTTTCCTGTTTATTCTGTTTTATATTTTTTCTTTTTATTCCTTGCTTTCCTATGTGTAACTTGAACATTTTTTTAGAATTCCATTTTGTTTTCTTTATAATATTTTGAGGATATTACTTTGGATAGTGTTCTTTCTGATTGTTCTATGTTTTACCCTATACATATGTAACATCACAGTTTACTGGTGTTGACATTTCATCACTTAAATGAAGTGTTGACCTTGCTTGAAGTTAGGTCCCTTTACTCTCTGTAGTTTTTAAATATAATTGTCTTAAGTATTTCCTTTACATACATTATCATCATATCAAATGGTATTATAAATTTTGCTTGAACCATAAAATATAATTAAAGTAACTCATGAAAGAATAGTCCATTCTGTTTACTTGTATTTTTATTCTTTTCAGTGTTCTTTTTCTGTCCTGAAAATTTTAACTTTCTTTAATTATCATTTTCTTTTACTTTCATTTAGCCAGTCTTTTAAGGTAGGTCTGCTAGTAAAAAATTATCTTATTTTTCCTTTGAGAATTTCTTTATTTCCTCTTTATTCCTCAAGGATAGTTTATTGAGATATAGGATTCACAATTGACAGTTCTTTCCTCTGGAAAATTGTGCTACGTCTTTCCAGCCTCCCTGGTTTCAAATGAAAAATCTTGTCATATGAATTCTTCTTTTATAAGTAATGTGTCATTTCACTCTGGCTCTTTTTAAGCTTTTTTTCTTTGTCTTTAACTTTCATTAATTTAATTATGATGTGCCTTGGTGTGGGTTTCTTTGGGTTTATCTTTCAACTTCTTGCAGGTTTATGTATTTTATCAATTTTGGGAAGTTTTTACTCCTTTCTCCTCTCCTTTGGGACTTTGAAAATTTGAATGTTAGATCATTTATTATCCCACAGATTCTTGATACTCTGTTCATTTTTAAGTCTATTTTCTCTCTGTTGTTCAGATTGAGTCAGTTCTATTGATCTGTCTTCAAGTTCACTGAGTGTATTATCAATTATCACCACTCAACTATTGAGTTCATCAAGTAGTTTTAAAATTTTAGTTATTGCGTTTTCCCATTTTGTTCTTTTTTCATTTTGTTAATTTTCATTTTGTTCTTTTTTAAATAGCCTCATGTCTTTACTGAGATTTTCTGTTTTTGATTTGTTTAGAAATATTGTTGAAACAGTTTTATGATAGCTGGCTTAAGATATATGTCTAATAATTCCAACTTCTAATTCATCTCTGTGTTTGTGTCAGCTAATTATCTTTTTCATTAAAATTGCTGTTCTATTGGCTTTTGGTATGATGAGTGATTTTTTTTTTTTGTATCCTGGACATTTTGTTTATTATATTAGGATACTCTTAAACTATTTATATCTTCTGTTTTAGCAGATCATTACCCTGTTTAAGTTTAGCCCATAGTTGCTGGCTTTTTTGTTGGTCTAATTCCAATATTAATTTAGTTTTCAGACTTTGCAATGCTATTCTGGTCTGACTAATTCTTCTCTGACACTTCTGGGGTTTCCTTCCTTCCTTTCTTTCTTAAGATTTATTTATTTGAGAGAGAGAAAGAGAGAGAGAGAGAGAGCGTGCATGAGAGGGGGAGGGGCAGAGGTTGAGAATCTCAAGCAGACTCCCCGCTGAGCACAGAGCCTGATGCAAGGCTCAGTCTCACAACTCTGAGATCACGACCTGAGCTGAAACCAAGAGTTGGTCGCTCAAGCAACTGAGCCATCCCGGTGCCCCTGGGATTTCCCTTTCAATCCCAGTTGGTGTTGCCTACAGGAATGGACAGCACTTCTCTGGGTTGTCTTGTGTTGCTGGCCCACATACTCTCACTGGGGGGCAGAAGCTCAGAAGCCACAAGACCTCAGTCTACTTACGCAGTTGTTGGAGGGCAGGGCAATGAAGGGCTCTGTTCCTGCTTGGCCTTACAGGTGGACTGGCCTGGCTGCTAGTGCCCAGGTCACAGAGAGCAAGTTGGGGCTTCCCACTAGGACTCTGCTGGGTTTCCTCTTTCCCAGCCCTTTGGGTAGAGAGAAAAGCTTAGAAAAGTTTTTTTTTATTTATGCCTCTTAGTAGTTCTGATTTGCAGGCTCCTCAGACCCCTTAGTTTGAGGTCTACGGCAGATAGAAACCCAGAAAATCACATTGCTTTTCCTCAGGTCTTCAAGTCTCTAGTGGCCCACCTCCTTCACTCTAGGCTTTTTGAGATCTTTTCATCATTGTTTGTTTATAATGTCCAATGTTATTTAGTTGTACTTAGAGGAGAAAGGAGAGAAAAGAACACCATCTTGTTCCAGACCCAGAAGGCTTAAATGGATTTTGCAATATGGACATTTCCTTTGCACTTACAACTATAGTTTGAGCTCAAAAAATATATATCCACTGCCTATTTGTGTAGGAATGTAGATCTTGTTTTTTGTTTTAAATTTTAACAACACAGAAAGCATTTTGACATTACTTGTGATTCAAACAATGTTAGCTCCTGATGAAATGACTTTATCACATTATAAGTATTATGTATAAGCATTTCTGTCTTATAATTTTTGGTTGACTTTTTTAAGAAATATTATCAAATCTGTAGCAAGTGCTAATTCCCAAAACTATTCAGTGTTTGATAATAGTGGTTGAGGATGGTTCTTCCAACCATTTAAAACGACAAAATCCATTCTTAGCTTGAGCCATATGAAAACAGGCAGAAGGCCTTAGTTTGTCTATTTCTGCTCTACAACTTTTACCTGTGATATGCTGGTAAATGTTTAACAGTTAGATCTCTGGAGACCAAAAGCCCTGGTTTATAGAGTTTGCTGGTTTCTGTGGTGGAAATACTCCCACCATGGCTGATTTCAAGTACCAATGTGATGTCACTCAATAAGTTGTTATGAAAATGTGTGTATAATAGGCTCTCTTGAGCTGGTGCTAGCAGACTTTAGGAAACCACTGATTGAAGAGACCTTAAGAGACCTGCTAAGGAAACCTTAGCTTCTATGCCACACACACTGAATACTTGCAGTAAGCATCATATTTTGGTAATTGTTCATTTAGAGTCTCTCTCACCTTTATCAAACATGCACACATACAGAAAAGTGGCTTTCTGCATGATGTCATTGTAATAGAACAGAACAGGGGAAGAAATAAATCAGATTTTTACTTTTCTGCACTGGGCCTGAAAAACTGGTTTAACCAATCCCACTATTTTCCTCATAAGCAAATATTTACTTTTGGAATGACAAGTCCTGCACCCCAGGTAGTGGTTAATGCCACACATTAAGTAGTGTTTCTTTATGTTATTTACAGAGGCATTACCCTGGTTTGGGTTTCCAAAAAAATGGCAAGTCTTGTTTTAAATGTCTTTTGTGGAGGCATTTGTTAATTTATCAAAGTGATAAAGAAATCTGCTTCTTTGAAAGGTACTTACTTAGTCAGCTGTTTGCTTCCTTGCCCGTGAATGGATACTTTTCCAACTGCATGGGCACCAGGGCAATATCTCATGGAACATGTTTGCTCTAATTGACTCTTTTCAGACCTTCCCCATTTTCTGGCCTTTCCTACTTTCTGCTCTATGTGCTCTTATAGCCCTTTGTCTATGGTACTGGCCACTTTGTAGCTCTGTGTTTTGTGGGCTCTGCTATAGCCCTCTGCCTGAACCTACCCTCTGGGGTATTGAACACTACCAGGACCCATGCCTCCCTACCCAAATCAAAACAATGGTTGGCATCTCCCACCATTGGAGCCACCATGGCAAAGACATGAATCCAGATTAAGGGATCTCTTTTACCCTGAGACCAATTCCATTGGGGGAGGGGTGTTTCCCTGAACCAACAAGAAAATCTCAGACAGGGTGTCCAAGAATTCAGCTCAATTCTGACACTATGTGCCTGGAGATAGCATCAGATTCCATAGGTTAAAGGGCTCAGTCCTACAAGACTGCCCTCCCCACCCCCCGCAACCCTCCACTTCAGATCTCAACCACAAGCCCCAGGTTGTTACCTGGGCTACTACTGACCAATAGACTGTGTCAGAGGTTCCCAGGACCTCCTCCCTAGATTTGATTAATTTGCTAGAGTGGCTCACAGAACTCAGAGAAACATTTTACTAGATCATATTGGTTTATTATAAATGGATATAACTCGAACAGCCAGATGGAAGAGATGCACAGGGCAAGGTATGGGAAGGGCTGTGGAGCTTCCTCTGCATGCAAGCCAACTCTCCCCTCACTTCCACATGTTCACTAGCCTGAAAGCTCTTTAAATCCAGGCCTCTTGTTTTTGTTTTGTTTTGTTTTGTTTAAGATTTTATTTTTTTATTTGTGAGAGAGAGACAAGAGAGAGAACAAGCGGGGGAAGGGCAGAGGGACAAGCAGACCCCCTGCTGAGTGGGAGCCCAATGTGGGGCTCTATCCCAGGACCCTGAAATCATGACCTGAGCTGAAGGCAGACGCTTGAGCCACCCAGGCGCCCCGGCCTCTTGGGTTTTATGGAAGCTTCATTAAATAGGCAGAATTGATTAAATCATTAGCCACTGGCATCTGATTCAATGTCCAGTCCCTCTCCTCTCTGGGGAGGTTGGGACTGTAGGACTGAAAGTTCCAAACCTCTAATCATGTGGTTGGCTCTACCATAAGCCAGCCCCCATCCTTAGATGCTTTCCAAAAGCCACTCATTAACATAACAAAAACACTCTTTTATCACTCTCAACACTTAGGAAATTCCAAGGGTTTTGGGAGCTGTGAGCCAGGAACTGTGGATGAAGACCAAATATATCTCAATGATCAAATATATATATTTTTAATAAATCATAATATCACAGGGCCAAAGGCCTGATAAGCGTCAAATGCGGCTGCAGTATTAATAGAGAGCTCTTGTCTCATTGGGTAATCTTGGAATGGTAGAATTTCTGGGAATGAGCAGGGCAGTGGGACAGTCAGGATTCTCAAAGCAACTGCTGACCTCTGTTGCTCACAAGACCTACCTGAAGTTTGGTGTAAACAAGTCAGTAAAGTTGTTCTCTTTGCCTCATTTATAAGCTGTCTGCCACATGGAGTCAAAGCAGAGCTTAATCCTGGAAACAAGGGGGTTACATTTCTTCCCTGGGCCTACCAGTGACTCAGGAGTCTGTCAGCACTTTTTATTTTGGGAAATGGGACAGAACCTTATCTGTGGGAGAAGGGTTTGAAAGCATTCTACTAAATCCCTTTGTTACCACTCTTCATAAAGCTGAGGGCCTATCTGTGTGCAGATGGAGGAAGGGTGCTAGACAATGGCAGAGCAGGACCAGGATTGCTAGAGTGGTGGTTGTACACTATCAGGCATCACCGCCCATCCCATCCTGAGTTACAGCTACCCCTATTGAGGGCTGGTGATTGAAATTTATGATTTGAGGGTCTTTTGTTTTTCTTAAGGATGCATCACTTGTGGAAATGGAACCTCCCCAGAGGGAAGTGCAAAACTTCTTAAGAAATATCAGTGATTTAAATTCTTAATTATGGTTAGTTCATCATATCCTTCTCAGAAGACTAGGGGCCACAGGGAGGGAGAAAAGGGCTCAAGGAGATGGGGTGTCTGAAGGTAGCAGCTCAGAGATAGCTGAGGGCAGACAAAGGGCAAACTTTGGCCATTTCACGCTGTGGCCTCTGGCCAGCCCCTTGGAGAAGCAGCACAACATTAACTATTTCAGCAATAACTTTATAAAAGGACTATGGGATGTTCAGGACATTCACTAGGAGGACATAGACACACATTTGCCTATGGGACCCTTGTTTTCCAAGAACGTAGCTTTTATTTTAGTTGAAACAGATCCTGACTTAGTAGAGTCACAGCCTCTTTCTAAAGCACAAAAGCAGAATGGGACTTGGCTGGCAAAAGAAAGAAATTTGCTTTCTGAGAGATGTCCAATCACCCATGTTTCCAGGACCTTCTATAGTTTCTTTCATATTACTGTATGTGGAAATTTCTTATGCAGAACAACATTCTGAGGCATTACACAGTCTTAATTTATCAAAGGGAGATCATGCTCACAGTGTAGAGCTTGGGGAAAGAGCTAACTTCTATTGAGCACCTACTTTGAGGTGAGAGCTTGCCTAAAGTTCTCAGTTAAAACCCCATTCTCTTAGTCAGCTTGGGCTGCTCTAACAAAATAACACAGACTGGTAGCTTACACAACAAACATTTATTTTTCAGTCCTGGACCCTAGAAGTCCAAGATCAAGGGGCTGGCCAATTGCATTTCTGGTGGGGGCCCTCTTCCTGGCTTGCACACAACTTCCTTCTCCCTGTGTCTTCACGTAGCCTCTCCTTGGTTCATGGGGAGACAGAGATCTCTCTCTTCCTTTTCTTATAAGGCCAGCAATCCTATCAGATTAGAACCCCACCTTTATGACTTCATTTAACCTTAACTACCTCTAAAAGCCCCATCTCAAATACAGTCACTTTGGGGGTTAGGTCTTCAACATATGAATTTTGTGGGACATGATTCAGTTCACAGCACCCACTCTGACTCAAGGTAGAGTGTGTTTAAAATAGTAAAATAGTTACAGAAGAGAAACTGAGGCCACAGAGGTGAAGAAGTAACGAACAAAGAAGTGACTCACCAACTCCAGAATGCCGGCTGGTCGGATCCAGATATGCTCTCTCCATGAAGCATGCTAAGGTCCAGACGCTGGGCTCTTTTAGGAGGAAGGGCATGGTGAGACCTGCATCCAGTCTATCTGGAATGAGCCTGAAAGCTTCCTGGCAAAGGGCGGGCATGTAGTGCTTCTCCTCTGTAAGTGTTTGGTAAGTTGAAAAGCAAAATTCTGAAAAAGTGGATAGTTCCCTCTGATATTCGAGGGCCAGTTGTGCACTCCATATTCCTCAGAGAGGAACAGAGGCTCTAACAAGTGAATATTGTGGGCAGAGTCCTAAGAACTTGTGATGGAACCATGGTGCCAACTCAGGTGACCAACTGTCACCTGTGCTAAATTATTCTCTATCCTACCTGTTCACAGGGGACTCAGAAATCTCACCTTGGCTGAGCCCCCCTTTCCTTTCAGTCACTCATTTAACATTTGCTCCTTAAATATTTATTAATCCCTAAAGTGTGTGGTGCTGTTTTGTGTGCTGGAGGTAAGGAGGTGAGCAGAACAAAGCTGCATCCTGATTGTCAGCACTCCATTTCCTTTCCAGGAGGCACAGTGGGCAGGGGCCTGGTTACTTGAGGCTTCTGGACAAGCCTGGTGTTGTTTATCTCTATTTCATTTAATTTTAATTTTATTTAATTTACTTCATTTTATTTCATTTAACTTCATTTATTTTAGGACAAATGCAGAAAGCCATGCTGCCAGAGGAGATAGTGCCACAGAAGAAACTAATTATAAAGACCAAGTGGTCATACACTGGCAGGATTTGCTGCTATAATCAAACGAAACACAGTTAATCTGGCACACATTTCAGGATGTACTTACTGTGTTGTATGATAATCAGGCATAAATGATCAGCAGTTAACCAAAATAACTATAATCAGTGCGACTTTAACACAGACAAGTCATCTTCTAAATGTTTTCTCTTATTAGGTCTCTAGCACTCAGATCTGGTGTCACTCTAGCTCTCCTGGTACTGTGTGTGGCTGCCACATCCCAGTGTGCAAAGACAGAGCTCTTCATCTCGTGTGCTCCATCAGCTGGGCCTTCCTGGGCCCACTAGCCCTGCTCTGAGTCCCTTCTGTACCTCCTCCCATTCACCAGAATCCCCACATTCTTCTCCCTGTCCTACCAGGTGCCTTTGCCCCCGTCCTGAGCCCAAAGCTGTAGGAAGAGGCTGGGATCTGCAGGGCGTGTGGTCTCCCAGTGGGAGCTGGCCAAGTGGGGGAGGGAGAGAGATGGAAAATCTACAACCCCTGGAGAGCCCGGGGTGCAGGAATGGGAGGGAGGTTGCGAGCCAGGGCAGCAGAGGAACATAGTCCCGGTGCCCACACCTCTTTCAGATCCAGGCTCCAGGGACTCTTGATGTGATTTTAGGTGTAAGGAGGATTTATCCAAAACCCTCCCCTCCAACCAGACATTCCTTTAACAAGACACAAAGCTTCCATTTAATGATTGGAGATAACAATCTGAAATGCAAATGCTTGGAGAATTACTACTCTGGCTTGAAAGGGTTTGGGATCCAGGATAAATAGGCTGCTTTAATTTAGAAAGGGGTTAAGAAGCAGGAAGCCCTGGGAGACAGGAGAGGGCAGGAAGGAGATGCCTTTCAGGAGGGAAGGAGGAAAATGTGATTGGATTCTGAGTTAAGTTCCCAAATCTGCCTCAGGTCTAGATCTGTTCTAGGCCAATGGGAGTTGTTGGTTAAGCGATGTTGGGCCACCTGCATGACTCATATACCAAGTTGGCCATTCTGTCATCAGAGGACTTTGTAAAGAGTGATTCTTGATAGAAAAAGATGATTTACAGTTAATAAAGTGAGGTTAGATTGCAAGGAAGCTGTCTAACATGTCAGGCATTGCATTTCAGGGCGATTACTAGATGCTTTGGGTGGAGTTACAGGCATAAGGCCAAAAGTTGAATGACTTTAAGCCACCCAAGTAGAATGATTCTTGCTGAGAAATGGATGGCCTGAAGTGTTGGGGGGCTGGGTGGCTGGCGGGCTGGGAGGGAGTGGGGGCCGCCTACCTCGGGAAAGGATCTGGTGGTAGCAATGCATTGCTTTGTAGGGAAGGCTTCCATAGAAGGGTCAGAGGAGCATAGGTGCCCAGGACGAGAGCAGACACTACTTTCCCTGTGTCTGGCTGTGGGCCATGGCCCACATCCCTCTGGGGCCAGGGGAAAGCCTGTACCCCAGCCAGGGCTGCCCCCAGACAAACTGCACTGAGCATGCTAGGAACATCAGAGGATTGAGGGCCAAACTATAAGTTTCTTAGGAGCCCGGGAAAGAAACAGAGGTTCCCATAAAGTTCCTCTAATCAAGGTCCTATCAGTACAACAGAATTACTGATTTCAGGATTATGCTCATTACTTAGGGGGGCAACACACCCAAAAAGAAACGAAAGACAGATGGCTCACTCTGAATCATATTTTTTTATCAGACAATACTTAATGTCCAAGAAGGCAGAAGAAAAAAATTAGAACCCAGATTAGTCTGATGTAGCACATTCTCTTGTGATTATTTCGATTTCTTGGATTTCACTTCAGAGGTTGCTCTTATTTGGGACAGGATGCCAACTGTTGTCACTTAAGACACATTTCACAGCAAAGCATTGTTCTGGATCTCAGGGAAAAACACTGGTCTTTCTGAAAATCTTAAATTCTCAGAGTCATCTTATCCACTTTCTCCCACCATAGAGAATAACATGTGTTTCTCATAAAGTTGTACATGTTTATCAAATATGTAAATTAACAAATACCACAGACATTTTTGTATTATAAAATATATATGAAATATTTTATATTTAATAGGGAACTTTTCTTCATCAGAAAGGGGGTGGAGGTTGGTCCATGCACTAGGACCTTCCATCTGGAGTGGAGAATTCCATTCCTGGCCATTCCTGGCCCAGGTCCAAACTGTAGGCAATTGGCCCACCTCTTCCTGACTCCCTTTCTGAGTGGGCGGAGGAAGCAGAAGTACATGCCATGCAGTCACGGGAGCCCGGAGATTCAGCTCATCCATGTATCTTCCGTGCAGTCCTTGAATAATTAGGACATGCATAGATTTAGGATATCAAACCCCAGGGGAGGGGTGGGCATGTGTTCTCTGAAGAAGCCCCCATTCCCACCCCAAGGATATGATACACCTGTTACCTATTCACAGAGTTAGTTAGGCCTGCTGGGAAGGTTGAAAATATTACTCGAAATGAATTACCATTTGATTTAGCTATCAGTTAGGATTGTTGTTGAGTCTGTTGTTAATTCATAAATAAGCACATAATTATATCCTTTCTATCATCTTTGTACATCTCCTAATCAATTCCACTCATAGATTGTCACTGCGGATCTTCCTTCCTGCGTGGAATGCAACCCCTGCCCCACTAGACCTAGCTCAAGGCTCTCTTTATGAAACCTTCCCTGATGGATTCTCCCAGTGTTGTGAGTTTCCTTACCATTGAATCAACTCTACATCATGTAACTTACATCTCAAAGCAAAATAGTAATTAATTCCTATTTAGCACTCACAACATGCCACTTACCATTCCAAATGCTTTTCAAATGTTAACTTGTTCCACATGCATAAATCTCTATGCGACAGGTACCATTTTTATTCTCTGTTTGCAGACAAGAAAAGTGAAGGCCTGAATGGTCACTCCATTTCTGCATGTCCTACCACTTGTCAGAGTTATAAAACAAAGCTGTGTGTCTGGGCATCTGGTCCAGTCCCTCTCCACGGGCATTCCTCTCCAGGGGAGGCATGAATGTGAGAGCACTCCCTGCCAGTGACTCCTGGCTACATACCAGAGTGATCTGCAGAGCCTTTACAAATTAAAAGTTCCCAGGTTTCCCACTCAGAGTCTGTGATTTAGTGGATCAGGGAACGTCTTCAACTTCCTTCAGTGCTTTGAGGGTGAAGCCAAGTTTGGGGAACTTCTTTCCTGTAGCACGATCCTAAGTGCACAGTAGGGGTAAAATGAATGTGTGTGTGTGCGTTGTGTGTGTGTGTGTGTGTGTGTGTGGATTGCCTAGCAGAAGCCTCAACATCAGAGTTCTCAGATGTATGTCAGTCTGTAGATCATATGACAAGTCACAGACAGAGGAGAGCTGTCACCTATCCTATCAGGTATGGAAAATTTTGACAATGGTTGGTAACTGATTTTAGGGAAATTTATTGTAATTTAAAATAAAAACTTCTAATTGGAAGGCAAATTTCTCCCCAAACTCATGCTTCCAGTTTTGTCACTTGCCTCGGTACTGAGTCCTCTTGCAGGTCAGAATGTGCCCAGACATGCTCGTGGGTGACGCTGATGTCCAACACTCCAGAGGGATGGCAGTGAGCCACAGAACGCGGAAAAAAAAAGCTGTTCACTCTTGGTGGAGAGGTAGCCTTAGACTCTATTAAGTTAGTTGTGTCACTGTGTATCAAAGTCCGAGCCAAACACTTTTTTAAAAGTATAGCACCTTGTTCGTGGTGCGGTGTCCACTGGCATTTTGTTTGGTCCAGAAGATGGACAATCAGCCGGATGGGCCTCCCCAGTGTGTGAGTCTCACTGCCCTTCACACCCTGCTTCCCCTCCACCAGAACTGAAGAAAGATATTTTAATATGAATTTCTGCTCCCTGCAAGTTTCCAGAGTTCACATCTTTCTCTCTGACATCAGAGCAAAACACAAAACGGCAAAAGATCCCAGGGTAGCAACTATGCAGGATTAATTTCCCTTTCTTTTGGCCCTTCTCTCCTCCTCTAAGGGTTAAGTCTGTGGAGGGAAGAATTGCTAGACTTTGTGTCTGTGCTTGGTGGGAACTATTAAATTACTGCTGGATGTTTTTGATTATACCACACATCAGTGCTTGAGCACCGAGGCCCTGGAAGCCACATGTGCCTCGCCGGCCTGGCCTGCGCCTGTGCCTGGCCCCCGGCACCCGGCCCCACACTCGCTCGCGGGGGCCTCTCCATGGCACCGACACAGTGCAAGGATGGGAGCTGGTGCTGGCAAAGCGAAAGGAAACGGGCAATAAAACCGAGAGCTGAGCGGCTTACTGGAGCCAGGACGCTGGGGTCTGCTTAATTGCTCCGAAATGAAAAAGATTCGGGGGTTTTCATGAAATCCCATAGGTACACTTGCCAAGCCTCAAATATTAGATTGAATTACAGTTTCTAATCCCTCCCCTCTCCCTCAGCCATGTGTCTTATTTCTTTTAGAGGTTTGTCCACAGCTCTGGGCCGGGAGGAGAAAGGTTAACCTGAGCGGTAGCCAGGCTTTCCCAGGTCCCTGCGAGCACACACAGGTGCCCTCTGGGAGCTCTCCATCACTGGGCATCCGGCATCCATTGGTGCCAGTGCTCCAGAAACATTGAGAACAAAGGTGTGTCCCCCAAGGCCTAGGGGCGGCCATGCTCTGGGGGTGACCAGGGTCAAAGTGTACAGATCATTTCTCTGGACAGAATTGGTATCTTTTATCAGAGACTTAAAGGAGTCTTGCAAAAGTTAAGAAGTATTAATAGAGAAAACAGAAGTATGGTAACACAGTTAGGGATTTTCCTGGGGGAGAAGAGGATTTTCTGGACTGCCTAAAGGAGGAATGGGAAAAGTGGACAAGGTTGCTGAAGTCAGAAGCATAGTAGATAGTCAGTATCCAAATGACAGAGAGGGGAGGGGGCACAGCATTCTCCATCTGACCTCAGCGGTGGGAAGTGTGTCACTGAGCAACTGAGGGCAGGAAACCTGGCTGCGGTAGAAAGGATGTAGCATGAAAACCAGCCCGATGAGTCATGCAAGATGAACACTGGCCTATAATAAGAGCAAAGAGCTGTTAGAAGGGAGAAGCCAGGAGCACAGGGAGGTATAGGAGGGGTGGGCGGGAGGGCAAGCGGGGCTGATGGTGTGGCCTGCTGCTCCCAGTTCATACTGGCTTCACACTCTCCAGGCAAAACCTGGGCGTGGTGGACACGCTAGTGTGACCTCTGAGACTGAGCTCAGAGGCAAGGACTCGTTCTTCAGGCAGGTTTTATCTTCTCCGGGGCTTTTGCCTAACTCACCTTGTTTGTCTCACAAACCTTCAGGTTTCTTTTTATGTTTTGTGGAATAAGTGTATTGGGATTGTTCCATAAGACACAGGCTTCAGGGTCGGGGGGTGGCAAGCACCGAAAGGAACTTTCCTTCTGGGTGATAGAAACTCTCCAAATTTTCAAAGCATTCTTAGGTGAAAAAAAAAAAGGCACTGAGGTCTGTTTTGAGGAAATGCGCGAGAAAAGTGATAGGAAGACTGAGAGTAACAGTGCCATGGTATGAAATCAAGGAAACTTTGGAGACCATCAAGATTAATATGTAAGGAAAACAGGGGAAGTCTACCTGAGTGTGAGCTACTGATTCCATCATCACGAGTGAAGAGGCTCTTTGTTTTCTAGTTCCTAGTTTACTGAGCACATGGCTTAGCGTAAACTGAATCTGGTGATTCGGTTCTTTCCTGCACTCACACCACTAAGTTCATAGTGTCTTCTGTGGCAGGGTATTTACTACTGCCTGGAGGTGGCACCTCCATGACAAGGGCACCATCGCCGTCATGACGGTCTTCCTGTCCCCCATGTCTTCCTGCCTCTCTGTGGTCCGACCTCGTATCTCGTGTTCCACTCATCTTTGTGGTTGTATGTCATGGGTTTTTCCAAATCAACTCTGTGTGGTCTTTTTGTGGTTTTGTTGGTGGATGAAGGACCTGCTTCTGTGACAGCACGGCCTTCTAGAAGTAGTCATCCAGACTTTCAGTGTGTGCTGTTCCCTCAAAGAACATTTGTACCCCATACTTCCTTGGCAGACAGAAAACTGGGATCTTGTGACATAGTTGCCATGGGATGATTCTTGTTCCCAGGGAACAACATGATTTTCAAGGTAAGGACAGTAGCTAAACCTCAGGGTGAGGAAAAGCACTGTGGAGGCAGAGAGGCAGATGAGGCACAAAAGGACAATTCAAGTGACTGTCCAGCTTCCCCAGCCTTTGGAGAGATGAACTTTCCAGATGCCCTTATTCCCAGCCTTATGTCTTCATGTGAAGAAGGCCCACACATCTCTCTCTGGGGGACCACAGGCTTGTGAGCTCTTCTTCAGAAGAACAGCACCCACTGGCAGATCTGGTGAGCCTGAGCCTCGTTCACACCCACATGGTGAAAAAGGGGTCTCTGTGTCTTCCCTCTGCAACTGGACAGAAGGAAGGAGCAGAGAAATAACACACACTCTCGTGGGGACACCGTGGGCTCTTTCACATACATCATTTGATTTAACCTCCCAGGAACTTCCTAGGAGCTAATTATTATTCTCATTATTTTAAATAACAAAACTAAAGCCCAGAAGAATATTAGTTAACACTAGCTGTTGTAACAAATAAACCCCGAAATGTAAAAGGTTTTAAAAATGACAGAAGTCTATTTCTCGTTCATTTAAATCCCAACAGGTGTTCCTTCTCAAGGGGAACTCTCCTCCAAGCGGTACTTCAGAGATGTGGCTCCCTCCACTCTTGAGACTTAAATCACTTTCAAGTCTTCTGCAGTGCTCTGGCTCCAATGGTGAGACTGATTTGAAAGAAGGGTATTTTAGAACTGGAATGAACCATAGCAATAAGTAGTCCAAACTCTGTATTTTATTGATTAAGAAACTGAGATTCAAGAAGATTGAAGGATTGGTCAAGTCCTAGATAGAGATAAGATTTCCCCCCTCAGTAAATTAAAACAAACAAACTACAAATTCAATTCAGCTTTTATTTGTAGATATGAAGCATAGGGGTTCAAAGTTCCAGAAATCCTTGGTATGGATATTTGGGCAAGGAGAAAATAATGCATGTGGCCGTAGGCAGTGTAGGAAATGCCTTTGAAGCGGGGTAACAGTAGGTGCTTTTCTCTGCCACTTCAATTCTCACCTGCTTTTCAAAATATTTGTTTCTCTCTATTGACTAACAGAAAGTGTTTCCAATAGGTGACAAGTGGGGTTTCCTGATTCAGCATCACAAGGGCAAATCTGATTATGTCTTATCTTTGGTATTCCCTATATTCCCATGAACTGCAACTTGGAGCAGGATAGGAAAGAGAGAAAGCAAACGTTTTGCAGATCTTTATCAGGTTCCCCTGAGGGAAGCAGGAGAGGAAAAAGCTTGTAAGACTAGCATGCAAGGACTGGCTAGAAGAGAAGAGGGGTAGTGGATAGAGAGGAACCCAGTTTTATACAGAAAACAACAGCAAAAGATGAGTCAGGATAGTTCTGGTACAAAAATATACAGGGAGGGGATGAAGAAGTGATAGGGTAAATATCACCCTTTGATTCACTTCTATCTAGAGCCACAGAATGAAATCACTTCTCTCCCTAGGAGATTAAAATCCAGTCTCTCTGTCTCCACCACAGAATGTCTGCCTTTCTCATTAACTGGACTTCCATATGTGGTACGGGATGACCTAAGCTGTGGAGGGCAGTGAGCTGACCAGAACAAAGGTCAGATTGTAATCTCCAAGCATCAAATCTATTTTTTGTCCACACTCTCAACATCCATTTCCTACCACCAAATAAAAGGTAGAAGAAAGAACAACATAAAACTGTAACAACAAAAAGGTTGTGATGTGAAATAAAGCCCTGGAAATGTCCATCTGCTGTTATCAACACGTTTGGGACTAAAATCTTTACCACTAATTCCTGTTTGGCTGTGGTGGTGTGCAGGACAGCCCTAGGGAAATCTGTAAGTGGGGGGGCGGAGACACACAACCTGTTAAGGAGACCATCACCAAAACGGAATGCATGCTTAGTAGACACAGTAAGTCCAGGTTTGCATAATAATTTTTTTTAAGGGAGAGAAATAATTTGTAAGAGAAAAAGTCATTCATTTTGAACACTATATTTTGTCCATTTGGTTGTTTGTAGTGGCCAAATCTACAAAAGTGCAAAACTTAAAACAACAACAACAACTCTCATTGAAATCTCTTGGACGATATACAATCTTCCAGAAAAGCCCCTGTGTTTTCCTTTAAGTTAGACAACAAGTGGGGAGAAGTGGGTTTGTTGTCCTGGAATACATGGTAGCAGAGGTGGAGTTTAAGTCTGAAGTTTGAAGCGTTAGATTCTTATCAATTGTGTAGAGCAAAGTGGAAATAAATTGTACATCGATTTCAAGTGAATTAGTTTCCTGAGCTCTCTGGAGGCTTGGGTGATTTTAGTAGTGGAATTCTGATGCTCTCCAACACCAACAAAGACAAAAAACATACAAACCATGGCTAAGATTGGAGAACTCTCAACTACAATGGAATTTTTAGACATCTTTTTTTAAACAGCACTGGACTGAAATATCTGAGAGATTTCATTATAATGTTCAGATCTGTTTCCTGGTAAAGGTAACTGCATGACCGACAATGAAGTCAGAATGAAAAATGAGGATAGAGCAGGAAAGATAAAAGACATCTTTCTTTGCAGTAGCAAGCGTTTGGTGACCAACTGCCTTATTTTACTTTTTAAAATTTTGTTTTATTTTCCGATTTTATTTGGTTCATAATATTATTTTCCTTGGGCTCGATACGGCAAATGTGCAATACTTTTGGCTACTTTGGAGAATAAAATGGAAAACCCTGTTTCTGGACAGGAGGAAACGGAGCTCCAGCATACAGCTGAAACGCCAGTGACTGGCAGCCTACACACTCCTGCTACAGGCTCCTGGAGGGAGGGCTGGCTTGGGTCTCCACATATGCCCCCTCCTCCTGCTCCTCCCCCTCCTTTCTCCCACGCTTCTCCCAACGTGTAAGAGCTTCAAAGCAATCTCTAGTAGCTAAGTGACCAAGTCTTGGAAGCCTGACATTGGGATGTTCTGGAAAAGACTTTGGAAACAGAATAGGACAGGCAGCAAAACCCAGCTGCATCTAGAAACAGCTCTATTTTGGTGACAGTTCCTGTGATGCTTTCAAATCAGCAAAATATCTCTTTAAAACAGATAATCTTCTGGCTGCTAAGCTGGGTTGTTTTGTTTTGTTTTGGTATGGAAACATTTTATAGTTCAGAAAACTTTCTTGAATAAAAAAAGTTATATATTTTCTTCAATACTGCAATCAAGTAGCTAAGGTGTTGGAAATGTTAACAGCAACGAAACCATATTTGTTGTAAGAACTTAACGCTCTGATTGCTTGCATTTTTCCTTCTACCTCCCTCCACATTTCTTTTTGTCTATTAAAAGGATACCCATGATGACCTCCTGGGTATATTTCTAAAAAAAAAAAAAAAAAAAGAATCCTTTTGTCTTAAATTCCATTAGTTTTTGAGCCTCTGGAATTTCACAAGAGGTGTCAAATTTAGCTGACCCCAAACTTTTCACTTGAACAGAAATAGAAGCCTAGAGGGGAAAAGCCATGCTGTGTGCTAAGGATATATGACCCATGAAAAGAACTACAATAGAATATGTTAAATGATCTCGTTAAGAGCATTACAATTCCTCAGAGTTCTGTTTTACCTCTCTTGGAGTGGGGTGTATAGAGCTTTGTTCAGATTTGCTGTGGCTGATTCTAATAAAAATAATTTAAAAAACAAATCTGAAATGAGTTTTTATTCACTAATTTAATGCTTTTACCAATATTACCTTTTTTAGTTTCTTCACCTCTTTTGTTGTCAGTTGTTATTCATTCATCGATTCAATTCTTAGTAAGTGCCTATCATGTTTCTATGGGGAATAGAAAGGTAACTAAGAAACAGATCCTACCTGCAAAGAATGTAGTCTCAATTTTGTAATTTTAGACTTGAAATATTATGTCTCTGATTTTTTAAATCCAATGAAATGATGAGATGTTATTTATATGTCGTGCCTTGGGTGCATTCTATAAACACACATTGGTATTTTATGGCAAACTTAAGCTGCTTTTTGGGGGCCTTTTGCCATTTATGGTTTTGCTCATACAACTCTTTCTGGCCTTTAGACTTTGCTCAGAAAGACCCTTCGCTATTTCTAGAACAGGACCTCACACTTCTTGGGGATAGCAGACGTGTATAGACATGCTTGTTCTTCCTCAGAATCTGTGCAGTCGTGTGTGTGAGACTGCACATGAGCACAGAAAACTGTCCCCGCCATGGGAACTTGCAGTACTGTGGAGACAAACCAGGCAGCAAATATCTACCGTAAGACAAGTTCCGTAATAGAGGTTCCTACCAAGTGCTACTATGGGAGCATAGTTGGTAGGACCTTGGAGAAGGGATGTAGGTAGTTTGGGAAAGTTCAAAGCAGGAGATGACACAGGATGCCCGGATGGAAAAGAATGGCTTAGAAGGCAGGGGACGAAGAAGCTATCCATCCAGGGGTTTTGTGGGAGACGAGGTAGAGCCTGGGGCTGTTGTTCGTCCCTCTGGCCAGAGCTGCCTCCATAGCTGACCCAGTATGCTTGTTCTTCACCAAATCCAGTCTCAAGGATGCCTGTGACTCTCCAACACACATGCCTGTGTGAGTCAGTCTGAAGGAATCCAGGGGTGGTATGGGCCATTCACTTGCAGATACTCTGAGATTCTCAGAGAGCTGTCCTTGGAATCTGGGAGGGTCTAACAGCACGCCCTCTGCGCTCAGAGGGGAAAAATAATGTTTGTTCTTATTTTTGAAGACTCTTTCTGCTGACTTCAGCACATTTCACCACATCTGCATAGCGACTAAGAAAGTCCCATATAAAGTCCTGTAGTGTGCCAGGCACAGCCTGACAGGCACTGGGGCGGCCTCAGTCTTACCCTAGGGGTCTGCCCAAGTACACACAGCTGACAGGTGTGCAGCCCAGGTCTTGGGACTCTCTGTCCACTGTACCACATCAGTCTGATTTATTGGAAATTGACTTTTTTAAGACAGTGACAGTCTTGTGATTATGCAGAATGATAAACTGCTTTATAGGCATCTGTAAATTCCTGGCATCTGAAATTCCATCTCTAGGGGTTTCTTCCTCCTATGAATCGTTGTGAACAGAGGAAACTCCAGCAAGTCTTATCAGTTGTGTATGCAGAGAATATCAGAGGTTCTTCTCAGAGCTGGCTGTTACTGGGGGGCTGTCAGGGAGGGTGCTGCCCAGCTATCACTGGGCAGTGAAGGTGGACAGAGCTGCAGAAGCCTGGAAGAGGAGAGGCACTGGGAGATGAGAACCATTTTACCCAACACATACTTTCTATTTAGGACATGCTCGAACTGCTTCTTGGGTTGACCATCCAAATTTGCTAGAACTTTGGTTGTCAATGTGACAGCAGCAATGAGGGAGGGTAGTCTGATTTCTTTCCTTGTGATCCGGGCCTCCGGTTGTAAATATTTTGGATGACTTCAGTGGGCTCCTCCTTGTCACCCATAATGAGAACAAGCCACAAAGTGGAAAGAAGCCTGGGTGGGACAGGCTCACCTTCCCTGCAGAGTGGGCTGACAACCATATCCTATAAAATGACCCCTTCCCTTCTGCTCAGGGTACCATGTGAAGCGGGCACAGTGGAGATTGCCTGGGAGTGTGGCCCATTTCTGCTGCTCCTGGTAGATTCTGGGCAGCTAAGGAGGGGCTGTGTAGGCTGCCTGTGTGCTCAGAGCCAACCGGCACCACGAGCTGGGACACAATTAACGGGTAACTCGGTCCTTTTCCAACCTAATTCAGATGTTCCATTATGAGTCTTTAGAGTTGGACCAAGCTAGTCCAAATATCATTCTGTTTACCTGACCTAGTAAAATGGCTTGTGTTTTTTTTTTTTTTAAACAGGGAACTGAATTCGTAGCTTTTTTCACCCTACAATTATTGTACAGGAGATCTGGAAGGGAAACTTCTGGATCTTAATTGCTTCATTTTGCAGAGTTGCTGTGTACCACAGCGGCCAAAGCACAGGCTTTGGAGGCCTGAGGACCTGGGTTCTAACTCTCAGGTCTTAACTGTGTGAGATACACAAGCTTTTGATGTCTGAGTTTCTTCCTTCTAGTAGGGGAATAATAGTACTTACGCCCAGGTTGCTCTAAGGATTATGTGAGCTGGCCATGTGGAGGGCAGGGTGCTGTGGTCATTGCTATCAGTATTATCATCATTAGCCTCTGGAATTTAAAGGTCCTGTCTGTGCTTAGAAAGACAGGCCCAGATCTAGTGTAGAGCAAGTGGCCTCTGTCCCCAGTCCTGAGTCTGGTCACTCTGTGCTGTGTCATCTGGAATACGCCCTGTATTTATATGTGGCACCACTTACAGTCACCCACGCAATGCTGCACTGAAAGCAGACCAAGGGCACAAGTGGCATCCTTTTTTTATGCTACACAGATATGCTCCTGGGACATAGAGGAGAAGGAAACAAGTTTTAAGAAAATATAAGACCTGACATGACTTTGAAGGTAGGCTCTGCCCTGTCCCTGCGAAACCTGTAGAATGCCCTTAATTTCTTGAAATCTTGGTTTCCTCATCTATAAAATGGGGATAACAGTAGAGCCTCAATCGTGGGATAACTGTAGGAGTGAACAATCTGTAAAGGTACGTCGCACATTGGCTGGCACACAGCCAGCACCCCCCACATGGAGTTACTAATATTCCTGGTACATCCTCATCATCCTAATGAGGAGTGCTGGGAGGAAGGTGAGGACCTTGTCCTCTTCCATTTGAGTGCTGGGAGAGAACCTCAGCACTCTGCTTCCACGAGTTCCACAAAGTCACAACCTGTAATTAGTCACCTGTGAGGAGCTTCACTCCATGCCCGTCTACCTGCTCCACAGGGAGGGCTGCTGTTTGGCCCTATGTGAAGTAAGAATCCCATCTGTTTGCTTTTCCTTCTTGGATCCTGGCGCCTGGACCTGGCACATGGTAGGTGCTCAATAAATATTTGCTGAACAAATGAATACAGAGGGATAACACATCCTTGTTACTTCTCTGGACCATCTCCTTCTGGGACAGTTGAAAGAGCACAGGCTCCAGACGTAGCCTTGGGTTCAAATCCCACGTACCTGGCTGACTAGCCTTGGTGTCACTGCTGACACTTGTGCCTCGGGGCCCCAGATGTGAGGTGTGGGACTGGTGACCACACCTGTCTCCCAGGGTCGTTCTGAACATCCAGGGAAGTAGTGGAGGATGAATTTCAGCAATCTTCCTTTCTTATGAAGACATCTTATAGGAATTGAACTAGCATGTTGGAGTTTTCTTAATCACTACATCTTACTTTTAATACCTTTTCCAAAGACAGGAATTCTCCTGTTTTTCATTAGTTTTGTCTGTATAAACAGATGTGCTGGACATAAATGAACTAAAGTAAAATCCAGTTTCTAAAAACTCATAAAAACTAAATTATGCCAGATTATAAATTTGATCTTGTATTTCAGCTTTTAGAAGCTGACCACTCTGATTTAGTAAAAATAGGACAGTGTTTTTCCTCACTGAGGCATCTTAGGGTCACTATGCAATTTATAAATTTGTGTCTCTTGCTTCCCCCCCCCCCCAATTTGTTTGCTAGGCTAATTCTGATTCTATGTTGCTTTGCTCCTTAGAGACACACCTGGATGAGGACAGCTTACCCAAGAATAGGTATCAGCTAGTGTTTAAGAATCTTCTCAAAAGACAGTTCTTTCCAGAAAGTACCCTCTCCTAATTCCAGGATCCTAGGAAGGGCACCCCAAAACACATGCCATGATTTGGGCCTCCTCTCCCACCTCCTTCAAAAGGGGCTTCATTCCTTCGGAGCTCTTGGCAACGTAGATATCATCTGGCACTGGGCACCCAGGGCCCTTATGGAGCATGAGGGTGAGGAGGCCCAGCCCTGAGCTGGTCAGTCCACTTTGGCAGCACCCACTTAATTTCTCTACTTGCAATTTGAAGGTGATGGTTTTGGGCACACAGCTCACAGAGCAAGGTTGCAGAAGTGGCCTGTGTAAAAAAAAATTGTTAGAAAAAGACTCCGACCTTTCTACTGGTGGAAACAAGCAGCATGTACCCACGAAGCAGGTTTCTGATGCCTTCCTCCCTGGGACTCTCCCTGGGGAGCTGCCTCAGAAGGTCTCTGCACCCCCTAGTCAGCGGGGGCATATGGAGGCCGGGCCAGGCACCAGGGCTTTCCAGCAACCTGCTCCACCTCATCTCGGGTTTGACGTTTTTTGCTCCCTCCACTAGCTACCTGTCTCACCGCTAGTAAGGCCCCACACCCTCACTCAGGAAGCCATTGTGCACCTTATGCTCCTGATCATGGTTACTTCAGTGCTCCGGAATCTGGCCCGGACCGGGCGCCGCCCTTGCCGGGGTCGGGAACGCATTCCCCAGCTCCAGCTTCCCCCTTGCCCTGGGTCCAGGTCCCCGCGAACCCCCACCCTCCGCCCGCCAGGCCACCCCCTGCCCTGGGTCCCACGTCCCCAGGCCCTATCCCCAACCCCGCCCAGCCTCCACCTGCCGCCCGCCGCCGCCGGGCTGACCGCCTCCCCCTGCTCTTCGCTGGCGCCAGCCGCTCGATGGGTCTTGCACTCTGATTATTTGTGTTAACAGTTAATTTAGCACCGTGGCCACGTGTGCCAAAGCTGCCTCCACTTCCTGCGGGCTCCCAACAAATGGCACTTTTATGAGACCTTTCGAAGCGGCTCCGGGGCAGTCTCCGGCGTTCGTGGCCTCGGCCTGGGCGCACAGACCCCACTTCTCTGGCCTTGCATTCTCCACCGGGGGCGCCTACTCTGTTCAGGCCACGTAGCAGCTGCGGTCTTGAGAAGTTTGCAGGAAAGGAGCTATTTCTGGCAACTCCGCCCCTCCACCCCCGGCACTGTCTGATCTAATGGAGATTTATAGAGCCAGCCCTGTGCGCACCGCGGCGGCGCTTTCCCGGACGCCCGCTTGTGCCGGGTGCCGGCGATTACAAAAATCTGTGCTTGGTCCTAGCGGATGGCTGACTGCTGTCCTGACAAGCTTGGCTGACTTCCGCTCCACCCCCCCACACCCTGGCCTCCGATAATTTCGTAAAATGTGGAAACACGCACGGAATATTTCTGATCCCTTTCGACTCATCCTAACATCCCATTCATCCATCGGATCTAATTCCTTTCAGTCCCTGGGGTGGTTCCTTGTGCTAAAATGCCTTGATGTCACGAAACACGTGTTTTGGCTTTTAATCCCTTCATAAATTTTTTCCCAACTAAGTGCGGTATTTTGCAGCAAGGAGAGGGAAATGGCTCCTTCAAAGAGTTACAGAGAGGAGGCCTTTGATATCCACCAGAGTTTTCTAAACTCTGGCTTTTCTTTCTTTTAAAGAATTGATTTTTCCCTTGCTTAGATTTTTAATATAGGTGATGTTCCAGAATACTAATAATATTTAGTCTTTTACTTATGGGGAAAACTCTATCATGTTTGCAGTGTATGTTCTGGCACAGAGAAGAGGCTGTGTAAGCTGCTTATCAGGACTTAGAAAGAGGGGTTAGGTGTGAGCTGGCAGGGACCCCGGTCTTTTCTGGTCTAAGGGACCCTAGTAAACCTGGGCCAATTTTAGTGTAAACTGGGGATTGCAATCTGCTCTGCTGTCACTCCAGAATAGTTTAGACCAGGGATTGCCCTGGATGGGCTCAAATTCTTGCATATCCTGCATTCCTCAATCCATTTTGGATGGCTGGAGACTGGGCACCTCCAGTTCTCAGGGAAGGTTTCTGAGACTAACCCTTAATGGTGGAATTACCTTTTGTGTTGGAGCTGGGTGTGCATTTAACCTCACTTCTTTCTATTTGACTCTTACCTTCCACTTTCTCGGACCATTCAAATTGAATGTCCCCACCATAAGATCTCCATGTAGTCACCTACCATTTGGCAAAAACCCCTACTTCTCCCCTTAAAAATGAGTGTGTTTGGGGCTGACCCCACTCCCTAAAGAGAGAGACAAAGGTGTCTGTTTCTACATGAAAATGTAAATGCATGCCTGGAGCCTGTGTCTGTGTGTTGTGATATCTGAACAGGGATGATGAAATCTGTCTTCCATACCCAGAATGCTAAAACTATGTTTTTTTTTGTTTTTAAAGGTTTTATTTATTTATTTGAGAGAAAGAGAGAGAGAGAAAGAGAGTGAGAGAGAGAAGGGGGAGGGGCAGAGGGAGAGAGAGAAACAGACTCCCCGCTCAGCAGAGAGCACAACAACGACTATCCCAGGGTCCTGGGATCATGATCTGAACCCAAGGCAGACGCTTAACCCTATTGAGCCACCCAGGCACCCCTAAAATTATGTTTTTGAAGGTCACCAAGTGGCCTCCAATGTGTCAAATTCATGGCCAAAACCTCATCCTCATTCCCATTAAGTTCTCAAACATATTTGACAAAATTGTTCAGTCAGACTCTGTCTGGAAACTCCTCTGATCTCTGCTACCAGGAACAAACCAACCCCTCTCCCAGTTCCTTTTCCTACTCCTGCCTCCAGACTGGATGGGTTCAGGTTGCATCTTCAACACCTGTCTTTTTGCAGATGACTCTGAAATTGAAATGCTTAGTCCTAAAGGCCAGCCCCATATTTCTAACTAAATCAGACACTTATGAGTGGTTGAATTGCCATCATCTGGGATGTAACATGTTCAATTGTTTGTTGGTTCAATAATGCTGACAATCTAGTGTCTATATTCTTGGTGTTGGGGACATAGTAATGAAAAAATAAAACATCAAGTCCCTGCGGTGGTAGGGATGAGGATCTACTGGAAGCAAGGTCCCAAGTGCCCAGGACTGCCATGCTTCTCATCTCCTGGGATCACACACTTGCAGACTGTTTAATGTTCCCAACATTAATGTTCCCATTCCATCAAGGCCTGTTGGTTCTCCTTTCACAATGGCTTTCTAATCCATTCTTATTTTTGTTGTTGTTGTTCTTTTTTTCTTCTCCTTCCTTCTGAATTCCTAACTACTTCTAGATTCTTCAGACCTCCCCCCACTGAAACTGTGATGTTTTCTCCCCCTGCTGCTAGATTACTTTTCATAAAGTACAGATCTGTCCGATTCAGCTATTCATTAAACAAGCAAATATATTAAGAACCTATGATATGCCAGACACAAAGCTAAGTGCTGAGTGTATAGAGAAAAAAAAAAGACAGCTGTAGAAATCCTTACAGATCTCACAATCTACTGTATAGAGAACTGGACTAAAAACCAAATTAAAACACAGTGTGATAACTAAGAAATTTGATTCTCTATCATCTACTAGATTAAACTTATGTTTTCTTACCACGGATCCAAAGCTCACCACCACCTGGGCCCAACCTGGCGTCCTAGCTTTCTTTAATCTCCTTCCTGTCCTGATGACCACACTGTGCTAAGTGCCTCTTCCGGAGTGTGCCCCACCTTTCCTGCCATTCTGTTTTGCCTTTGCCTTTTCTGTTTGTCTGAAATGCCCTCACCTACCATCACTATCAATTCAAATTCAATCTATCCTCTAAAACAGAGCTGAAATCCTGTGTTTTCCAAGCAGCTATTACTCAGAATTCCTCCAACTGAAAATCTTAGCCCCTTTCCCAAGCTTTTTAAACATTCTATTTGGATCCATTCCATGACATCATCAGACACTGCCTATTATTGGAGTTATTTGCACCCTTGAACTCCCTGCTATAGTGTAATTTTCCCTAAGAGCAGAGACCCCATATTCTTTGTCTTGTTATAATCTACAGTGAAATTGTGGTAACCTGCAGATGTAGACAGGGAGTACTTTTGAGTGAATGAGTGGCTAATTGAGAGGGCTCACAGAGGAAGTAGACATCCTTGGGGCTTTAGGAGTGGGGGTCATATTCAGGCTATTGATGTGAAGGACAAAGATCCTTTCTCAGAAGAGAGGAGACTATAAAGGTGTAGGGTTTTGGAAAGAACCACAGACAGAGAGAAGACAGCAACATCATGATTGGAACATGGGCCTCTGAACTGGAGAGCCTGGCATTGTTAACCAAGTATATTTTCAGTGAGAATTTAAAATGACTGTGTCAAAGACCCCAGAGGAAAAATACCTTATTTTACGTGAGCTAAGGGGAATGACTCAACCCTGATTTCAGAGTGAAACTAGAATAGACCAGCCCAGAAGAACAGTAACCCCAGGGACTAAAGGGAAGTAATGATTAGAAGCTTCCACAAGTTAGCTAATTCTTTAAACCAGTTAGCTGAGTGATATAGTTTGTTCTTTTGCGATCTCTACTGTATGTAATTTGTACCCTGACTTTCCCCTCTGCCCCCAGGGGGCCCATTTTCTATGGAAGAGCCATTAAGACTGACCTTTAAAAGGATGAAGGATTGTAGGGATCACAGAAACACAGAGGACTTCCTCATATTATGGATGAGGAAAACAGATTTTCAGTAGCTCATTAGTGGCAGCTGGGAAGGAGTCCTTTCTGCTGCATTCAGCAGGTGGATTTTTTTAGGATGCTTTTGACTTACATTGAAAGAGCATCTCAAAGTGGCTTAAACAAGTAAAGAAAGGTATTTCTCATTTCTCTGAAAGGCCACAGGCTCCAGGTCTGTGGCTCTACTTCATGGTTGACCCTGACTAGCAGCAACACCTGGAGCAGCAACTTTGCATCCACCTGGATGCTGAGGCCGACTGGCTGTAGGTGGAGTTCCAGAACCATCTCTGACAAGGGGGATGGGGATGTGAGCTTGACTTAGATGCCTCAGGGCTCACTCATGGAGCTGGACATGGGGTCAGGTTTCCCTGAGCTCTGTGGGCTGTCTAGGTGGCTTCTTGCAGAAGGGGTAAGAGGGAAGGATGCTTGGGAGGCACCAGAGAATGGCCTGGAAAATGGAGGGCAGTTCCTCACACATATCATGCTTGGGAGCCACATAGCATCGAACAACTTACAAAGAATGTTGGTTGAGTTTTAAGTCCTTAGATGTCAGATATTTTACTTTTTAAAAACTACCTACGGCATGCTAGAGCACGCTCACTGCCTGGGATTCTGGGACTGTGCAGGCAGGGAGGCTGAGGCTGCTCATTTTCTCTGGTCACAACCTGTCCCCACAAGGTCTGCCCCTAGTCTGCCTTTCCTCCAGTCCCTCCCACCTCAGTTACTGGCTGACTCCCTCTGCATGTTCTGCCATCCATTCTCTGTCTTTTCCCATAAGCCTTTTCTTTCTTTCATGGATGCATATGCCCGGTGTAGCATATGCATATGCATATACTGAAGTAGCATTTAAATTCTGAGTTGAAGCAGATATTTAGGAAATTGGGAAGGTGCATCAAAATCTTTTCCAATCTTATTCTTTTTTAGTGCTAACTACTCTGTATTGAGCAAACACTTGTACTGGACATTGTATATAACATGATCTCATTGAAGCCAGGCAAGAGTTCTGTGAAGGGGCTGTTAAGAGACCTGGCTATAATCATATAAATTGTTGGGGTTCTGGATTGAAACCCTATGTTTTTATCTTTACAGTCTTCTGCCAAAGTCTATCTCATTGAGGGAAATTTAATATTGCATAGTTTTTGGTCATCAGCATGGGTGGCTAAGTAAAGGTCAGCATCTATAACCCACCAAAGAGACCTTGGTGTTTTCTAACTACTCCCCTATTATACATTTAATGAGGTTTGTCTGGGAACAATGCACTCTGTACAGTGGAACAATCTGACTACATTCCTTACTGACAGATAGAGGTTTGGATAGATCAGGGGCCAACTGTGCCTCTAATACATTTTTACATGTGGATAGAAATACCACAGCCTGATTATATGGAGCCTAGTTTCTTCAGGACTGGGCATCCTGTGCCCAGGCGCCACTACTGTGGAGGGATCTCACAGTGCCAAGGCCTTCGTGGCTGATGAGCAAAGCAGGAAAGAGACAGTCCAGGTTGGCCTCAGTTGGGCATTTGCTTTACCTGTTCAGGTTCTGCCACGGCTCTTGCACATGCTGACGTTGCCTATGCTGTGCATATATACTGCACAGACTGGGAGCATTGCTTCTAAAAAGACAACATGTCCAGGTGTGTGAAGAATGATCTGGTGTTTGGGACTCTCATTATTACAAAATATCCCAGGGAAAGCGTCACTGGCTTCCTGACTTAGGTTAAAATTAGCAATGTGGGTTTATTAACCAAGAGGCACCGAGCCCTGTTCATCATATCCTCCCTAGATTCTATGAGCTACTCCATACTTTTTCAGTAAGTTGCTGTTTACTTTAAGTTGGCCAAGCAGGTTTTCATTTCTTGAAGTCAAAGAGAACTGAAACCATGATGACATGACAGGTAGATGTTGGTTTAGAAAACACAAAAATACGATTTGCTACTTGATTGTCTCAAATGATTAATGCCCCACCTGGCATCCCAGCCTGTGTCTGTGAAGAAGCCACTTCAGGAATACACTGTTTAAATCATTTGCCTTGAGAGAAGGCCTAGTGGAAACAGACTGTGATAATACATCCAGAATGACCTATTGGCAGCTTTTTACTTTCTTACCAGTATCTGTGTCCCCAGCTTCCATCTGACTCTGTGAAATATGCCTACATGCCTACTCTAAACTACCCCTGAGCCTCAAATATCTGGATCAAGCTACACTTATAAAGAGAAAGGAAAAAACAAAAGTAGGGGTAGTGACTTTCGATTGAGGGTCAGGGATGGAATTTAGAGCAAAAATATATTTGGGTTTAAAGACAGTATCTATAGCTATTTTAATCCTCCTTCTTCCTCTATCTAAAGGATTTCTGTATATTCCAACAACCAGTGGGTCAACACTAAGACTTTAAACCTCAAGCTGACTAAGGGAAGTGCTGGCAGGCATGGTGGCTCTGTTAGTAAAGCAGAACAGAGTTTTCTAAGATGTTGATGGGCAGGGCCTTCAGAGATCATGCAACCTCCACCCACCCCTCAGTTAGTAAAAGTGGAGACTCTGATGTTCAGAGAAGTAAAATGGAGGTGAAGCATCCCCCAAAGCTGGCCACCTCTCCCAGGGCTCTGGCTAGCACATTTTGTGTGTTAGCTTCACCATGGTAGTCACTGCCCAGACCTGTGTCCTTGGTTTAGGATTCACTGAGCAGGTAGACATGGAACACCCCAAAATAAACAAAGTTGAAGAAAGGAATGTTGGCCAAAAAGAAAGATGCACTTACTGATGACTGTGTCTTTTGGTGCCCTGATGATGTTGAGCTGGACTCTATCACGCATTGCCCCTAGAGGTCTTATCATTGTCACTCTGCTTGGGAATAAATAATTGCTTAAAGCTTTGGTCAGCTGAAAGCACATCATTGCACTTATCTGAACATAAACTGTAAGAGATTATGGAGGAAGAAACATAACTTGATTATACATTGAGCTGGATTTATAGACATGGGATTAGAAGTAGAACCATAAGAAGTTTGGGGGTTACAGTTGGTGGAGTGTTTCAGTGAACTTGTTTTTTTCCCCCTATCATTACAGGCTTTGCATTTCTGGGTATTATTTTGTACCTTTGTGGTTTGAATGAAAGATTCTCCCAATTTTCTCTTAACTCAGTGCCAGAGTCAAGCTTCTAAGTGAGTAAATGACAGCTGAGATTCACTGTCATGGATTAAGCTATTGCAATAAAGGAAACCAAATTCAGAACTACACCAGCCAGACCTGCCTTTATGTGTATTGCCAGTGTTGTAAAACTATGAATAAGAAGAGGAAACAAGTCACTCCTATGGAAGTTGTCACAGATTGCTCCCAAACTGCCACATGGCTAGTGGGAATATGTCCTGCTTTCCCTGGGGTTTCTTCAGCTTACTGCTCCTGACTCTGCTCCCAAGGACCAGTCAGGAAAGTCCTCTGAATCTTCAGTTATGCCTCAGACAGTTTCCACTGCACTGCAGGCTGTTCCATGTCTTATTTCTAAGTGAATCACTATTGAAAGGAAACTCTCAGAGGGCTTCTGCGTGCTTCTATTTGTGTTTTTACTTGATTTGTGAAATGATATTGCTTAAATCATTTCCTAGATTAACTTCAAACACCATTAGAGTCACAGTCCATGAGGAGTTGTCTGATCTGGTTGTAATATATAAGGAATTAGTACTTTCTGGCACAGAAAAAAATCCATTCTTAGATAATATTTTGAGTACCACAGTGAAGGGCTTCCTCACAGAGATCTGCATGGGGTGTTATGTTCTCATCAGGAGATTGGAGATGCTTTGGCTTTTAAAAGAATTATGGGTTTGTTTTTCCCTCCATGGGAGGAACTTTATCATCTTCCCTGCACCCAGCTTAAGCTAAGAACCACGATGCAGAATTCTGAGGCTTATAAAGTTTTGACTTAAAATCTAGTAGCTTTGATCTCCAAGTGCTAGATGGCGTAGAATGAAAATGCTGACAATGCCTTGTATCACAGCCAGCCATCTTCATATTCATTTAAGGAGACAGATGAGCTGCCTCTGGTCAGTGAGAGAAGATGGGAGCAATCCTGGGGGGGCAATGTGAGCTGCCACCTCCTGAGGAACTTGGAGTACAGGGCCCTTGACTTGGGGTCAAGCTCTCCAGGATGCAACAGAACCTTAATGTCATTAAAATATCAAAACATATTGAAACTTTTCCATCAAGCTATTTAAATTTGCATGTAGTGAAAACTGTGTTGCTTCTTGTTAAATATGTATGAAAAAACACTAAATTTCCCAGGAAACCTCATAAAGGATAGATGTAGGGAAAGACCTTGTGGTAGGCTGGGAGTGCATGCATGGACATGCATCCATGGAGCTGGCTGTGCATCACATTCTTGCTGGGAATCAGAACGTGTGTCTGCTCTTGAAGGAACCACATTCTCACAGGGACTCCGGGCCCTTGTTCAGGGCACCCACGCCTCACTCCTGTGGCCAACAAACTCCCCAGATGCTGACTGTGAATCACTGGACAAATCCCGTTGGGTGCCTTGTGTTTCCTTACTTCGAACACAGTCCTTCTGTTTCACCTGGGTGTAGGGATCATTGGTCTCTGGGGCTTCTGTCCAATGCAGGTGTCAGAGGAATCAGAACAATTATAAACCTGCATTAGAGGACAGTTCTCTCCCTCAACTGGTGCTTTTTTAAGTTTCCTGAGTTTACTGAGCTGTGTCCTGTGCCCTGGGCATTGCACTGGTACATTGCATGAAGCACTGTATTTCATCCTCGTAACATTCTTAGAAGGTCTAGACTATTTTCTCTACTTTATAAAAAAGCAACTGAGTCACAGAGAGAGATTGAGGCTAGAGAACCTGGCCAAAATTTCACAGCTAGGGAGTGGTTTGCACAGTACTTAGATGCAGGTCTACTTAGCTAAACTTTGTGCTTTTTTCTCCCAAAGTGAGAGACCAGGTGGTACAAGGATGATGTAGAAGGGGGCTAAAATGGCAAAGTGTCTTCTGCTGTGTAAGGTCTGTGTTTTCCCAAATAGGAAAAGAAGATGACTAGTGTGGTGTCTGGTGAATCGATGATTCATTTGTATTCCACCAGGATGTTGGGTGGCTTGGTGTAGTGACTAGCATGTTACTTCTCTAAATTGGTGCACGTGGCTGGCCCTTGAAGTCTTCTTGGGCAGGGCTGTCTACATGGGAAACAGCTATAACGGGCCTAGGCATCATTCTGCCCAGGACCTACTGTTCACTCTGTGCTTGTGTGTGGGCTTCCCAGGTTGAAACCAAGTCCTCGCTTGGCCCAAGGGCAGCCCCAGCTGTTTCATCCCCTAGCTTTTGGAGAATCTGTTGCAGCCATAGAATCTGACTCACTTGAGAAGTTCGAACCTGGGTTCCACTTGCCTCACAGTTAAGTCTGCTACATTCTTCTTATCTGGGCCAGATCAGCCCTCACCCCTCCTTATTGCGAAAATGAGACCTCAGCCTTCTCAGTTAGGGTCCTCTCATTTTGCCATTCCCACAGAAATTATTTAGGAGAAGTATACAGTTACAAAAAGAAAGCTTTCCATATTGTGATGTTAGAAAAATTGGAATCCCTTTTCAAAGTTGTATTTGCTACAGAAAAAACAAGAAAAAATAAATGACAATTTCTTTTTCTCCTCTCCTCTTTTCCTTCTTCTGCACACATATGAACAAATCCCCCCCCCCCCCCCCACACACACAGAGCTACAAGCACTGGTGGGGACCGCTCCCTCTTGCAAGCAAAGCTGCTGAGAAAGCACACGCCAGCCACGGTGGTGAAGTCATGCAAATGCTATGCCCCCAAAGGCCACAGGAATTGTGGAAAGATTTGTGTAAATATCTCATGCATTCTTGTGATCTAAGGTTTATGGAAATGAAAACCACAATTGAAAAGCCAATGCCACATTTATTCATCCTTCTTCCTTTTCTCCTTTAGAATAAATTCATAGAACATTTTATGGAGCAGCCAACAAAATAAATTATTTCAACTTTATTACCAGGAAGACATGAACCAAAGTGCGCTGCAAGGACTAACCAGGTTAAACAGGATCCACTTGGGAAAATGATGAAAGAACACTGCCAGCCATCCCTGCTGCCCCCTGGGCTGGAGTTCTGAGACATGAGGACAAGAGTGGCTACCTCATTTCCCCCATTTCCAGATGGGATTGGTAGGATTATGAATGCTCAGTTGGTTCAAACTCTATTTTACTCCCATGAACTTCAGGCTTCTTTCCTCATCTCTCCTTTTTTTAATTTTGTGGGGAACACTGGAATTGGAATGTCTCACATACTCAGCACAGCTCAGACATTCGACTTGCTGAAGCTTCCCTGGCACGAAGTTTAAAGAAACCATCGAGGAACACATGGTTTTCCACACACAGCTGGAGCTGAGGCACACCCTCCCCAGAATCCCAGCAGCAGGCCTTCTGGAGTCCTTTCTGCCTTGGCCATTTTATAGGCCTGACAGGGAGGAAGGGCACTGTCTGGAGAGAAGCCTGGGATACTATAGGCTCATGCTCACCCTCCTCCCTCATACCTTGTTTAACACAGCAGGGAAGTCAGCACAATGAAAACACATTTGGACCTTAAATTTTACAATGCACTAGTGTGTGATGTTAAAGTTTTCATTTAATTCTTACCCCAATTTTTCTGACTTATAAGAAGGAGCAGTGGGTTAAATATGTTCAAATCTGACTTCCTGCTTTCTCCTGCCCCTCACTTTCCTCCACTCATCTTCTGTTGATGTGTGTCAGCCTTATATTGAATGGACTTGGTTTGGGAACATGCAAAGTAAGCAACAATACTATTTTTAATTAATCCAGCTGAAGATCCCTTCACTGCCCTGGGATGAGATTTTGGGCACAGCTCATAGCTTTCTTATTCACTTTCAGGTATTAAAAGTTCAGCTTGGCTTTAATAAAAACTTTATTCCCCCATATAATTGGATCTGCCCCTTACCCTGGCCCTAGATCTCAATCCTAATCTAGGCTCGGGACCTGGCTTTGGAGAAAGGGAACATTTCTCCATCCTGTCCTCCTCCTCTGGAGTTATGGCTGGGGAAGGAGAAATTTCGGACAGGAAGGTCCGTTTTGCCTAAGGTAGCTATTATCTAACATAGCTAACACCTTCTCCAGGTGCCCAGATACTGGCTTTTTCTTTACATTGATGCTTCAGTGGATTCTTTGGGGAACACTCATTTTGAAAGAGGACCTCAAACCCTGAGCTGTTTACTGAGACACTTGTTTGGTCCAGCTGACTACTTGGACTCACCCTTGACTTCTGCTCCAACAGTACACCATACCTGGATTTTTCTGCTGGGTTGCCTCACTCTTCAGCCCTCTTAGGGCAGGGTCTTTTCAAGAAAGCTTAAGCACAGCCTCCTCTGAACTGTGGAATCTGGCTAATGGTGGCATGGACCATGACCTGTCTCACAGGTGGAAATGCAGCTCCTGCTTCAACTTGTTCTTCTTCCTCTGCCATCCATTATGGAAGCTCATGCAGCTTCTCTGGTTAGGCTTTCCCAACAAGAAGCAGGCACATCCATACAACTCTTGAAGACCTCTCTGACTGGACCAGCAGGTACTGGACCTGTGAAATACCCTCATTTGGTTTGAGGTACATATCTTGGGGAGTGAGAATACCATAGAACTTCTCCCACTAAACTAAACACCTTTTTATATTAAAAAAATCCCTTCTTGTCTGGGTGGGTCAACAAAATGACAGAGTAGGCAGTACCCACCCCTCCACAGAAATGTGAAAGAATGAGCAAAAACTGTCAGAATGAACTTTTAAAGAACTCTTCAAAATGGTCAAAAGTTTATAGCAACCAAGAGAATGATGAATCAAGAAAAACACAAATTTAAAATGGTGTAGAATCTTTGTGCCATACCCCCTTTACAGTTGATGACAGTCTTGAAGAAGGCAGACTGAATTTCTAGAGTGGGAGCCTGGTCCCTGACTCCAGACCTTATTTGAAAATTATTGTGTTTGCCTCTTCTTACCGTTCTGGGAACTACCTGAAGGACTGACACAAGGTGCTTGTCTCTGTTTCACCTAATTCAGAAATCACTCAGGGTGGAAAGGTAGTGGGCATTTCCTGAAAACATTGTAAGGCAAACGAGTGATTTACAGCTTCTTGAGCAAAAGATTATGGTTGAAACATAAAATAGATCACCTAAATCCTGGGAGGGAAAACTGAAGAGAGAGGACGAGAGAGAGAGAGAGAGAGAGAGAGAGAGAGAGAGAGAGAATGAAATTAGGACATTCAAAAGCACCTGAATATAGCATGAAATTTAGAAAGGAATGCACAGAGAAGTTCTGAGAAAACCCTAAGCTTTTACCACTGACTGATCTAAAGACCCAGCAAGCCCCAAATGAGCTGTAAGCACAAAATGAAGGCTAAAGCTGAGCTATAAACAGATTGGCTAAGTGTTGAAGGAGTGCCCCAGCACAGAGTCAATCTTAAAATATTAGTAGAGAATTGTTTTGTTTTGCTTTGTTTTTTAGCTGTTGGGATTCAAAGAAATCTGTCAGAACGCCAGCTGAAAGCAAGCTAAAGGAATAGTCTTCAGTGACCACACATGACTCGGAATACAGTATTTGAAAAAATAGTTTGGTAAAGTCATTACACAAATGGATGACTACAGCCTTCAAAACAAAAAACACCAAACCATGGGGAAGGAGAATAATCTGATTTCCAGAGTAACCACACTATAATATTTAAACATCCAATTTTCAGTAAGAAATCACACATACAATGAAATTGGAAAGTGTGGTTCATTGAAAGGAACAAAATAAATGGATATAAATCATCACTGAGAAAGCTCAGACATTCCAGTAACTAGACAAAAATTTAAGTCATCTGTCTTAAATATGTTCAAGGAGCTAATAGAAACTATGGACAAAGCACTATAGGAAACCAGATAGAAATCATTAAAAAGAACTAAATAGAAATAATAGAAAATTCTGGAACTAAAGTACAATAACTGAAATGACAAATTCACTGGAGGATTTCAACATCAGATTCAAACAGAAGAAAGAATAAAAAAAATTGAAGATAGAACAACTGAAATTATATAATCTGTGGAATACAAAGAAAAGAGAATGAAGAAAAGCAAGCAGTGCCCAAGGGACTTGTGAGATATCATTTAAAAAATGTTGTGTTATTGGATTCCCAGAAAGAGAGCTAGATAAAGGGCAGAAATAATATTTGAAGAAATAAAGGCTGAAATTTTCCCAAGCAGGAGAGATGAATTTACAAAATCAAGAAGCTCAACAAACTCCAAGTGCGATAAATGGAAAGAAATTCACATTGAGACAGATTACATAATTGTTGAAAGCCAAGGGCAATGGGAGAATCTTGAAAACAGCAGGAGAGAAGTGACTCATCACATATAAGGGAGCCTCAATTGTATTAACAGCTGATTTCTCATCAGAAACATGGAGGATAGATGCAGTGTGATGACACACAAAATATGAAGGAAAAAAACCCCATCAACCAAGAATTCTGTACTTGGGAAGACTATTCTTCAAAACTGAAAGACAAATTAAGACATTCCCAGTTAAACAAAAGCTGAGGAAATTTGTTATCAGTAGGCTTTCCTTACAAGAAATACCAAAGGGAGCAAAATGAAAGGACACTAGACAATAACTTAAAACCAGATGAAACAACAAAGATCTCTAGGAAAGGTAACTATGTAGGCGAATACAAAAGCCAATATAATTGCATTTTTGGTTTGTAATTCTACCTTTTATTTTCTACATTATTTAGACATATATCTAAAACAATTAAAAATCTGTTATTGGGCACACAAATTATGCAAATGTAATTTATGACAACACAAATGAAAGGGGAAAGAGCTGTATAGGAGCAGAGTTTTTGTATTCTACTGAAGTTAAGTTGGTATCAATTATAACAAAATTGTTATAAATTTAGGATGTTAATTGTAATCTCCATTATAACCACACAAGAAGACTAAAAAAGTATGTATGAAGAAAATGAGAAGGGAATCAAAATGTTTTACTAGAAAAAACCCAACCAAATACAAAAGAAGATAACAATGGAGGAAATGAGGGATAAAAATGGGACAAGACACAGAGAAAACAGATATGAAAATATTAGAAGGAAATCCTTCCTTATTAGTCCTTCCTTTCTTACATTTAATTACGTTAAATGCAAATGGATTATATTAAATGCAAACTCTTCATTTCAAAATACCGACATTAAAAAAGTGAATCAAATACACAAACATCTTTTCATGAAAAAATTCTCATCAAAATAGGAATAGAAGAAAACTTCTTCAACAATATAAAGGACATTTATGAAAAACCCACAGCTGACATCACATTTAGTGGTGAAAGACTGAAATCTTTCCCCTTAATATTAGGAACAAGATAATTATGTCCACTTTTACCACTGCTTTTCAACATTGTATTAGGAATTCTAGCCACAGAAATTAGGCAGGAAGAAAAAAAAAAGACATCAACAATGGAAAAGAAAAAGTAAAACTATCTTTATTTGCAGATAACATGATACTATATACATAAATATATATAAAATACCAAAGAACCCACAGGAAAGCTACTAAACTAATAAATGCATTCAACAGAGTTGCAGGGTATAATATCAACACACAAAAATCAGTTGTGTTTTTATACACCAACAATGAGCAAGTCAAAAGGGAATAAGACAATAATTTTATTTATAATATCATCCAGAAGAATAAAATACCTAGGAATCAATTTAATTAAGTAGGTGAAAGACTTGTCTAGTGAAAACTACAAAACATTGCTGAAAGAAATTAAAGAAGACAAATAAATGGAAAGACATCCTATGTTCATGGACTAGAAGTCTTAATATTGTTAAGATGTTAATTCTACCTGAGCAATCTACAGATTCAATGCTTTCTTTATTAAAATTCCAATGACATTTTTGCACAAAAGGAAAAGCTAATCCACAAATTAATATGGAATAATAGAGGGTTTTGAATAGCCAAAACAATCTTGAAAAAGGAAAATAAAGTTGGATAACTCACATGTCCCTACTTCAACAGTTACTACAAACTACAGCGATGAAAACAGTGTGGTGCTGGCATACATGTAGACATATAGACCAATAGAACAGAACTGAGAGTCCAGAAATGGACCCATACATTTGTGGTCAACTGATTTTTGACAAGTGTACCTAGACCACTCAATGGGGAAACAATAATGGTGCGGGACAACTGGTAACCCATATGCAAAAGAAAAAGTTAGACCCCTGTCTGGCACCATATACAAGAATTAACTCAAAATAGATTAATGGCCTAAATATAAGAATGGAACTCATAAAACTCTTAGAATAATACATAGAGGTAAATGTTCAGGACCATGGGTTTGATAATGGATTCATAGATATGAGCAACACAAGAAAAAGTTGATAAATTGGATTTCATAAAAATTAAAAAATTTTGCACGTCTAAAGACCATATCAAAAAAGTGCAATGGCAACCTATAGAATGAAAGAAAATATTTGGAAATTATATAGTTGATAAGAGTATAGGATCCAGAATATATAAAAAATTCCTACAACTCAAAAACAAAGACAAACAACCAAACTAAAAAAAAAAAATGTGCAGAAGACTTTCTCTAAAGGAGATATACAAATGCTTAACAAATACATAAAAAGATAGATGCTCAACATCATTAACCAATTGAAAACCTTGTACATTGCTGCTAAGAATATAGGATGGTACAATCTTTGTGGAAAACAGTGTGGCATTTCTTTAAAAAGCTAAACTTAGAATTATCATATGACCCCACAATTCCATTCCTAGAAATATACCCAAAATAAGTGAAAATGGGTACTCAAACAAGAAGTTGAACAAACACATGCATAGTAGCACAATTCACAACAGCCAAAAGATGGAAACAGTTCTACTGCTCATCAGTGGATGGATGGATAGACAAAAGTGGCATATCCACGATGGAATATTATTCAGCTATAAAAAGGAATGAAGTGCTGATACATACAACAGTGTAGATTAACTTTGAAAAAATTATACTAAGTGAAAGAATTCAGACACAACAGGTCATATATTATATGATTTCATTTATACAAAATATATAGAATAGATAAATCTGTAGAGACAGAATTTAATTTGGTGGTTTTCAGGGGCTGAAGAGAAGGGGATTGGGGGATAAACTGCCAAATGGGTAAGAGGTTTTACTTTGGTGTGATGAAAATGTTTTGGAATTAGATAGAGGTGGTAGTTGTGCAGCATTGTGAATGTACAAAATGCAATTGAATTGTTTATTTTAAAATGGGTAATTTAACAAAATCTCTCAATCTGCTCCATCCATTTGGAGGCTCTCCTGAGGCTGGAAGTGGGTGGAGACTAAGTGTCCCAGAACAGATGCTGGGCTATCTCTTGGAAAGTCTATCATTGTTTTTTTTTTTTTTTTTAAGAATGTGACTAGTGCTTTCATCCTTGGGACCTTAGTGAGATATCCTATTGCTGTGTGTTCTCTGTAATTTTGTTGAGGCTCCATGCCTCTTCTCTCCAAAGGGGAGTGTGCAATAGAGTGGAGCCTATGAGCACCAAAAAAAAAAAAAAAAAATGGGTTGCAATGTACTCTTGACCTCTCAAGTTAATTTTACACTCTTACCTGAAGGAAGAACATAACCCAAGCCAGAACCAAAGCCATAGCTCCTCTTTGCAAGGACCCATGAAAAATTGTTCATTACATAATTATGAGTCTTAGGTATCTTAAAGAGATAGAGACTTTTGAAAATTTCTCTAGCATCCACATATCCCAGTTCCTCTCCTTTTATAGGTAAACTGAGGCTCAGGCATATTGAAAGTTTGCCTGGAATCCATAGAGATAAAAGGTAGATTAGTGGTTGCTTAGGGCTGGAGTGGTTGGTTGTAAATAGGGAGTGGCTGCTAATGGGTAGGAGTTCTCTTTTGGGGTGACAAAAATATGCTACAATTGATTGTGGTTCTGGTTGTGCAACTCTATGAATATACTAAAAATCATTGAATTGTGCATGCTAAATCGGTGAATTGTATGGTATGTGAATTATATCTTCATAGAGCTGGGATATATGTATGTATATGTATGTATGTATATATATGTGTAATATTATCTATCTACCTATCATCTATCTATCATCTATCTATCTATCATCTATCATCTATCTATCTATCATTTATCTATCATCTATCTATCATCTATCTATCTATCCTCTATTTATCTATTATCTATCATCTATCTATCTATCATCTATCATCTATCTATCTATCTATCTATCTATCTATCTATCTATCTATCCATCTAAAATTGCCTGGGCCCATTCACAGCTAATTAGTGGCAGGGGAGCCCTTCAGCTCTCTTACCTTGAATGACCTATTACTATGAGTCGCAGATGACTTTGTCCTAATACCTGTGTCTTTTGCTAGGACTGCTTTGAATAACTGCTTTGATCCTCTAAATCACTTGCCCATCACAAGCTTCATTTTTCTACCCCTATAAGACCAGTCAGATGATGCATGCTGCACTGGGCTTCATATTCTAAGTGGGTGATATTATAGATATACTCCTCTGTTGGAATGAAGATGGCTGTGTGTTTGGAAAACATAATCTTCCAAGGAAGCCAATAATGAAGTTTTCACTTTCTAAGTATTTTCTGATGCAGTGGCCCTGTTGGGAAAACCCTTCTGGCCATCCTGTAGGAGAAGGTCATTTGAGATGAAATAGAAAAGAATTTTCCCATTGAGGAGGCCACTCCACTTCTGAAACTACCTAGACATGAACCAGACCAAGGGGCACAAAAGCCCTTCTAGCAATTATGTTCCTAAGCCCTCTTAGTAATCGGTAAGAGTTAAGAAGCATTCAGTGAATCATTGTTAGCAAAAATGCTTTTGTATGAACAGTGACTCCAAAGCATATGGAAAATACTACTGCCCCAAAGTATTTTGTTTTTTCTTTTTCGAGATTTTATTTATTTATTTGAGACAGAGAGAATGAGAGAGACAGAGAGCACATGAGAGGGGGGAGGGTCAGAGGGAGAAGCAGGCTCCCTGCCGAGCAGGGAGCCCAATGCGGGACTTGATCCAGGGACTCCAGGATCATGACCTGAGCCGAAGGCAGTCGCTTAACCAACTGAGCCACCCAGGCGCCCCGGTATTTTGTTTTTTCAAACACAATATCACTGCATCTGTTGGGCTGACCCAAGGCTGAGTGGGGAATGACAGGTCTTCTGAGTCCGGCTGCTCTTCTAGTTGAGGTTACTCTGATTGGTGGTTTTGGCCTCCAGACCTGGGTCTGCACACATAAAGCCAAATGAAAGCTTGGCAATTGCCCCGACTCAGTGAGGGAATCCACTTAGGGAAGATGGCCAATGTGCATTGTTCAGGAGCCCCCTCTTTCTGACAGGGATCTGCATAAAGAAACTATAGAGCTCCCACCACAGTCTTGACTTTGGGTTTATATGACCCAGCATTTCCTTGGATATTTTTCATCACATTGGATTTCGTTAGTCTGTTCACGTGGATGCTGCCTTTTATGCAAAAAGAAGCCATATTAGATTTAAGACAATTTTCCTCAGAATAGCTTTTTTTTATACATGCCTCCAACACACTTCCTTCTTCGTCTGCTGTCTGTTCTCGGGGAAGGCTACAATGCTCTGCTGACCTGAGTTCAGGGGTCTGTTGCTTATTTTATCTCCCTAAACAAAACAAATTTCTCTCCATTTTGTCCTATTTCCTACCAGATAGAATCTTTTGTTTTCACTTGCTGCCTCGTCAGCTTCCAAGAATTTATTTCTTCTTGAAACTAGTCGAGACACCCAGGGTTCAGTGGTCTGTGGCCGGCTCCGGCTCAAGGTCGAGGATTCCCTCCTTTTCCTTCCCAGTATTGTCCAGCATCCTGCAGGCCCTGTCCCTGGTCACACCGGCAGACAGTGCAGCCTGGCACCGGCGTCCTCCCTACAGCACCGGGGCGCAACTCTCCAGGCTTCACCACAGCTGCATGCCGGGTGGAGGAGGAAACCAGAAGCTTTGAAAGAGTGGGTTCATTTTGGTCCTCAGATTTCTGTGTTGTCCCAGTGAAAGCAGGTTAGAGAATCTCAGGAGATGCCTCCTTCCCACACACCATGTGCATCACTTGTCAGATGGTGGACTATATCTATATTTTAGGGGGATGCCCAGTAAAATACTCCCCCAAATTACTTCAGAAACACTGTAGCTTTGTTCCAGTGCCTTTTCAAGTAAAGAAGAGGCTTTCTCCCTTATGATCTTTCCTCCACACTGAGGTTTCATGTTAAACATAGATTTAATCAATTTGGAAACAAAATCTTAAAGATCTTCCATGGCTTCCATTACCCACAGGAAAAGGTGCAGACATCTCAGGCTGGCACACCAGACCCCCTACAGTCCACACCCCACACAGCCCCCTGGGCCCCTGTGATGTGCATGTCCAGGTCCTCCAGCCTGGTTCTGGGGTGTGCTGCCCTAAGGAGGTGCTCCAATGGCCAGGTCTATTCTATAAGCCTTCCCCCAACTTTCTGGAAACTCACCATTGTCATTCATGATGATTACATAATATTCATCATGGTGCGCTACGAACCATCATATCTTTGCCTATCACCCACGGAGACTGAGCCTGTGGCTTGGCCGCAAATGGTGTTTAGCACGTAGTAGGTGCCCAAGAAACATTTATTGGCTAGAAGTTTGTAAGATGAAAATGGAAAGGCTTTAAATTTCATTCAATGAACATTCTTTGAACATTAAGCCAGGCTGTGGGAGTGATGTAAAGATGAACAAGAGGCTTGTCACTGAGGAAGCAACACAGTATATCACATGTAGGTGGTGGCTCTGGTTACATGCATGAGACCATTGGCAGCATCTCAGAAGGTTGCTGCTTTACTGATCATAATTTATGAACATAGAGTATGGATGGGGTGCTTACAGGGGTGTAACCTAGAGAGAGTTGTATTTTGATATTCAACTGACACACACGTTAGTATGTGTGTACCCTCATCTTTCAACCTCACAAATCACTCAAGAGGTTTCTCTCCATCATTTCTATTTTGAGTGAATTCCTTTGCTCAGGCAATGAGATTGGTTTTCTCTTAAGGCAGTTGAAATCATTTACTCTGAGAGAATGGAGCAGTGGGGAGATTTAGTTGCTGAAGGCATTTTAGAGGAAGGAAGGCCTGAGACACTGCCTGCCACTCCCCAAACCCTCTCATCTTCAGGTCAGCAACGGCAGGTGTGTGGTAGGCATTGTGCAGATAGTTGAGGGATGCTTGTGCTGGCTCTAACATGGTGATAAATGGCAAGTCCGATTATTCAAAATGTGTGTTCTCCAAGTCTGTGCAGAGGGTTTCTACGTATTTCCCTAGGTCAAATACATTTCAGAAATGTTGAACAGGTTTTTTTCTTTCTTGCAGAATCTCCACCAGAGCTTTCCCAATCACATTTGAGCAGAGACCCCCCGTTCCTTCATAATCATTTCCATAACACACATATTTGGAAGTGCTGGTGTGTTGAAAAGAAGAGACTTTGCAGCCAGCAAAAGTGAGTGAGCTTCTTCAAATGACTTCGCCTTCATGCCAGGATCTCTGTGTTGTGCAGGCTGTGATGATGCATGTGGAACGTGTGGTTGAGGGCCTGTTCTGCGAAAGTAATTCTTGGTTTGTGCATGACTGCTTTGCCCATACTTGGATGAATAAGCCCCCTCCACTCAGACTATTTATTCTTATGCCTACTCCCTCTTAGAAGAATGAGGAGTCATCAATGAGCCTCAACTACTACAGCCATAGAGTCCATGGAATTATTAAAGAAACAAGGAAAATTATCCTCTTGACTGCCAGCATTATGACCAGAAAATGACTTCCAATGGAAAGTGGGCCCTGACAACACAGCATATCTGATCATTCATTCATTCATCCAACAAACACTGACCAAGTTTCTGCTGAGTGTCAGGCACTGTGTGGGGGGCACGAAGGTATTATAGTGAAGAAAAGCAGACACAATCTCTAGCCTGTGGGGTTGCTATCCAGTGTAGAAGATAGACTTATCAAATAAGCAAACCAGGGTCACACACTTCTCTGTAAAGGACCAGAGTAAATACTTGAGGCTTTGCGGGCTGTGTGGTCTGGCATAACTGCCATAGTGCACAGTTGCACAGGGTGAGTGTGTCCTGTAGCACTTTAATTACAAAGACGGACGGTGGATAGACTTAGGCTATGGGTGGTAGTTCGCCAACCCCAATCAAAAAAATAATATTCAACTGAAATGCTTTGGATGATGAGAAGAAATTAGATAAAGGTGGGAGAAAAGAGCATTTTAGGTAGAGGAGGGGAATAGGGACTAAGGTGAAGCTGGCAAGGGAGGGAGGTGGACACTGCTGGGCCATTTGGCCAGGCTCAGGGCTATTGTAAGCATGATGGATGGTGTCGTGTGCAGGGAAACATGGGCACAGCTATGTTTTGGAAGCATCCTGTTGACTGTGCAGTAGACAGTGGGTTGGAGAGGGGGGGTCGATGTGGGTAGCCCAAGTGGGAGGCTGGTGTGGCTGTCCCAGCAAAGATGGCAGGAATGTGGGCTAGGGGAACACTGTGAAGGTGGAGGAAAGTGTAAAGCTCCAGCAATTCTTAGCAAGAAAAATCAGCATACTTCATTCTGGATTTAAGCTTAAGGGTGCAGGCAGAGTCCAGAATGACTCCCAGGTGTCTGGATTGCCTAACTGGTTGGCCATGTGTTTCTGAGATGACAACAGAAGGGGACAAGCAGACAGTTGGGAGGCTCTGACATCCATGTGGGAATGGTGGACTGGGGTGCATTTTGTTTATCCAATGAGACAAGAGTGGGTCTGGAACTCAGAGGAGAAACCCCGGGTGCAAACCATATATTTGAAAACTTGATAATGGATCTGTTGACTTAAGAGAGAGTAGAGTGTGGGGGTTGCCAAATGACAGCCACAGGCCAAACCAGCTGGCCACCTGCTTCTGTAAATAAAGTTTTATTGGGGCATGGTAGTGCTTGTGCATTTAAATACCATCTACAGCTGCTTTTATACTACACTGGCAGAGTTGAGGAGTCACAACAAAGACCCTATAGCCCACAAAAGCCTATAATATTAATTCTCTGACCCTTAATAGAAAAAGTTTTTTACTCTAGGTACATAGAGTGAGGAAAAAGTGGGCTTAAGTCCAATCCCTGAAGAGATCCCACATTTAATGTGCAGGGGGAGGAGAGTGAGCTTCAAAGGGGGTGGCAGAGAGGGAGGAGGGATACAAAGCCAAGAGAAGAGTGCATTTGAAGAAGGAAGGTGTGGTGATGAGTGTCAAAGCTTTGGGGAGGTCAAAGGGAGATGAGGACAGAACCACCATCCACTGAGCCCAGCACTGGGGGATCACTGGGGAGCCTGATGGGACTTGTTCCATTAGAGTGGTGGGAGATGGTGTTTGGTTTTGGGTGCTAAGGAGAACAGAGAGGAAAGGACAAGGCGGGCAGGGAGGGGGACTGAGCGACATGGTCCAATGGCAAAAGGAGATAGCAAAAGCTAGTAACCAAAAGTAAATGTTAAAATTCTGTATTGATTTTCTGTAAGCCTTCACCCATAGCTCCATAATCCTCAGTAAAACCTTGTCACTGTGTGTGTGTGTGTGTGTGTGGTGTGCACACATGTATAAGTCAAGGAAAGATTTGGCTGATATAATATGTATAGAACAAAAATTCGAAGCAGACAGAAAATAGGAGACAGAGATAACCCTGAGAAGTAAATTCCTTGGAAACTTGTTTGCAGAGAATTTGGGGAGATCACTATTCTTTTTCCCACAGTGTTGAGGGTAGATGTAGAATATAATATTACCTAGCTCTTGAGGAGATAGAAATTCCCAGCTAACATCTGGATTACTGTATCTGTGGTTTGGGGTGGTGGTGGGGCAATAAAATATATTTATCCCCATCTCTCCCTACTAGGGTGTAAGCTTCCTGATGATAGAAATTGTGTCTGACTTGCTCCTTACACTTAGAGCAGTACCTGGCACAAAGTACTAGTGAATCTTCAGAATAAGGAGAAAGAGATTTTTTTTATTATCACCATTTTATAGAGCAAGAAACTGAGGTTTAAAGAGCCAAGTGTGTACATAAAGAACCCAGAGTTTTAATTTCTAGTGTACATATCATCTATTTATTCTTAGTTCTTATGCTATATGGCCCATGAGGGTCCCTCTCTTGGGCAACTCTGGTGACTATGTCCTCCACACTCAAAGTACTTTTTTTATGATGTTGATGATAGATGGAGGGGGAGCCCAAGGAGGATCGCCCTCTGACCTCCTGTTTTATAATGGCTCCGATAGCAGCATCTACTTACCCCCTTCCAGAACTCTCCCGCACTCTCTTCACTGACTACACTTTTCATCCTCTCTTCAGTTCTTCGCCCATCCCACAGCTTTAGGCAGGCACTTACTTATGTGAGTACAGGTTACAATAACAGACTGAGTTGTCACACGAGTGTGACTGAAATCCCCTAATCCTTGGCTCTTCTATGGTTTCTTATTAGCAAACTGCTTTTGACATACATTTTAAAAAAGTTGCACAAGCTGCCAAGTGTTAGTGAAGGGTGTGGGGAGCATGGGACAGAGAACTTCATCTCTGAGGTTGACCTTTTGTGGTCAAGCCCAGTTATCACTACTGTCTGGGATAAGAGAGTGACAAAAAGGTATTGCCTAAGAATTATTTAAAACATAAAAGGTGGGGTTATTTGCTTTGTTTAAGGAGTTTGCTAACATCCCTCCATGGCTCCACTCTTTTTAAAAATTTTTTAATTTTTTTAAAAGATTCTATTTATTTATTTGAGAGAGAGCAAGAGAGGGAGAGAGAGTACAGAGGGAGTGGGAGAGGGAGAAGCAGACTTCCTGCTGAGCAGGACCCTGGGATCATGACCTGAACCAAAGGCAGAGGCTTAACCGACTGAGCCACCCAAGTGCCCCCATGGCTCCACTCTTTAGACACTGAAGTCTGAATTCTAATCTGGTTTGCAAGCATGATTTCTCACCACAGCTTCCTCCTTGTGGGAGCCCTCACGCCCTGGTGGTGGGCATGCAAATGGGATAGCCATTTTGGACAGAACTCGATCCCTTGAATCAAATCAAGTATTGGACCACTCTGTGACCAGCAATAACTCTGTGGGAATCTCCAGGTGGGTCCTTGTGGTGATGGGTCTGCAGATGTTCACTGCAGAGTGGTGTGGAGAGCAGGAGTTTGGGGCAACTTGGAGCAGTGCACGTGGGCCACAGAAAATGTGTGCTGGTTAGAAGCAATGGGCCCCTGTGCCCACAGTGATGTAGACTATCTGAAAAACATAGCACTTGGCTAAAAAACAAAACAAACAAACAAAAAAACAACCAAAAACCCAGGACATTTAATAAGATAAATTACACCATCCATTTACAGAAATAGAGAATACATGTACATAAAAACACAAAATACACTTTGTAAGAACACATTAAAAAAAAACACATTCAAATACAAAGACATTGTAAAGACATTGCCTTTGAAGGGGAAGGGGATAAGGTGGGGTATGAGATACAGTGAAATTTAATAATTATAGCTACAGGGGACTTACATGGGTTAATGACGATAATGTACCAAGAACTGAGGAATATGATTAACTCAACCCTCTGCATTGGATATTTAAAAAAATCCTTCAAGGCTTTTCTCTTGAGAAGTCTAATCCTTATAACAGGTGTTGGGGAGGATGTGGAGAAATTGGAACCCTTGTTCATTGTTGGTGAGAACGTAAAATGATGCATCTGCTGTGGAAAAAGTATGGAAGTTCCTTAAAAAGTTAAAAATGGACTTACCATATGATCTGGCAATTCCACTTCTGGGTATACACCCAAGAGAATTGAAAACAGAGTCCAGAAGAGATATTTGTATACCCATGTTTGTAACAGCATATTCATGATAGTTAAAACATTGAAGCAACTCATGTGTCCATAGACAGATGAATGGATAATCAAAATGTGGTATATACATACAATGGAATATTATTCAGCCTTAAAAAGGAAGGACATATGCCACAACATGGATGAATCTTGAGGACCCTATGCAAAGTGAAATAAGCCAGGGTGCCTGGGTGGCTCAGTCGGTTAAGCGACTGCCTTGGGCTCAGGTCATGATCCTGGAGTCCCGGGATCGAGTCCCGCATTGGGCTCCCTGCTTGGCAGGGAGTCTGCTTCTCCCTCTGACCCTCCCCTCTCTCATGCTCTCTCTATCTCATTCTCTCTCTCAAATAAATAAATAAATAAAATCTTTAAAAAAAAAGTGAAATAATCCAGACACAAAGAATCTAATACTCTGTGATTCCACTTATATGAGGCACTTAGAGTAGTTGAAATCACAGAGAGAGAAAGTAGACAAGTGATTGCCAGGGTTGGGAGGAGAGGGAATGGAGTGATGTTATTTAATGGGGACTGAATTTCAGTTTTGCAATATGAAAAGACTCCTGGAAATGCAACAATATGAACATACTTAACACCAATGAACTGTACACTTAAAATGGTTAAAATGGTAAAATTTATGTTACATGTATTTTACGATTACAAAAAAATAAAAAAAAAGTCTACACCTTAATATGGTTTAACCATCTGGGTTAACAGTTTGTGGTCTGGTCGCTGTTTGCTTCTACAGACTTACCTCCACAGCATCCTCCAACCTCCCCCCCCCCCCTAACAGCCCCCCCCCCCCCGCCCCAAATGACTGGTGCTTCCCTTTGTCTAAAACGACTGTTCCTGTTCCTAGTCACCTGGGTAATTCATTCAGATCTCAGTCTAGATTATGTTTTCACTGCCCAGCTTGCCTTGGCCCTCAAACTTGCATAGATTTTTCTCCTCAGGTCTTTTAATACCCTGTACTCCCTGAGGACTCTGCAGACAGAGCCGGTGGAGCCTCTCCTCCACACTCAGCTGGGAGGGAACCATGGACAGACCCCAGCCCCTGTTGGCACTTCAAAGCAGGATTCCCGAGTGGGAGAGAGTCAGTAGGCGTCCTCTATCAAAGGAATGTTTTATTTTCTGAGGAAGCCCAAACATTCAGCTGCTTCGGGTAATAATAATCTTGCTTTCTGATAAACTCTCAGGGGAAAAAATAATTTTGGCTATTTCTTTTCAACTTGGAATTTCTTTTGAAAACTAGCCTCTTTAGCTGGCCTTCCTCTCTGTGTTTGCTAATATGCCTCTGAGTGGGTGAGAACAATTTTATATCTGTCATGCTCTGTGCTGTTTTCTCCTGGGCTGGGGTGATTTATATTGAACAGCCCACAGCCCTCTGGGGCCCTCCTCCACGGAAGTCTTCGTGAGAGATAGGCCGGTTCTCCCAGCAAACCGCGTGCACACCAAACAGCAGCCGCTCTCCATCAGTGCATGCTGATGTCACTCTGGCCCCTGACTTCAGATCTGCACCAAGCCCCAAACAGGGACTGTCTTTGGAAGGAAGATAAAGAGAGTTAAGAGGAAGCCAAGATTTGAATCAAGCAAGTGCCCCATCTGGGAGCCCTGGTCTCTGTTCACCGCCTCTGTGTTGCATGTGCACATGCAGGAGGGGCAGGAGGGCGGGAGGCTAATGGGGGCCTGGAGACAGGAGGCCGTGTGCCCTGCTCTGAGCTCTGAGGGGCTCCTGGTTTGAGTGGCTCCGTTGTGATGTTCCTGTTTCCAGGCTGGGTGTTGACTGAACTTTCCTGCGTGCATTTGTTCTTGAGTTTGTGTCTCTGGGCAAATCCCCAGGGACACACAAACCTCTGTTCCATGGGTCTGGGAGGAAGGGGGGAGGCTTTGGGTGCCACTGATCCTACTTTCTGGTGGCATGTCAGGTGGTGGTATTCAGCCATAGCCTGTGTCCTGCTTCCCTGAGAGCTTGTGCCACATCCAGGAGTGAGAACAAACAGTGCTCCTGCTCTGCTTGGTGTCCTCCTGCCACCCACCAGCAACCCCGGTGGTCAGGGAATCTGGAATCTGGAATTGGACCGCAGCTTCTGCCCTCAGGGGTGGGGGCAGGTAGGGGTTAGACAGGGACCCTCCGCTGCTCGCCCACATCTCCATAGCCAAACCGAGCTATGAAAGGCCCTGTCCGGCCCCTGTGGAAGGTCTTCGGCCCCAGCCTCTGCTAATTTGTGTCCTTTTTTGAACACACAGTAACCGAGGATCGCCAGGTCTGGCAGTTTTTAAAAGAAGACTTTCTTTCCATTTTGGCAACTTGTCTCTTTAAAGACACTGCGTTCTTTTTATTGCATGGGATATAATTTCCCAAATAACACATTTACTTTAGTAATAAGACCCCACCTCATCCTCCGACCATCCACCTCTCACCAATAGAATTTCTCTCTTATCTAGTTGTTCCTTGGCCTCTGGCGTTAATTGTCATAAGGTCAAAGTATAAACTCTCTAGGGGATCCCAGCGTTGTAAGGATTTGACTGAAGATCAGAAACAAATTGCAGTGAAGTAAAAACATCAGGGCCACAGTGCCGAAAGCTGTGAGCTTCCCAAACGGCCGCCATCTGTGCCTCGCTGGGCCGCCGGCTGGCGCCTGAGTCAGCTTGGCTTGGCAGGCTCTTACTCAACGCTCTGTTTTCCTTGGGGGGTGGGAGGGGGCGGGAGGGTGAATTAGGGAAGGAGGGAGGGAGAACTGAGGCAGTGAAGTTGCCCTTTTGCCTTATGATTTATATTTGGTCAGAGTAGCCCTGTTCCGCTTTCTTCTAGCTGGAATGTGTCTTGGACATGTTGTTTCAATATGAGACAATCAGCTGGGCCCTCTGTGGAATGTCCCTGGAGACTGGAAACGACCTCCCAATAGGGTCATTTGTTCAGCAGAATTCTAAGTGGCATTCTTTAACATCTGCATTCTATTAATACCTTCAGAATATTTCCATCAGCTTTGGGAAATCAGAAGATGCTTTGAGAGATGTGCAGCACCAAATCCCAGGGTATTTTTAATTCTTCTTCTTTGTGATTCTTCTGTGTTGGTGGGAACATCTTCCTGCTCTGTCCCTTTTCCTTTACCATCACACAGGTGGATATCCACGTTCACTCAGTAAAACCCAAGGGCATGGTGGTTTGTCAGGTGGACTGCTTTAGCCTATGACAGCCCAGGGTAGAAGGCAAATTTGTAAACACACAGGGAAGAGTTGGATGCAGGCAGAGCCGGGACAGACATTCTGGCTGCATTTGCTGGAAACGAGTGGAGAAAGACCACACTGCGAGGGGCCCTGGTGCACTGGTGCAGGGCTGGCTTCCAAGTCCACAGCGGGGCCTCGGCCGGGAGGGTTGGCCCTGTCTTGTCCTCCCAGGGCACAAAGGCATTGAAGAAAAGGTTTGAAGAGAAGGGTACAATGAAGAGGTGGGAGTAAGGGAGCATTTCCTTAAGGAAAAATAAAAACTATTTGCAATACATAGATCAGATGGAAATAAAACTTATATTAGTAAAGAGCACACTCAGTGAGTGTGGTGTCTTGGAGGCGGGGCCTGAACTGAAGAAGCAGCTGTGGCCTTGCAAGAGGGCTCCTGGACAATTGGTCTCCTGAGGAGCTGGATACAGAGGAGATCTCAGGGAGAAGGTCATGAGGGTGGAGGGCTGCTTGATGGGAAAGAGGCAGATAATAGGGAATCTGTGAACCCATGAAGGATCAGTTTAATTCAACTCAATTCAGTGGACCGTTTCATGAATACTCACTGTTTGCAAACACAGAGTCAGGTACTCCATAAAGCAGACTTTGAGGTAACAGGAAACATGACCGGAAAATGAGATCTGACACGCCAGGGACAGGTTCCAAAGGGGCATGGAGGAGACACTCAGGGGAAGTGCAGACCATGTGGACAGTGGGCTGGTCAAGCCCATGTGGGGGCTGGACAATACACCTGCTGGGGGCAAGATGCATCTGCCACTATGCAGAAGCCCCTTACTCAAATCTGTGTCACGGCCTCTGAAAAGGTGTGTCCGAACAAACCCATTGGGCTATTATCTTAAAAGGATTAAAAAGTTAAGTCTCTGCCTCTAAAAGGCACTAGAAACATAATTTTACCCAACATGTACTTTATTGCTTAAAATTCTAATATGCAAGATTAGATGGATGAATTATAAGTCTTGGTAAAAATTATGAAGCAGTTTTCTTGGAAATTCTGAAGAATGCCAGACTCTGATAAGGCGCCTGATGATGATAAATTGCTTCCTGGCTGTGTGATTCTGAGAGAACGCTTCTTCACTGGCCCAGAGTAGGCTGATGCAGTAGGAAAGGCACCCCCTGGACCCGCGGGAATGCGGCTGACCAGCTTCCTCTGCCATCCGGAGGGGCCTGCCAGACACCCCTTGCCTCCCGCCACTGCCTGCGGCCCACTGGCCCTGGTGGCAAATCCTGAATTCAGACTGGCACCCCTCTGCCCAGTATTGTGTGAGTGCTCTGTGAGCAAAAGCTTAAAAAACACAATCGTACGTGATTTAGATTTGTATCTTCTTTCACTTTGTCAGAATTATGCAGAATAACTTGGAAAACAAATAAACAGATACAACAAATAACTGGAGTCAGATCTTTGGCTCAGGAAATTCTGGAGCTCACGTGTTTGCTCGGAAGAGTTTCCCACAGCCTGGCCGTTACTTTTTATCTATCCCCACAGGATGTACTCCTACACTGTCTCTTCCAGGGTCCCTTGCTTCCTGTCCACGTTCCCACAGCTGCCGAGAGGGACAGCTCCAGTTTGCACTTGGAGTCTTCTGAATGTAGGGTCCTCGCTGTCTGCTTGAGCTGGTAGCTCCATACAAAAATGTGGCAGATGTTCAGCATCAGGAATCAAAACCGAGCTTTCGCACCATGCTGCACATTCTTCCTCCCGGTCCTGTTCATTTTCTCCCGACAGGATGTGGAACAATTTCCATCATCTGTTGCTCGCTCAGTGGGTTTGGGATTTTGTGCATTTTACAGTGATACTTAGATTCCTCCCAAATCTCTTCCAAGAGGTTAAAAAAAAAAAAAATAGAAACGTTGATTCAGTCATAGACTCTGTTTCTAGTTGAGGGGTTTCTGGTTTTGTGTGACACACAGGTGAAATCGAGAGGCAGATGAAGGAGACAAACCACCTCATGGGATTTCCTGAGTCTTGGCATCCAAAGAATGCCTTCCAGCTAGCTCAGGGGTCCTCTACATTCTGAAGAAAACATGACAAATTGACAAGATTAAGGGAAAAAAAGCAAAAGGCAATTTATGTTCATTTGCAAACTGGACAAATTCTGAACAGAATTGCTACAATACTGCGTTGGCACAGAGGACACTCTGGTAGGGGACAGAGAAGTGGAGTGCCATTTCTTGCAACTATACTCAGTATGTGATCAGTGTCCAGTGACACAATTTGGAAAATATGCCTACTGCAACGGTTTCCTTCTGGATTCCCAGGCTATGTAAGTTCCCTTGGCTTAACTTCTTTGTTTTCCTCTTCCATTAGCAACCGGGAAGGCAAACTAACATTTGCAGCAATGCACTGGGGCCAGTCGCTTTGCGTGTTATCTCATTTGATTCCCACAACTCTGTGGCATAAGTAATTTATGCCCGTTTCACTGATGAGGAAACTGAGGCTCAAAACCATTAGGTCAGTTTCTCAAAGGTCAGCTAGCAGCAGGTATATTTGAGTTCAAAATAAGATCTTTAAGATTACAAAGCTGTGCTCTCTTTACTTGACTGAGGCAGTTTCATTGGGTATCTGTAGTTTTTCAGGGCACTGACTAGAAAAAAAGGCACACAATGGGAATTCAGTTTTGTTTTGTTTTGTTTTGTTTTTTCACTTTGCTACTTGAGAGAAATGGGCTGTTTTTCAACCACTTTCATTCCTGCTGCATGATTTTCTCTTTGTCCCAATAGCACACTGGGTTCACAGATGCAGTCCCACATGAGCATGGCTCATCCAGTGCCTTGCTCATACTAGGTGTCAGCAAATGTTGTTGAAGGGAACCAAAGCACCCGTTATGTTATTTATTTGTGCAAAGACAGAACTGCACCAGAAAGCATCTAACTCAGCATCTTTGCTCCTTGTCCAGGATTTGAGCCTGGAGCGTCTACGTCACAACCTCCTATTAGGGTGAGGTTGACTGGTTACCAGTTACTAATTTAAATGAACAATTGTACTAGATTTAAGGTTCAGGGGTATGTGTCCTGTTGGTCCTTTAAGAATTAATTACTTTTCACCATCTCTGATAAACCATAGTGGATTTTTTTTTCCCTTGGCTTCTTCCATAGCTTTCAGTTTTCTGTTTAGGTCAAATTGTCACACACTAGCTCTCAGCTCTGTTTGGTCATCAATAGGGGTGTTGGGAAGTGATTGCTGACCTTTTTTTGCATTCCAAAGGCACATCTATGAAATGGCTTTCTTTTCCTGCCTTGCTTAGGGGCCCTGGGGCTTTCTCACCTCCTGTGAATGCTGCCTTGCGTGGCCATTTTCAGCGTGGCAGCAGTCCTGCAGGAACCTATTAATAGCCTTCATTTCCAGTATGTGCCCTGTAAAGTCAAGCCTCATTTTTAGCAGTGTTCTGTTACAATTCTAGGAAAAGTTCCCTTTGACTGTCTTCCTGCCAGAGGACGGTTCAACCCCCTCCACCTCCTCAGGGAGAGGAGAAAGGAGCCCATGGATATATAGTGGGTGGGACACTCGTTACAGGAGCCGCTCTTCTCCAAACTCCTCCTACAGAGACAACTGTCCTTGTTTGGACAGCTACCTTGATAAGCCTCCTGGGGGAGGAGGGTGAGGCTGTGGCTGCCCAATGCTGAAGTCATGCTTGACTCATCTCTTCCTCTCACGCCACACATCCAGTTCGTCGCACATTCAAGAGACGTCCAGAAACCAGTGCCTTCTCACTGCTTCCCACTGTGCCTGGGTGCCTGAGCCATCCTCGTCTCTCACCGGGCCCCATGAGGCCACCAGCCTGGTCTCCGCCTCCTCCGTAGCTCCCTTGGGCTATTTTCTGCAGGTATCCAGAGTAGGCTCTTAAAGCAGAAATTAGATTAAGTCACTAGGAGTGGCCAGCTGTCAACACTGAGCACAGTTGAAGTCTTTGCTTGACCTGTACGACTTGCATGACCTGACCTTTTTGACCTCATCTTCTATCACTTTCTTCTTCCCTTCTTCTGCTCAACCACACTGTCTCTTCCTCTGGCTGCTGTTCCTGTCCCAGTGTTTTGCACATGCTATTCCTTCCATCTGGAATGTTCTTCCTCCAGATAGCTGTGTTCTTTCTGGTCTCTGCTCAGATGTCCTCTTATCAGCACAGACTTCCAGGACCACCTGAAACAAAATAGAAACCCTCAGTCCTGGCAACCCCTATGAGCCTCCTCTGTTTCACTTCCCTGCTCTGCCTTCATGGCTATCTGATATGCCGTCTGCTTGTTTGCTGCTTGTCTCCCATCGCTGGAAGACAAAGTGCCAGGAGGGGTGAGCACATGGTTCCGGCTGGAACCCCAGAACACAGAGCAAGGTCTGCCCAGAATAAGTACTCACTAAATATCTGATGAAGGAATAGCTGTTGAGCAAAGGTGACATGAGATAACCAAACTGCTTTTCACTGCTGGGCATGAGCAAGATTTGCCAGACGGCAAAGGGAGAAGGGCCGATGCAGGCAGAGGGACCATAACCAGGGTGCACGTGTGCTGCGGGCCTTCAACAACAGGAGTCTCCAAGGCAGAGCTTTACAGTATCGACCCTCATGCAATATGACTTCCGCCCCTCCTCATCTAGATATATCTTTGGTTTTTGTCTGACAGGCACTAATTAAAGAAAATGAGCGAGCCCCACAGTAAGGCGGTCACTAAATAGTTCACACTCACTGGAGCCAGAGGGCAGAAGAATATAAGCAACCAGTCTCTGGGAAGGATTCTCTAAAATCTTACTGAAGCCATCAGCCATGCACAAAACACAGAGTTAGATACCAATCAATCTTGTGGAGATTTTAAGGGGCAGGCAACCCTGGTTTACATCTAGATATTCTCTTGGGCACCCCAGTTACCTTTTACTAGAAAACCCACAACAGATTCAGGCTAACAGAAGGACAGAAGGAAATGTGGCATCAGTAACTTGATGTTACTCTTGGAGGAATATCAGATAGTGAGATAGACATGTTTATTATCAGTATCATTAATTGGAAAACAATGGAATTTTATTTTTTTAATTTATTTTATTTTTTTAAAAGATTTTATGTATTTATTTGACAGAGAGAGGGAACACAAGCAGGGGGAATGGAAGAGGGAGAAGCAGGCTTCCTGCTGAGCAGGGAGCCTGATGCAGGGCTCGATCCCAGGACCCTGGGATCATGATCTGAGCCAAAGGCAGACGCTTAATGATTGAGCCACCCAGGCACCCCTGGAATTTTAAATGGAAGGAAATCTAAGAGTTATTTTGCCAGTTCCTCCTCTAGCCTGAGCTCCCAGAGGATGGATCCACAACTCTCTCTCTGTGTTTATCTGGTCCTTATCCTGGGCAGGGTGTTAGAGACTCCATACTTTTCTCTAAATGGAAGGTGAGGGAGACTAATGGAATTAACGGATTCATTTTCTCTGTAGCAAAGTAAGCCAGCTTTTTGTTGATCATTTCTGGAGAAGAGAAGTGTTTTCTCTACCAGTACACCAGTTTCCCTTTCAGACAGCTAAAAAATTATCAACGTTAGAACTTCTTAAAAAAATACTGAATCAAAATCTTAGTATGTCTATTCAACGTTCTAATGCTTTTCTTTTTGGATTGGTGAAAAATAGTTGAGAATTTGTTGGGTCAGCTCAAAATTTTTCAGTCAGTAGGGAAGGTTATATTAGATTATAAGGATAAATATGAATAAATATATAGTGAGAAGGGATGACATCCCATGTGCTAGAACAACACTCAGCCATTTCTTCTAAGATGGATACCTTTCTGGACTTGGCTCCATTTTGGCCAGAGAAGACTCTGAGGCTATATCAATGTGGGTTTCCCAACATTAGAAAGACACTAGTCTAGGGGAAAATGACTGAGTATTGCCCAAGCACTCATGCAACCCCAGACATCAAAGTACTACTGATGTGTTGCAGAAGGAAAACCTCCCCACCAAATATAGTATGGGGTTAACGGGAACAGCACTACACCAGAAGTCTGAGAGGCTGGTGCTCTTGTCTCCACTCAGATCTTCTCTGCCTGAAGCCAGGTGGTGTCAGAAAGCCATCCCAGCTTCTTTGTGAACAGTTCAATGTTAGTGGCTCTGGCATAGAGCTCCAGGCAAGGCCTTTATCTCCTGGACAGTGCTTGGGCATCCTTGGCTTCGATATTGCCCGAGGGTGCTGCGACTCCAAAGTGTATTCAATTCACTTCTGCCTTTACCTCCATTTAACTCCAGTGGTGTTGCTCAGGCCCCTCAGTCCAAGTAAGCCTCATAAATCTTAGTGGGTGGGCTGTCTCTGCACATGCCTTGGAGACAGATGGAGGACCTGGGTCTGGGGGCCTCCGAGAGTGCTGTGGGCTCCTTCTGATGCCTCCCTGGGACTTTCTGGCTGGATCATCATTAGTTTAGCAGTGAAATAATGAGTTTCATGGGATAAGGAACTAAAGAAAAGAGGCCATGCAATGCCTCTCTTTCAACTCCTTCCCTGGCTTTTTTTTTGTTGTTGTTAGAGAGGGATAGAGAGAGAGAGTGCACGAGTGGTGGTGGGTGGTGCTTGGATGAAGGGCAGAGGGAGAGGGAGAGAGAGAATCTTAAGCAGGCTCTATCTATATCCAGCACAGACTGGAATGTTGGGCTCGAACTCATGACCTGAGATCATGACCTGAGCCAAAATCAAGAATAAGACACTTAACTGACTGAGCCACCCAGGCGTCTTTCCTTCCTTGTCTTTTTCTCCCTCCTTTTCAGAAACAAGCAGAAACTACAAGTAGCTGAGAGCCAGACTTAAATTCCTACGGGAACAACTTCTCAGGCTGAGAATTACACATTTGTAGGGGAGTTCCAGACTGCTATGGAGTGGTGTTTGCAGAGGTTTGATAAAAGTGGTTTAGGCTCCTGGCAGCACCCATGACTTCTGTGTTTTCTCCCCTCCTGAGAGCGCACTGCTCCCGGGAATGTCCATGGACTCATCCGCAGTGGTTGATGCCCAAGCTTGCCAAAGCCCGCCACCAAGACCTCTGGGAGACAGCCGACCTGAACACCGAGACTTCTTCAACCTGACGTCTCTGGGCTACAAGCTGAGTTTGAGCATTCCTCATTGATGTGGTGACTTCTGTCTGCCAAGAGAATTGCCACAGTCTCCTCCCATGGAAACTCAGGGCCTGGATTCTGCCTGGTGAAACTGCTAGTTTGTTGGGGCATTCATGGGCTCTCCATCTGACTTATTAGGAGACCTGAAGTGAAATAAACCAGATTATGGCTAAGAAGGAGTTCTTGCTTCTTCTAGCTGTCTATTTTCTGATTTTAGGACCCAATGAGAGGAGTCTCCTCTTCTGCAAAATGCTTTTCTTTACTGAAGGGACCTTTTTGTTAGAATCAGACTCAGGTTACAATGACTGCTGTTAACACTGCCTTAAATAGATGTCTAAATACCATTTGAAGAAAAATCGCTTGGGATTTAGTAATGTAGCCAACTTGCCTTTCTCATCAGAGCCAATTCTTTTACCAGATATATAAGCCCTGTGCTTTGCTTTCCTGTCTTCCACACCTCCCCCTAGCAGTTGAATACTTGGCTCTGGAGCCAGATGGACATGGCTTTGGATCCTGTCATGGTCCTTGTTTGGTTTTGGATCACTTAATTAACATGTGCAAGCCTCAGTTTGTTCATGAATCACCTGGAAACAATACCAATACCACCAACCCCCCACCATGGTGTAGCTCTGAGGGCTGAGATAATTCTCATAAAAAGTTTAGCACAGACCAGGCACATGGTAGACATTCAATAAATGTTGACTCTAGCCTATTTTTGGGAACCTAAATCCACTTTGAAAAATCTAAAGTAAATTTTGAGGGACATGGAAAAATCATACTTAGAATTTATTCAGAGTTATTTCTCCTCATACAAAAAATGGAGAGGTGGTCCCCAAAATGCCTATTATCCAGAATCATCATAAATAAACTCTTCTTGGAAAGTGACTTCTTTGGATGGTGGAGAATTTAATGCTTTATATAGCAAAATTTACATTTGAATACTTTTTTGTAGACAATCTTTTTGAAATATACTATCTAATTTCCTGCCTTCTTAAGCAAAGTTTCCAGGACATAATTCATCAGTTTCCTTCCATCCCACGTTGTCATTATCTACATCAATTTTACTGTACTGTGTTTTGGATGGAGATGGTGTGGAATGTGGAGCTTGCTGTAAAATCAACTTGTTTCCCTGCTTTTCCATGTAGTAAACGCCTCTCACTCTGCCCCGAGGGCCAGGGGCCTTGTGGCTATGCCTTCAGACTTCCTTCTCACTCTCCAGAAAGATGCAGACATGCCCCTGGCCTGTCGCCAATGTCTATGACCTACACAGGACAAGGGTATGTTGTGTGTGTCTGCAGTTAGCAAGCTTATTTAGATTTTCTGGTGGCCATCTTTTAGGCTTGGGGATATTGCAGAACTTTGGGGGATGTGAGGATGCAGATCTTTAGGCCATTGAGGTTTAACTTTCTTCTTTTGCATCACTGTTAACCTTGTATTTCCCATGGGGAAGACTGTTTGCCTTTAACAAGGGTGAACTGGAAGTGGAGGAATAAAACCAGGACATAAAATGTTCTGATATCCAACCTTTTAGTTGTCTATGGCAAGAGCTCTACAGGTAGAAGAACATTACTTTGGCTCACCTACCCTACCATTTGACCAATGAGCAACAGTCCCAAGAAGTTCAGATGCTTCCTCCCAATGCACACTCGGGGTAAGGTCAGGATAGACCTGACTCAGCCCATTCTATGTCCAGAGCTCTTTCTGTTTCTCTCATTGGTCAAACACAAGGAATGTTCAGGGAAAATTATAAGAATAACACCAACACCTTGTACTTAAAATAAGATCACACATATAATTATTGGAGAGTTTCTGAATGTGTTTGATTTTCTGTCCCTAGAATTGCCCAAATAGTAACTTTTAATTAAATGTTAAATTTTAAATATTTGAAGCATGAGTAACTTCCTCATATACAAACAAGAAGCTTTGCCAGGAAAAAAACTGTTTCTCTCTCTTAAATATCCCTGCTCTCTTGCAGTTAGCTTAATGTATAAGCCACAAGCTGGGTTGTTGGATTCTACCAGTAGTCCACAACTGAAAAATTATTACACAGGACACATATACATACAATAATAAAAACTCATCCTTTTTCTACTTTGCTTTCAAAAACACAACACACAAATTGGTTTTGTGAAGACTGATGGAGAAATGCCAAGTTTCCCATTAGGGGCATCTGAAATGAAGGTCCAGTGTGAGTTCGAAGGAGACACGTTCCACGTTAAAGGCCTGGCAACTCTCTTGTAAGAACGTGGGCTTTCTCTGTGAAGTCTGCACTCAGACTAACTTGCTTCATTGTGATCTCTGACACTACAGGATGCCACTGCATGGAGAAGTATAGGAAGTCCTTGTTTCATACTCTATAAATGGATTGACAACACCAACCTCCTCAGGCTGTGAGGATAAAGTAAATTAATTAATACATGTAAAACATTTAGACCTATGTCTGTTGCCCAGTGAGACACTATAAATGCTTTATCTCTTTTTATTTGCTATGATCACTTGCACAGTAGGGTTTACCTAAGAAATATAAAAGGGTGCTTCTTCTTTTTTTTTTTTTTAGCGTTACTGAGGAATGATTGACAAAATTGCCAGATAAAGTGTACAACATGGTGATTTGATATACATGCATATTGTGAGATGATCCCCTTCATAAAGTTAATTAAAACATCAGTCACTTCACATATTTACGCTTCTCCTCCTTTTTGGTGAGAACATTTAAATTCTACTCTCAGCAAATTTTAATTATACAATATAATGTTATCAACTACAGTCACCAGGCTACACGGTAGATCTTTAAAACTTACTGATTACTGAAATTTTGTACCCTTTTACCAACCTCTCCCTATTTTCCACACCCCCCAGTTACTTTTCTACTCTCTATTTCTATGAATTTGATTTTTTTCTTTTTCTTTCTTCTTCCTCTTCTTCTTCTTCTTCTTCCTCCTCCTCCTCCTCCTTCTTCTTCTTCCTTCTTCTTCTTTCTTCCTCTTCTTCTTTCTCCTTCTTCTTCTTCTTCTTCTTCTTCTTCTTCTTCTTCTTCTTCTTCTTCT